>NC_139465.1:22792500-22835000 GCF_057233095.1 Heloderma suspectum | reverse complement strand
TTTGGGTTTCTTGGGCTCCCTTTACTTAGGAGGTGGCCAAGAAGTGAGCACAAGTGTCCTGTTTTTCATTGTACAATCCTCTCTCCGGCAGCCTGTAGCCTCCTCAGGTTCCTACCCTTCAGCTGGAGGGCATCATGAGGTACTGTAACTTTTTCAGATCAGGACGTGCAGGCAGGCTGGGAGGCTAGCTGTGATGAAGTAAGCTCGAAAACACCACACAAATACACCCTGAATGAGGCAGAACAATGGAAGCCTCTTTCATGGGGGGAGGAAACATTCAGGAAATTGGAGGACAGATTTTGGCAGAACACTAGCTCCACCTCATCCCTAGAGATGGACACGACACTGCCCCCGCCTGCATTGCGGTGGATGCAAACTGAGGGCTGGCCTTCCAAGACAGTTGATGCTGTTGCAGCACCCCTCCCCCCCAAGCCCTCACTGAAAAAGAAAGAAGCCGTGCTACAAGCCCTGCCAATGGGGAGCCCCCACTAGGAGAAGCTGTAGAGAATTCCTCCTCTTCCTGGAGAAATTCAGTGAAATTGTCTCCCAGATTTCTCTACCCAGAAGTCAGGTGGAAAATTTCAAGAGGCCATTTGTGCACAGCTCTAGTTAGCATCCGTCTGTGTAATCCAAGCACTTAGAAAAGGCAATTAACAAAATGGTTACCAGCCTTTACAAGCAGGGGAATGTCAGGTCCAGGGCCAAATCTAGCCCAACTATGGTCCCAACCGGTACCTCTGGGGTTCCCTAGCTGGCCACACTCACTTTCCCACTTTCCCACTTTCCCAGTGCCTACCACATTCCACCAACCACTAATCATTTGGTGGTTTCTTGGCTTTTGTGCAGCTCCCCCCCCCCTTCTAAAAGGCTGAAATGCTTCTCCAAAGTCTTAGTTTTTGACATTAAGAGCTTTAAGCCAGATATTCTGGTATTTGGGTTTTTGGGGCCCACCCCTTTTGATTTTTGCCCCTCCCTTTTTACCTTTGGCCCCACCCACCACTGGAATGTGGACTCTGAGAGGTCCTCCAAAATGGAATTCATCCCTCTGGCTCAAAGAGGTTTAACACCCCTACTCTACAGTCTGAATCTGGGGAAATCCTAATTCGATCTTTGAGATGTAAAGCAGAATATGCATATTATAAGTAAGGGCACAAATAATGTAAATAAAAGAGCTGTGCGCAAATAGCCTCTCAAAATTATCCGGCCTATTTGTGGGAAGAGAAACTGGTGGTGGTGGTGGGGGCAATTTCACTGAATTTCTCTTACGGGAGGAGAAATTCTCCAACAGTTTCTCCCAGATAGGGCTCACTACTGGCAGGGTTGTAGTAGCACAGGTTCCCTCCTTTTTCCTAGGGGTTTTTGATTTATTGCACTGCTGCTATAGGTGGCAACAGCATCAACTGTGGTGAGGCTTCCACTTTTCTGAGGCAGAATTCTGAATTTCTTTTGGTGGTATTTTTGAGCTTGCCTAATTACTGTGAGGTAGCTGAGGGCGCTGCGTGCGTTTTCTCTCCCTATTACACATCTTTCCATTGCTCTGTAGCCTCCCAGGCCACCTGCACTTCCTGAACTGAAAAAGCCCAATAGGCAGAATTGCCTCATGATGTCTTCCTCATGATGGCTTTAAATGAAGTGTGGGAAGCCGAGGAAGCTACAGGCTGCCACAGGGATTACTGTACCATGACAGACAGGACACTCATGCAGACTCCTCAGCCACCTCATAAGTCAAGTAACCACAGGAACCCTGAACCCAGCCCATGAGAATTTCTCAGAAATTTGAATTTCTTTTTGAAAGCAATTTCTTTTCCAGCAAATTGAATGAGAATGGTCGAAACAAATGTGGGAGAAATTTTTGGCACAGCACTAGTAAATAAAGGCAAAATTGCCTTTGCGAGATGAAAGCCTCCAAACCTGGAGGTTTCTGTGTATCCTCTGGCCTGCCAGGCTGAAGCTGGCAGGGTGGAGGAGTGGCAGAGGTAATCTTTGCCTCCCCATCTTCCGATCATTACATTTTTGGCTAGACAGGCTTTTTTGCCCATCTAGAATGGTACTTTGGATAGGGAAAGAAGGAGGCTGGAAGAGACTCAGGATAGCTTCTGTCCTGACCTTTCCAGTCTCCTCCCAATGGAGTGCCCCCTTTTGTCCTTCTCCAGAGTTGATTTTCTGACCATGGAGGGGAGGCGGAGTGGCTCTTTCCACACCAGCGGCAAGAGGGTGAGGGGTCGGATCACTGACTCACTCTTTCAAGGTCCAAGCACTGTCTCCAACCTCAGAGCAGGGAATCCCCACTATACTGTGCCCCCTCAGACAATGTCTAGGGGCCATAGGATTGCTTCCTCATATATATATATATATATATATATATATATATGTATATATGTATATATGTATATATTCTCCCTTCCCCCAGCAAGAAGATGTTGTCCTGTCAGAGAGAGGAAAAACACAGAAGTTTGCAGTGTAATCCTCTACAAGTTTACTCTAGCCACTGACTAGTGGCCATAGGATTGCTCCCTTAATGGGTCTTACTCCTAGGTAAGTGTGCATAAAATTGCAGCCTGAAATAAGCGTTTGAGATGATTTCCTTTATATACAAGTTAATGAAGAAACAGAAGTGAATTATGGCTAAAGACATGCTAGAGATTCACCGATCCCTGCTTTTAGATGGGAAGGGCCTGGTTTCTAGACATCTGGGAGGAGGAGGAGGAGGAGGGGGGGGAATTTTCCTGGGCCTGGATAATGTAAACCTCATGCCCTCCTCTGTCACACTTACACCTTTATTTATTTATTTACTTCATTTACAATATTGATATACCCATCCACATCTAAAACAGATTTTGGAGCAGTGAACAGAAATGGTAAAACAGTAAAAGAATAAAAATATTAAAACACCGTATTCAAATTATGCTTTTTAAAACCGGAATGCCAATAAAAACTGTGGCCAAGTTAAGAAATGTCTCTTGGAAGAGTGCTGTTTTCACAAGGTGCCAGAAACAACGCAGTGTTGGTGCCTGCCTGACCTCCAGGGGCAGGGAGTTCTAAAGAAAGGGGGCCACCATACTGAAGGCTCTTCTCCTGGTGGACTCCAATCAGGTGATAGGTCCATGTGGAACCACTAGGAGCCTTGCCAAAAAAGGAGATTCATCACCCAAAAAGAGGACAGATGAAGATAGTAACTTCCATAGAATACCAGTTTATGGTAAATTTTTGAAATAATGCTGATAATTTCAACAGAAATACATTTCCCCATAGTGAGGAAAGCTATGACCAAGTGACCTGTGTTGCTCACTAAGCCCGTTGTCTAGGTCACTTTAAAAAAAAACAACAATTTTTTTTATTGTGAATTTCAACAAAACCAACCAACCAAAAAACATACCAAAACCACACACACACACACACCATATTCTAGAACTCTCATTTTCAAATTATTACAATATTCTAAAAAGAGAGGGGAAAAAAAGAAAAAAATTGGTTACACATAAACTTCAGTAAAAGCAGACCAAATATCGACATATATAGGTCCATTTGCAAGTTACACCTATGTACCACTCTTTCAGATGTTGCTAGCATTGTTAAGTCTTCAATCCATTGCATTATAGGTGGTGAGCTTTTATCCTTCCGGTATTGTAGTATCAGTCTTTTAGCAACCAAAAGGGTGAGAAAGTCCATTTATTCTGACCATGTGTCACATTCTAAGAAGCAGGTAAGTAATTTAAAAGAACATTTACATCAGTAAATATTAAAGAGCTTTCCAATACAAAATGTATCCATATAATAATTTCCTCCCAAAAGGAGGCAACCATTGGGCATTTCCAAAACATATGAATAAGAGAAGCACTGACTGAATTACACCTCCAACAATTAGCCGAGTTTGACAAACCTTTATTAAAAAGATGTTGTGGTGTCCAATAGACCTGTCACAAAAGCTTTTGCTGAATAAGGCATAACCGAAGATCCGTTGAAATGTCTGATACAGATGCCAAGACGGCAGTCCATTGATTAAACAAAATAGGATGTCCCAATTCCCTGTTCCATTCCTGCTGTAAACCACTTGTATCATATTTATTCATTGAAATAAATATTTATAAACATGAATCGTAGGTCGAGATATCTGATCAGCTTCAGTGAGTATTTCTAGTAGTGAAGGAGACTCCAAAGCAGTAAAATCAGAAGAACCAAATCTAGATACCAACAAATATTTCAGTTGCAAGTACTGCCATTCCGCTGTAGCAGGCAAATCAAATTGATCTCGCAAAGTTGAAAATAACGAGAACTCATCATCAACCTGCACTAATTGATCCAGGGTAAAAATCATTTTATCTGTCCAGGTCCGCCATAAAAACATTTGCGTTCCCATGTTTAAATCTGGATTTCCCCATAAAGTCAATTTAGCATGGGAAAATGGGTCAAACTGTAACTGACGTGACGTTACGCGCCACACTTCTCTAACTGCCAAAATTGTGGGAGGAGCTCTGCCTGCCTTAATATGCTGAGAACCTAATGCCATTCATTTAAAGAGAGGCTCCAGACAAGAAGATTCCAACACTGACCAAGGTGGAACTTCCAATATGAATGGAAAAGACCAAATTTTAGTACAAGTCAGCAAATAGACCCAATGTACATAGCTAGATCCAGAAAACCAAATCCGCCTTCATTAATTGGAAGTTGCATCCTTTTCAAAGATATTCTTGGTGGAAAGGAACCCCAAAAGAATTTAGGGATGGCGGAGAATTCTGCCACGGATTCCGGTGAGGCTGGATTGTTTAGTATCCGGCCCCCTGGAATCCGTGGCGGAAGGGCCTCCTGCCCCCCTGCCCCCCCGTGGAATCCCTCCGGGACGGCACTTACCTCGGGCGGATGCGGTGGATTCAGCGGCAGCAGAAGCAGCAGCAGCGGCTGGTCTCCTGGCCGGCCGCGGCAGGGCTGCTGCCACGGCCATTGCTGTCCTTGGACCGTGATAGGCTACTTAAGAATTTATGTAGCCTATCATGGCTAACCTCAAAAAAACAAACAAAACCAAACCCACGCAGCATACACAAATGGCGGCGGCTACGGCGGCCGCCATTTGCGTGCCCTATTTTTTGCCGATTTATCTTATGTAAATATTTACGTAAGATAAAATGGCAAAAAAGGGGAACGCAAATAGCGTAGTGGACGCTATTTGCATTCCTTTATTTTTCGCCATATTTATGTAGGCTAGAACATCGAAAAATAAGGGAACACAAATAGCGTCCACTATGCTATTTGCATTCCCCCTTTTTTTTGCCGTTTTATCTTACGTAAATATTTATGTAAGATAAATCAGTGAAAAATAGGGCACGCAAATGGCGGCCACCGTAGCCGTCGCCATTTACATATGCTGCATTGTTTTTTTTTTAGATTAGCCGTGATAGGCTACGTAAATTCTTATGTAGCCTATCATGGTTGTCGGGCTGGACGCAAATGGCGGCTGCTACGGCGGCCGCCATTTGCGTTCGCACCAGGCCGTCCACGGCCGGAAATCTGGCTGCGGACAGCCCTGGCCGCGGAATGGAGCCGGCCATTGAGGATTCCGGGGGGGAGGACTGGTTCGTCTCCCCCCCCGTCAAGGATTCCTGGGGGAGGGACGGAGCAAAGGTGAGTTTCATACATCCCTAAAAGAATTTATGAAACAAAGCATTAAGGTTTTGGAAATATTTGCCAGGTATTAGGTTGCCCAGGGCTCACTGTTGATGGCCAATTTCAAAGCCTCTGCTCTCTCACCTTATGGTTATCTTTAGTAGGGATGTACGAAAGGCACTTACCTTTCATGGATTATGTTTATGGTTGGGGGAGAGGTGTTCCGTCCCTCCCCCCGGAATCTTTGCTGGGGGGGAGGCGCTCCATTCCTGCCCCCCCCCCGGAATCCTGGCTGGCCGGCTGTGCTTCGCAGGGATTCTGCGGAGCTGCCAGCCGGCTCCGCCAGCAGCCAGACATCCGGCCGCTGGCTAGCAGGGGACGCAAATGGCGGCGGCGATAGCCACCGCCGTTTGCGTCCCCGCAGTCAGCCGTGATAGGCTACGTAAATGTTTACGTAGCCTATCATGGCTGACTTAAAAACAAAAAACAAAAACCAAAAAAGCGCGTATGCAAATGGCAGCGGCCACGGCCACCGCCATTTGCGTTCCTTATTTTGGCACATCTTAATCTACGTAAACATTTACGTAGACTAAGACGGCAAAAATAAGGGGAACGCAAATAGCGTAGCGGATGCTATTTGCGTTCCCCTTATTTTCACCATCTTAGTCTACGTAAATGTTTACGTAGACTAAGACGTGCCAAAATAAGGAACGCAAATGACTGGTTCTGACTGAATCCCATTTGGTTCTGACTGTATACATTTGTGTATGCACGTTGTTGTTGTTGTTGTTGTTGTTGTTTTTAAAGTCAGACATGATAGGCTACGTAAACATTTATGTAGCCTATCACGTTTTTTTTTGAAACCTAGCCATGATAGGCTACGTAAATTTTTATGTAGCCTATCATGTTTTTTTTTTTAAACTGGAAATGGCGGCGGCACCCGGTCAGAAGACAGGCCGCCACAGCTGCCGCTGCTGAACCGCCGGCGGAGCCGCCGCCGCCAGGAAGATCCGCCCAAGGTAAGTCTCGTCCCAGGGGGACGGGCGGGGGGGCAGGCCGTTCCGCCACTGATTTCGGGGGCCGAATGCGCTGGCATTCGGCCTCCCCGAGATCCGTGGCGGAATTTTCATACATCCCTAATCTTTAGTGGAGGCTGGTGGCTGTGATGTCAGAGGGGAGCTTAAACTGCTCTGGGATTCAGTCAGAACCAGTCAGAACTCCAAAGGAGCTATCCAAGTTAGAGTTCTGTCTGGTTCTGACTGAAACCTGGAGCAGATTTTCTACTCTACTAGAGATGTCAGAGAATTCCACGACGGATCTTGGTGAGGCCGAATGCCAGTGCATTCGGCCCCTCGAAAACCATCACCGAACGAAGCCCCCACCCCCCTAACCCATGAAAGGTGCGTGGGACGAAGTGCCCACCGTCCCCATCCCATGAAAGGCGTGCGAAACGGAGCACTTAACTGCTCCCATCCGCGCTGCTGTGCAAATGGTGGCCGTCCTGCGGCTGCCATTTGCTTCCTCCTTCAGCTGTGCCTGTGATAGGCTGCGCAAATACTTATGTAGCCTATCACGGCTAATGCAGGGACGCCATTTGTGTCCCTGCGGAGGCCGTGATAGGCTATTTAAGTATTTACATAGCCTATCACGGCAGGTGGGGGGAAACCCTGGTGTACGCAAATGGCCGCGGCTACCTCCATTTGCGTACGCTGGGTTTTTTCCCCCCCTGCCATGATAGGCTACGTAAATATTTATGTAGCCTATCATGGCTCACTGCAGGGACGCAAATGACGGTGGCTACGACAGCCGCCATTTGCATCCCTGCAGGGCTGCCCAGCGGCCGGATGTCCGGCTGTGGGCGGCCGGAGCTGGCCCGCAGCTCTGCGGCTTGGCCGCAGAGTGGAGCCAGCCTGCAGCTCTGTGGCTTGGCCGCGGAGCGAAGCCGGCCGGGCAGGATTCCAGGGGGGAGGCACGGAACGCCTCCCCCCACCTGCGGAGCCCGGCGGAGCCAGGTAAGTGGGGTTTCGTACACCCCTACACCCTAATGACATCACAGTCACCAGCCTCCATTGGTTATCTTTAAAGCAGAGTTGGACAGCCCTTTAAATAGTGGGCACCTTCAAATAGAGGCTTGTCCTCTGATAAACTTTCAGATAGAGGATTGTCATCCATAAAGTAGGCCACCATACTAATCTCTCTCTCTCTCTCTCTCTCTCTCTCTCTCTCTCTCACAAACACACACACACACATGCACACACACACAGGTGCTTAGTATCCCATTCATGTTTGAAGGGAAAAGGAGAGTTACAGACATAGGTGGGAAAAAAATCTGTTTAATGCACATCAATATTCTCTTTTTTTGACATTTTAACAAAAACTCTACAGGTTCTTATGATTGCCTTTTTTTCCTGCTTTCGGATACTGTTGCCATAAAATTTCTGAGGAGAGTCTAATGTGGAAAGATAACTTGATGGTGTATTATTTATCCTAAACATGAGGGTGTTTCTGCACCTTGTATAATTTCTCTTTCGCTCACATTTTATCAGACATTCAAATTGATAAGATACTTTGCAGGTTTTACATATATTGCATATATAAAACCTCAATGCAATGTGGGCCGTTTTTATCGTCCCCTTTATGTTATCATCTCTTATATTGCAAAAATGTTATTTCTTAAATGTTTATACAGACTTGGAGATGCAAATGGAAATTAATCCTATTTGAAGAGCCAAATGAAATCAATTTGAATACTGAGAAAAGGAGAGAGGAGAGAGACCAGCCCCTTGCCTTTTCAAAACTCCATAGTCATACAGATCATGAGGTTTTCCCCCAAGTTTTGTATTAGGCCTTTCTTTCTTTGGAGAGGCAATTTTTGCCACAAAGGTGAAAAGAGAGCAAGAAATTATCTAAAAGTATTTGCAAAACTAAACAATCTATCTGAGTGTATTTGGCAAATTCTCAACTCCAATCAAATGAACAATTCCAGGCAACTTTATTGAACCCAGAATTTTACCTTTTGCCATAGTGGAGAGATTTTAATTGGGATACTGATTATGTTTGCCAATTAACTTTGGTTTCTAATGCAAGCGGAAGTAATAACGCATGGTGTATTTCATGGATGCAATTATGTATACCCATGCTCCAGAATATGTATGTGTGAATAGCCGGGCTTGCACATACACTTATAGCAAAATCCTGTACATGTTTATTCAAAGTTAAGTGCCATTAAGTCCAATGAGGCTTACTCCCAGGTAAAAGGTATAGGATTGCAACCTTAAACACCTATAAATAAATCAGTATGTTACGCCAGGAATGAAGATGTTAGGAAACATAAAAGTAGTAAATAAAAGCACGAAGACACAAGATAAAGAACAAAATTAAAAAAATAATAATTAAAGCAATAACTATTCCATTCATTCTGAATTTATTATACCAGATTGCATTAGGAAAAACAATAAAAATGTGATTTTAATCCGATAGTAAACACAGACATACACACACACACACAATAAAATAAGAATGAGATACATTAATGAAAATAATGGATCTTATCCAAACTGGTTCAACAGTCAGGGTATGTACTGTCGTTGGTGAGGCAGGAGTCTTTGTTACATGCTGTGGCTGCTGCAGTCCTAATTAGTCCCGCTCATTAACTATTGCAACTCATTTAAGAAGGAAAACAAAGGAACAACTAGATGGGACATTTTTTCTTACCAAAGTAATATTGTATTTTGTTCTGTAATCTGGTGGACACACAGCACCAATACTGGAAGAGTATGAAGTGTGTTGTATCGTTTAAAATCATTACAAATAAAATGTTCATTTGTTTTTGATATATTTTTATTTTATTTTAGATCTATACCCTGCCTGCCACAAGCCTTCAAAGAACTCTCGGGGTTGCTTGCAACATCACATAAAATGATGAACCCCCACAATAAATAAAAAGCATTAAAATCTATCACCTCAAAACAAACCAAAACAGATATTGCAAACAGCATAAAGTACCTACGAGTAAAAGCCAATAAATAATCAAAAGCCATAATTCTCCCCCATATGTTTGCTGGGATAAGTTAGCCTTTCTATTTTCCCAGAGACTGCAACAGAGCTAGCATGACAAGCTTTCTTGGTGAGGGAGGAGAAGTTCCATAACATGGATGCCACTACAAAAAAATAAGACCTTGTTTGGTGGTGGGTGAATCTCCCCAAAGTCAGTTCAGAATGTGTTCATCAGATCAGACCCAAATTGGCTCATTTTAAGCTTGGGGCCCTCATGAGCTCTGGGTTTTGTTGTACTCTTCCTGATTATGGCTTTAGGAGCATTTAGAGACCCAAAGACCTCACCCAATCCTTCCCTCAAGTCCTTCTGCCTGCTGAAGGACACAGTAAAGCTTGGAGGCTTCCCCAGTTTGCTGGGTCCAATTCCTCCAGTGCCCTCTTTTCCCCAAAACATTCTTGTCAGGGCTGGCCCATGACATTTTGGCACTTAAGGCAGAGCAGCAAATGGACCCCTCCCCCCACCACCCAAGTCAAGGTGCATAGTACCCTAAGCTGGTTAAGTTATTTTGGAAACTGAGGTAGAAAATTTTACAAGTTCCTCTTCCATTTCCTGGCAGTAACAATCATAATAAGAATTTGCTGATCTTTCATGGCACTCAAAATCAGTATGAGAGCACCTCACTCTGCCTAATGGTAGGGCTGGCCCTGGTGGTGGCAGCAGTAATGGGAAGGGCTGCTTCTGTGGCCTTCATTAGCAGTGTGAGCTGCAAGACCCCTGGCAAATGTAGTTTAGTATCCTGAAACCTGGGAAACTACTGCTGGGAGATGCTGTTAGAAAATAAGAACGTAAAAAGAGCCAAGGGTCCATCTAGTCCAGGATCCTGTTCATACACTGGCCAACCACCTGTCAAACGGTACCGCAAAAGCAGGGCATGAGTGCAACAGCACCTTCCCACCCATGTTCCCCAGCAACTGGTGTACATAGGCTCACTGCTTCTGGCACTGGAGGTAGCACAAAGCTATCAGGACTAGTAGCCATTGATAGCCTTTTCCTCCAGGAATTTGTCCAACCCCCTTTTAATGCCATCTAAATTGCTGGCCATCACTACATCCTGTGGTAGCAAATTCCACAGTTTTACTATGCAGTGTGTGAAGAAGTGCTTTCTTTTATCTGTCCTGAATGATCTCCCACCAATCAGCATCATAGGAGGACCGTGGGCTGTTGCTCACAATGCATCTGCTGCTTGATAATGAAGACTTCTCCAGAAATCCTTCTTGCTGCTGCTAGTTTCCATGGGAAATAGGTTGGTGCTGGGACAGGGTCCAAACTCATTATGAGCTGAGCTCAACATTCAGAAAGGTTTGGGTAGGGATGTCAGAGAATTCCACGACGGATCTTGGTGAGGCCGAATGCCAGTGCACTCGGCCCCCCGAAATCTGTCGCGGAACGAAGCCCCCTCCCCCACCACACGAAAGGCGCACAAAACGGAGCACTTACCTCTCCCCGTCTGCGCTGCTCTGCGAATGGCAGCCGTGTCCTGCAGCCGCCATTCGCTTCCTCCTCTTCAAGCTGTGATACACTACGTAAATACTTACGGAGCCTATCACGGCCTCCGCAGGGAAGCCATTTGCAGGGTGGGGGGGGGAACCCCAGCATACGCAAATGGCGGCGGCTACTGCCATTTGCGTACGCTGGGTTTTTTCCCCCCTGCCATGATCAGCTACGTAAATACTTACGTAGCCACCACCATTTGCGTAAGCTGGGGTTTTTCCCCCTGCCATGATAGGCTACGTAAATATTTACGTAGCCTATCATGGGTCAATACAGGGACGCAAATGGCGGTGGCTACGACAGCCGCCATTTGCGTTCCTGCAGGGCTGCCCAGCGGCCAGATGTCCCTCCCCCTGGAGCCGGCCGGGCAGGATTCCGGGGGGAGGGATGGAGCGCCTCCCCCCTCTTGAGGATTCCGGGGGAGGGAAGGAGCACCTCCCCCCCACCGCGGATGCCCCTCAGCAGAGCAAGGTAAGGGATTCGTACATCCCTAGGTTTGGGCTTGTCTCATATCTAGTCTCTGAGTATGAACTTCCAGATTAGTCCTAACTCATTAGCCCTGCTCCTTGTCCTTATCAGCCTTACTTCATATGGAGATAGGATTCAGAACAACAACTCTGATTACATTCATATGCAGGGAGATTCAGAATAGGGATGTTGGAGAAATCCAAAATGGATTCAAATGACTTTAGAGTTCTATCAATCTGACCCACAGATTCTGTAACTGACTGGAATCTTCTGAACTGTGCAGATTCTGCAGTCTTTGTGGACCAACCTATCCTTTCCAGAACTGTATGCAAATTTAGTTGTACAAAAGCATGGAAGTTACTGGAAAATCCACTAATATATATGGTGGGTTTTTTTTAACACACACACACACACACACACACACACACACACACACACCATTTTAGACATTTATGATCTCTCTTCAGCCTCTGCTGAATAGCATTCTTTTTGTGTGTGCTCTGTTCACTGACTGTATGCTGAGCTAAGAAAAACATGCAAAATGTTACATGCCACTGAAGGTTATGTAAATTGCAGAGGACTTTTGTGTACTTTTTTTTGAAGGGGAAAAAAATCTGATTTCATCAAGGAGCAGATGATAGAACAGAAGACTCCTGACAATCCACGAAACACAAACGGAATGGATTAAACAAAATCCGTAAATCCCTTGTTCAGACAGGAGAAACTATTCCTTGAGTCAACATGGACCCAGGCTATTTATGTCACATAAGAGCAGAAGTGATGGTTGAAATGGATAGACTGGATATCTAGTTACGCAAGGGAAGTTTTATGTTGAGGCCTTCCTGGGCAAGGGGCTTGAGCAGGTGGTTGCAGGACAACTCTAGGCACTCTTGAAGGAAATGGATTATCTCAATGCATTTCAACTGGGCTTCAGGCCTGGTTTTGGAAGAAGATACTTGGTCACCCTATGGTATGAACTTTGCCGGAAAAGGGGCAGAGAGGGAGAGTGCCCCTCTTTATTCCTTTCGACCTCTCAGCAGCTTTTGATACCATCAAGTATCCTTCTGGTTAGGTTGTCTGGGCTGGGAGTTGGAGGCACTGCACTACAGTGGTTCCGCTCCTACTTGGATGGCCGATTCCAGAAGGTGGTGCTGGGGGATTATTGCTCTGTGCCATGGCAATTGTGCCATGGGGTTCCACAGGGCTCTATTTTATCCCCCATGCTGTTTAACATCTACATGAAACCTTTGGGGGAGGTTATCTGGAGGTGTGGGCTGAGGTGCCATCAATATGCAGATGATACCCAGCTCTTCCTCTCTTCTTCATCAAACCCAGGTGAGGCTGTTCTGAATCAGTACAGTAACTGACTGGATGAGGGCCAATAAACTGAAACTCAATCCAGACAAGATGAGGTACCGCAAGTGGTTTGTCTGCTCAGCTAGGTGATGTTCAGCCTGTTTTGGAAGGGTTGCACTCCCCCCTAAAGAATCATGTTTGTAGTTTGGGAGTGGTCTTGGTCCCAGAACTGTCACTTGAGGCACAGGTGAACTCGATGGCACGGAGCACCTTTTATCAACTTAGGCTAACGTACTAACTATGCCCTTATCTAGACAGAGATAGCCTAGCTGCAGTTATTCATGCTCTGATAACCTCTCACCTGGATTACTGCAATGTGTGATATGTGGGGTTGCCTTTGAAAACCATCTGGAAAGTTCAGCTGGTCCAAAACAGGGCAGTGAGGTTGTTAATAGGGACTGGCCAACATATGCCAGTATTTTCCAGCTGCACTGGCTGCCAGTCCCTTTCCAGGCCCGATTTGAAGTGCTGGCATTAACATTTAAAGTCCTAAATGGCTTGGGGCCAGGTTATCTGAAGGATCACCTCCTCCCATATGTGCCTGCTTGGACCCCAAGATCATTTCAGCAGTCCTTCTCTCGGAGCCCCTACCAAAGGAAGTGAGGCAGATGGCAACCAGGAAAAGGGATTTTCCTGTTGTGGCACCCCGGTGAGCTTCATAAAGAGGTTCACATGGTGTTCATTGTGCTCATTCCAGCACCAGGTGTAGATGAGTTACAGTATTCCTTGTGATGGCTTGCCACTAGGGATGTACAAATCGTACTCACCTGTCCGTTCTGGGGCATTGGTGGTGATGAGGAGGCACACCGTCCCTCCCCCTGGAATCCTCCCCAGCCTGCTCCGCTCTGTGGCGACTCTGTGGAGCCAGAATTCCGGCCCCGGCCAGGCTGCTGTGGCCGCAAATGGTGGCCACTATGCCGGCCGCCATTTGCGTAGCTGCCAAGCCGTGATAGGCTATGTAAGTATTTACATAGCCTATCACGGCAAAAGGAAGCCACGCAAATGGCGGCCGCTACGACGGCTGCCATTTGCGGCTGCAGCAACCCGGCAGTGGCCGGGAGACCAGCCGGAGCTGCCGCTGCTGGAGCGGCCGCTGCATCCGCCGCTGCATCCACCGCCAGGTAAGCTCCATCCTGGGGGATTCTGCGGGGTGGTGGTGGTGGGGAGGCCATTCTGCCACGGATTCCTTAGAATCCGGCCTCACTGGAGTCCATGGCAGAATTCTCTGACATCCCTACTCACCACTGGGGAAACTTCCATGCATGTGTATTTTGAACCGCTATCCACCTTACAGCTTGCACATAACTAGGCCCATGTAATGAGCAAGTGAACATAAAGAGTGCAGTGTTCTCTTAATCTAAGCAAGTCTCATTTTCATGTATCCCTCCCTTTACTCATTATGGGATATATCAGGAACAGCCAGGGCTGGATTTAGAGGCAGGTGATCACCAGGGGCTCCAGAGTTGGGAATCTATTCAATAATCCTCTTAATGGTTGAAATTAACAGTTCATAGATAAGTCATGAATAAATAGATTTACAGATCCTAGGACGCAAATGCATTATGGTAGAATCTAGTGCACCTCCCTGCTCAGTGTGGGCTCTGCAATGCAAGATGAAACTACTACAATGTCCCTGACAGACGGCCACTCAGGGGTGAAAGATGAAAGCAAATTGTGCATCGAAGATGTGAAATGGGCTATAAACGCAATAAAAATAAGATATTCAAAAGCTGAACAAATGGAAAAGTTCCAAGGATGCTCCTTCCCTTAGTGGACATTTGGTCCAGTGCTGGGCCTGGAAACTCAGTCCTAATCACGGATATTGAAAAGACTTTGCCATGGAACCGTCTGTGTATGCATGAAGTAGTTACTTTTACAGTAAAGTTTAAGGGAAGAAACTCCACAAAAAAGGAAAAGTAACTTCTATGAAGAAAGCCAAAGCATTGTTTGGTGAATAGGTCCCTATGCTATCATAATAATGCACATTTCCAGTACTACTAACACTTATTTGTTCAAAGTGAATATTAACATTGTAATTTACTACCTAATTACAATTTTATAGTAATAACAGAAAATGTGGTATTAAAATGCCTGCCTGGCTCTTTGAATGTTGTTACTGGGATGGAATGTGACTTTTGTCAATAACATAAAAGCACTGCAGTGTATAAATATGTAGCATTAAGTTTACTTCAGACTAAAGTAACTCTGTTCTGTTCTCCCTGGAGTTATTTTTTTTGTTCAGCAGTTGTTATTACCTACAAATTTTCCATGGATTGCATCCTGCCTTCAATGAGAACAAATTTAAGACAAACTTAAATGGAAGATGGTTTAAGTTTGGAATGAACACTTCATCAGATCTTCCAAAATAACAAAGAGCTAATTACATAAATGTACAGCTTGCAGAATGTTCTATGGAATTTTATCATAATTTAGAAAAGCCTTTACGTTAGTTTGATTTAATGTTTTACCATCTATGCTTGCAGATGGAAGATATTGGAAGATCTAATACCAAGGATGTACGTCCTCTTGTGATGGAGGGGAATCATAGAATCATAGAATAGTAGGATTGGAAGGGGCCTATAAGATCATGGAGTCCAACTCCCTGATTCCTTGCAGGAAGTGGAAACTGTTGGGTATGTTTTATTTTATTGTCCTTTTTATCGAGAAATTTGCTGTGTTTTTATTACACCTGTTTTACAAAAAATGCCAGTTAAATCAAATGAATTTTATCTTTTTGTTCTTCTTTCTTATCAGGATTCTTTGATTGCAGATAAGATGGCCAGGTTCTGTGCAGCTTGTAGTGCTTGCCACAAACATTCATTGAAATAGTATTATTCTCCCAGCCTGATACTCTGGAGTCATGTTAGGGGTTTTTTTTTAGTTCTGTGTAATTATAATTTGAGTCCCTGAATAATTATGTACATTGTGTGTAAGTGTGTGAGTTTTGTACATGTAAGTAGGGATGACCAGACACACCTATGCCCAGCTTCGTTGGGTGCTCGCCAAGCCACTGCCACCACCCGTGCCATGCAAGCTTCATCGCAGCCCAGTGAGCACCCACCGAAACTGCCAAAACCACCGAAACTGCAGGGCCATCCATCCTCCCAAGTGAGCTGTCATTGTGTGCAACAGTGGTGGCTTGGGCACTTCTGGGTAGGGATGCTGGAGAAATTTGAGACGGAGACGAGAAGAGAAGGATCTCTTCTCGATCATGCCAGAGTGCAGGACATGGAATAATGGCCTCAAGTTAGAGGAAGCCAGATTGTGGCTGAACATCAGGAGAAAATTCCTGACTGTTAGAGCAATACGACAATGGAACCAATTACCTAGGGAGGTGGTGGGCTCTCCCACACTGGAGGCATTCAAGAAGAGGCTGGACAGCCATCTGTCAGGGATGCTCTGACTTGGATTCCTGCATTGAGCAGGGGGTTGGACTCGATGGCCTTGTAGGCCCCTTCCAACCCTACTATTCTATGATTCTATGAGTAAATGAGCTCGGATTTCTAAGAATCCGACCTGTGGAATCCTCTGTGGAGCAACCCCCTTAGACTGCGCGGAGTCCGTGGACTTCTGGATGATTTTTTTCACATTTCTGGAATTTGCACATATAAATTTGTAACAAAATATGTAAGTTTCTGCTGAGGAAATGTTAAAGGAATAGGGACAATATGCTAAACATTATGTTCTAAGGAAAATTATGTAAATACTTGCGTAAATACTTGCATAAATACTTACGTTATTATTTGTGTATTTTTCTGCATGACAGAATTTTTTTTTTTTTTGCATCTACCTGTGGGCAGATGACAGAACAAAAGGCACCTGACAATCTGTGAAACACAGATGGAGCAGATTTTACACAGTCTGTGCATCCCTACTTCTGGGTAGGTAATGTTGCTTACTTGGTGGCCCTAAAGGGCCATCTATGAACATTACAGGCTCCATCCACACCTGTAATGTTGTGACGGCCCCTTTATAGCCACCAGGTATGCAACATTACCTACCCAGAAGCTTCAGAGCCACCATTGTTGTGCACAATGGCAACTCGCTAGTGAGGATGGGTGGCTGCTGGGTGTTTGCCGAGCCAAGGGGTGCTCACTGAGCACTCTGTGAGCACCCTGCAGTTTGGCAAACAGGGTCCAGGAGGGTGGGCAAGGGGGATTCCATTGGACTTCCCACCCCTGTGGACTCTCACAACATCCCTGCATCTTGCAACATCCCTACATGTAAGGTGCTAATCAGCCATCGTAATAAAATTGATCCATCTATCCCACTTGCTAATGCTAGCACATTTCCAAGGAATGCTTCAAAGACTAACCAAGCTTGCCAATCTTCTGTTCATGGTGGAGTCTCAAGCTTGTGCATCTCCTTATGAACCTGGGGTGGGGGGAGACACATAGCTCATTGGTAAGCATAAGCTTTACCCGCAGAGGCTGCCAAATTCAATTCCTGACATGCCCAGTTGATGGAGGTAGACTTCCACCCAAGTCCCTGGAGAGCTTCTGCCAATTGGGGTAGACAGTACTAAGTTAGATGGACCAATGGCCTGCCAGATTCAGTCAGCTTCATATGTTCACGTAGGATAGCATGCACCATGAGGGTTTTAATTGGGTCTATGCATGGATAGTTGTAAACTAGCCTGTTGCCTTCAAGCACAGTGGGAGATGTCCTATCATAGGTCCAAAATAGGGCAGCAAGACTGTTAACAGGGACTGGCCAGCGAGCTCATATTATGCCAGTACTTTTCCAGCTGCACTGGCTGTCAGTCCATTTCTGGGCCCGATTCAAAGTGCTAGTGTTAACATTCGAAGCCCTTAACAGCTTGGGGCCAGGTTATCTGAAGGATTGCCTCCTCCCATATGTGCCTGCCTGGACCTTAAGATCATCTTCAGAGGCCCTTCTCCATGATCCCCTGCCAAAGGAAGTGAGGCGGGTGGCTACTAGGAGGAGGGCTTTCTCTGCTGTGGCACCCCAGCTGTGGAATGAGCTCTGCAGTGAGGCTCGCCGGGCACCTACATTGTATTTTTTCTGGCGCCAGGTGAAGACCTTTTAATTTTCCCAGGCATGTTAACATTTTAGCTCTTTAGTGGGGATGTCAGAGAATTCTGCCACGGATCTCGGTGAGGCTGAATGCCAGTGCATTTGGCCCCCGAAATCCATGGCAGAACGAAGCCCCCCCACCCCCCACCCCACGAAAGGCGCGCGAAATGGGACACCAGCCTGCTGCCATTCGTGCTGACTTGCGGATGGTGGCTGCGTCCGCGGCCGCCATTTGCCTGATCACTATAACCTATCAAGGCTACATAATAGGCCTTGATAGGCTACATAAGTATTTACGTAGCCTATCAGGGCAAAAAAAGGGGAACGCAAATGGCAGCTACGGCAGCCGCCATTTGTGTTCCCTTTTTTTTTGCCATGATAGCCGATGTAAATATTTACGTAGGCTATTACGGCAAAAGAGGGGCGCAAATGGCGTAGGGGCTGCCATTTGCGTTCCCTTTTTTCCCCTGCCGTAATAGGCTGGGTAAATATTTACATTACCTATCACGGCAAAAAACAAAGGGAACGCAAATGGCGGCCACTGTAGCCGCATCCATTTGCGTTCGCCGTACTTTTTTTTTTTGGCCGTGATAGGCTACGTAAATATTTACGTAGCCTATCATGGCAAAATACAGGGATGCAAATGGCAGCGGCTACAGCAGCCACCATTTGCATCCCTGCAGGCTGCCCAGTGGCCGGATGTCTGGCCATGCAGTCTTTAGACTTTTAGCTTTGCTGTTTTAAGTCTGTATTTTAAATCCCTGATTGCTGCTAGGTTTTATTCTGGTTTTATTCTGGTTGTATTGTTTACTGTGGTATTAATGTTTTATATATTTTGTATTGTTTCATTGTGTGCTCTTTGGTTTTAATTTTTGTGAACCACCCAGAGAGCTCCGGCTATTGGACGGTATAGAAACAAACGAACAAACAAACAAACAAACCATTGCTGAAGTATGATTCAACTGCAGTCAGTCCAGTCAGCTTTTGTTAGGGATGGCGGAGAATTTCTCCCTGAATCTTCGGGGGGCCGACCGCCAACGCATTTGGCCCCCCCAAATTGGAGGTGAAATTCTCCGCCCCCCCGCCCTCCCCGGGACGGGACTTACCTTTGGTGAATGTCCCTCCCAGCGGTGGGTCCCAGCGGCGGTTCGGCGGCGGTTCGGCGCGGGTGGGGGCAGCGGCCGGTCTCCCGACCGGCTGCCGCCGCCGCCATTGCAAAAAAAAAAAAAAAATTAAGTAAAAAAACAACAACACACCTGTGATAGGCTACGTAACGATTTACGTAGCCTATCACGGCTAGATTTCCGAAGACAGCCGTGATAGGCTACGTAAATCTTCACGTAGCCTATCACGGGTGACTTTGGAAAAAAAAAAGAAGCACGTACGCAAATGGCGGCGGCGGCCCATGGGCGCCGCCATTTGCGTTCCTTATTTTGGCACGTCTAGACTACGTAAAGATTTACGTAGACTACAGCAAAAATAAGAGCACGCTATTTGCGTTGCCCTTATTTTCGCCGTAGTCTACGTAAATCTTTACATAGACTAGGCATGCCAAAATAAGGAACACAAATGGCGGCGCCCATGGGCACCGCCATTTGCGTACACTTTTTTTTTTTTCAAAGTCACCTGTGATAGGCTACGTGACGATTTACGTAGCCTATCATGGCTGACTTTGGAAATCTAGCCATGATAGGCTACGTAAATCGTCACGTAGCCTATCACAGGGTCTTTTTTTTTTTAAACTTTTTGTTTCGCGGCCGGGGAGACGGGGCGCTTCTCCCTGGACTGAATTTCGGCCGGGCGAGGCGGGAAGCCTCCCCCCTGGCCTCAATTTTGGCCGGGCGAGGCGGGAAGCCTCCCCCCCTTCGCCTGAACTTCGGGGGGAAAAGCGAAGCACCTCCCCCCCACCGCGAAGCCAAGCTGCGAAAAGGTAAGTGACTTTCGTACATCCCTAGCTTTTGTACATGGATGGACATAGCATCACCTTGTTCTTCAGGTCAGGGAGCAAATTGTCTTGGGCCTGGTCCTGCTTATGCACATAGGGGTGTGCCCACTCTTCCACCACAAAAAGAGGCTCAATGAGCTGGATGTCTGCATGAACTAGGGATGTCAGAGAATTTCTCTATGAATCTTGGGGAGGCCAAATGCCAGCGCATTCGCCCCCCCGAAATTGGTGGAGAAACGGTCTGCCCCCCGCCCCCCCCGGGATGGGACTTACCTTGTGCGAATGTCCCTTGCAGGGGCGGCTCTGGCGGCGGTTTGGCGGCGGCTGCAGCGGCCGGTCTTCTGACCGGCTGCCGCCACCACCATTTCCAAATTAAAAAAAACAACAACAAACGTGATAGGTTACGTAAAGATTTACGTAGCCTATCACGGCTAGATTTTTAAAAAACACCGTGATAGGCTATGTAAATGTTTGCGTAGCCTATCACGGCTGAGTGAAAAAACAAAACAAAAACGCGTGTACGCAAATGGCGGCGCCCATGGGTGCCACCATTTGCGTTCCTTATTTTGGCACATGTAGTCTATGTAAATGTTTACGTAGACTAACTTGCCAAAATAAGGAACGCAAATGGTGGCGCCCATGGGTGCCGCCATTTGCGTACGCACGTTTTTTTTTCTTTTCACTCAGCCGTGATAGGCTACGTAAACATTTACGTAGCCTATCACGGCTGACTGCAGGGACGCAAATGGCGGCGGCTATGGCCGCCGCCATTTGCGTCCTGGCAGGACAGAAGGATTCACGGCCGGAGGGATGGGGCGCCTCCCCCCCAGCCAGAATTTCGGGGGGAAGGGACGGGGCACCTTCCCCCGGCCAGAATTTCAGGGGGGAGGGATGAGGCACCTCCCCCCCACCGCGAATCAAGCTTCGGGATCAGGTAAGGGACTTTCGTACATCCCTAGCATGAACTGGTTCCCAGTAATACCATTTTTTTTTAAAGCAGAAAACTCTGTGTGTATGGAGGCGGGGGGAGATAAATTGTGTTATGGGAGTAAGTTTGGTAAAAATTACTCGGTTGTCATAGCTTTTGTTCTAATTTGCAAAAGAAGCAATCACTAAAATCTTCTTGATTTTCATCTATGCACTGTCCTTTACTCATTGAACATTGCTTAATTTTCTACATCTTTGCTTGCCCACAGACGTTGTACAACTGCTTGCTTCCATCCACCTTGAGCTCTCTACTGCTACTGGAAATTGCTCTTGCCAATGACTAGAGATAGAACAATCTCTTTTAGTAGCCCTGTGGTGGTGCAGTAAGGCTGTACTGAATCATCAGCTGGGCTGTGATGTAGCAGTCCCAAGGGTGTTTCTTTGTGTATTAGGGGAGGTACTGTAGATCAGTGGTGGAGCATCTGCTTTGCATGCAGAAGGTCCCAGGTTCAATCCCCTGCATCTCCAGGTAGGGCTAAAAATATTCCTCCCTGAAACCCCAGAGAGCTACTGTCGGTCAGTGTCAACAATGCTGAGCTTGTTGGACCAATAGTCTGACTCAGTTTGAGACAGCTTTCCATGTTCCTATTGAACTCCACGTGGATATACTCAAGCCACAATCCCAAAAGATAAGCTGAATATTTTATTAATAATTTGCTAGAGCTAGGGTAGGGATGTTGGAGAAATCCTCCACGGACCCCAATGAGGCTGGATTCTATTGAAACTGGCTCCTGAAGTCCGTGGAGGATCGGATCTCCTACCTCCTCCTCAATTGCAAAGTCCTCACTAGCGGATCCTGCCTGCCACTGGCTCCAAAGCCCCAGTGATACAGCCATCATGGTCATATCGCTGTCTGGACTGATGAACTGCGGACGCAAATGGTGGCTGGCGTAGCGGATGCCATCTGCGTCCCTGCTTTTTGTTGTGATAGGCTATGTAAATCTTTACATGCCTATCCTTCGCCTCCCCCCACCCCTGACGGACCTCCCGTGGGTGGCAAGGTAAGGGAATCGTACATCCCTAAAGTAGGGATGTGGAAATCAGCAAAACTCAAGCTCGCCAAAGTTCTCCAAATTCCATCCCAAAGCTCATTCTGATTTGAGCCCGTATCAGATTGTGAGGTATATTTCTTTTCTCTTTTCACACGAAATCTGTGCATATTTTCATGTGTATTTCCCTAAATTATGCATACAGTGTGCACATCCTTGAAATGGATGCATTGTTCTCCCTTTGTTTAAAGTACATTTTTTCAAATGTACGCAGGCTGCACTAGGGATGTACGAAAGTGACTTACCTTTCGTGGATTATGTTGATAGTGGGGGGGGGAGGCGATCCGTTCCTCCTCCCCGGAATCCTCGATGGCCAGCTGTGCTCCGCGACAGCTCCGCGGAGCAGCCAGCAAGGCCCAGCCCAGCCCTGAGCCGTCCGCAGCTGGATTTCTGGCCGTGGAGGGCTCTGGGAAAAAACACACACAACCGCGTACGCAAATGGTGGCGGCTACAGCCGCCACCAATTGCGTTCCTTATTTTTGGCCATCTGAATCAACATAAATATTTACGTAGACTATGACGGCAAAAATAAAGGGGAATGCAAATAGCGTAGTGGGCGCTATTTGTGTCCGTTTTTGATTCACCGTTTCAGCCTACGTAAATATTTACGTAGGCTAAAACGACAAATCAAAAAGGGACGCAAATAGCACCCGCTACGCTATTTGCATTCCCCTTTATTTTCGCCATCATAGTCTACGTAATTATTTACGTAGATTCAGATGGCCATAAATAAGGAACGCAAATGGCGGCGGCCATAGCCGCCACCATTTGCGTATGCATTTTTTTTTTAACCCAGCCATGATAGGCTACGTAAATCTTTACATAGCCTATCACATCATTTTTTTTTTAACCCAGCCATGATAGGCTATGTAAATCTTTATGTAGCCTATCACTTTTTTTTTTTTCTTTTACAAGACAAATGGCAGCGGCGGCAGCTGGTTGGAAGACCAGCCGCCGCAGCCGCCACTGACGAAGCTGCCGCTGGAGCCGCTGCCTCCCGGAAGATCCGCCCCAGGTAAGTCTCGTCCCAGGGGGATCCGTGGGGGGGGAGCGGGGGAGTGGCCGGCCATTCCGCCACAGATTTCGGGGGGCCGAATGCACTGGCATTCGGCCTCACCGGGATCTGTGGCGGAATTCTCTGACATCCCTATGCAGAACACATTATTTTTGGTCTGCGAATCACATTGCAAGCTCAGAAATGTATGGACTTTGACCGTAAATTGCATTCGAGTCTGTGTTCCCTCCAGAAGGTGCAAACTGGATAAATCCTGATACAAAATCAAACTGAAACAAATTTCTCATACATCCCTAGTATTGACGGTGGGGTGGGAAGACTTTTTTCATGGAGACATCATTGACAAGCCTGTAGCTTGTTTTTAACAAGAGGATTTGGGGGAAAGTTTCCTTGTTTTGCATAGTAGGACTATGTGTGTCTATGAAACAAATGGCAGAGTGGCTGCAATCATTAAGGCAGCACCATCATTTTGTGAGTAAGGTCATTGCTTCTGCTGAAAGTCCTATTGTCTCAAAATAGAGTTGGCCACTTCGACTGCCAAGAAGCCACTTTAAAAGATTGATGAGAGAGAAAAACTAAAGAGGATACAGAAATCTGGATCGACTTCATTTAACTTCCTAATGAGGTTCCATCTTGGTGGTGGCAAACTTTGGGATGAGTTTGTCTAAGCTTCTTCTTCTTCTTTTTTAAAAATAATAATTAAATATTCCTATCTGCATGGCATCAATTAGTAACCATTCTACTAAGGCGATGGAGCAGTGGAAGAAGCAATAAATAAACGGCCAACAAAATTAGAAATTGTAATGAGCCTTATGAATACAGAGCGTGTTGAACGGCTTGAACTATCTGTTCTAGAGCTTAGTGTGTACCAGCAAAATATAATGGCATGGTGTCTCGTTTAACATCGCAGGGACTATAGTTCTGGCCCTGGAGGCTGACAAGGAACTGACACCTGTGCCCTTAGCTGCAGAAGAGATGTTCATTATGCAGGAGGTCTCCAAATAAGCTTAAGGCATTAAATTCTAAAAGAGGCTTTCCTCTTGCAAAGGAGTGGGAAAAACAGGTTAAAGAGCACAGTGGCTGCTATAATGAAGTTACCAGACTGAGCAAGCTTGATGAATGTTGACACTGCTATAACACAACATCACTAGCAGAAATTATATTGCACCAGGCCTTCAAAAATCCTCAGCTTCTAAGCACTCTATCAAAGAGGCCTATTAGCAAACTAATATTTAGGGTTGCCTTTAAGGATAATTTTTCAATGGGCTGAGTGAAAATGGCCTCATGAAATTTGGCACCCTATTTTCAGGCAGCACAAGAGGGGCATTTTGCCGACTATTCTCTGGGCCAGTGCTGCGGTAGAACTGAGGCAAAGTTTCGCAGAAGACAATTTTTTTTTGAGAAAGTTTCTGAGATTTTTCTTCCCTTCACCCCACTAGAAAAAGAAAGTCATTTTCCAGAGTTTTCTTCAGATAGTCTCCACCATTTTGGGGCATTGGCTGCCATTCCCCTGCCCCCACTTCCAGTATCATAAGAACATAAATATAGAACATAAGAAGAGCCCTGCTGGATCAGACTAAGGGCCCATTTAGTCCAGCATTCTGTTCACACAGTGGCTAACCAGCTGCCCACTAGGAACCCACAAGCAGGACACAAATGCAACAGTACCCTTCCTCCCATGTTCCCCAGAAACTGGTGTACATAGGCTCACTGCCTTTGGTACTGGAAGTAGCACACAGCCATCAGGACTAACAGCCACTGATAGCCTTAGTGGTAAAAAAATATGTAAAGCAATTTTAAAAACACTGGCTGAAAATGTGCATGGGGGGGGGAGAGATTTGTGCATTTTAGGGGGGGGTGCATTTGTGCAAATTTTGGAAATTGAAAAAAAAATCCAACTCCATGGATGGGTGGGCGATGGAGCAAAAGGTATCTGGCAATCCATGAAACATAGACGGAATGGATTTTACAAAATCCGTACATCCCTACGATATCACAGCCTTCCCCAACCTGGTGCCCTCTAGATTTTTGGATGACATGTCCCATCATCCTTGACCATTGGCTATGCTGACTGGGAGAAATTGTAGTCCCAAAGGAAACATAGGAGTTGTAGTCCTGAACTGCAGGAGGACACCAGGGCAGGGAAGGTTGGCTTACAATATGGGCCTGTGACAATAATAAATTAATGCAATTGGTACTAGCCAAACCAAAGAAGGTTCTTAAAATTCACCTAGCATAAACCTTAAAGGCTCACACACATATGTTTTATGGCATCTGTAAGATAAAGGTTGGCACAATTCTGAAGAACTCCTGGATTTTTTGTTTTATGGGAACCTCCTTCAGAATTGATGCCAAGTAAGAGGGAACTGCAACAAAATGTGGTGGTGTGGAATCTAGGGAAGTATCAGCATTTCGTTTCAGTTTTCAAATTGCTCAAAAATCACAGTTAACAAGCCCAAACATGAGTGGGAGAGCATGTTTTCTGAAAATCCTCACAAATTCCTGAAGATGCATTCATGTCCACAACATCTGCACCTTTTAAAATGTACAACTTTAAACATGTACAACTTTAAACACGCACAACGTAAAGATGTGCATTTTAAAGTCTTGCATTTTCATGCTTCCATGGGGGAAAAGTGTGCACTTTTAAAAATGCACAACTTTAGCATGCACAACTTCTTAAAAATAGATGTTTTCATGCTTTAATCGATGGGGGAAATGTGTGCACTTTTGAAAAATGGACACTTTCCCTGTTCAAATGCACACTTTCCAAATGCACACTTTCCCTGTTCAAATGAACTGGGGAAAAACAAAAACAGATTGCAAATGAGATGGGAAGTGAACCAAACTGAGCTTTGAAGTAAAGTTTGAAGAATTTCATCTAACTTGAGCAAATCTGGTTCCTCCACCCCTAGTAGAGTGCTCTTCTTTAGGGTTCAAGCCAGCCCGCTATGCCATTTTTGCACAATACTCCATTACATTATCCCCCGTCCTCAGTTTTTTATTATTCCCCCAAACACTAGGGAGGTATGAGGAATTCGTTTCAGTTCATTTTGATCAGGATTTACCTGGTGTGCACTTTTCAGACTGAACACTTTAGTTGCTGGAGCAACTCCCTAACGAGGGAAAGTTAAAACAGCTGGGATTGTTTAGCATAAAACAAAAGAGGGTAAGGGGAGACATGATATAGGTGTACAAAATGATGCATGGTGTGGAGAAAGTGGATAGGGAGACATTTTTTTCTCCCTCTGTCATTATACTAGAACCCAGGATCATCCCATGAAGATCAGATCAGGCCAGATAAAAAGAAGGGCTTCTTCACACACTGCATAGTTAAACTATGGAATTTGCTGCCACAACATGTAGTGATGGCCACCAACTTGGATGGCTTTAAAGGGGGGTTAGACAAATTCCTGGAGGAGAAGGCTATCAATGGTTACTAGTCCTGATGGCTATATGCTACCTCCAGTATCAGAGACAGACAGTATGCCTATGTACACCAGTTGCTGGGGAACATGAGTGGGAGGGTGCTGTTGTGCTCATACACTGCTGGTGGGTTTCCTGTGGGCAGCTGGTTGGCCACTGTGTGAGCAGAATACTGGACTAGATGGAACCTGGGCCTGATCCAGCATGGCTCTTCTTATGTTCTTAACATGGACTTAGACACCATCTGCAGTTGAAGCCCGTACATTTTTGAGGTTGCAATGTGATTTACAGACCCCCCCCCCAAATTGTGTTTGACAGCATGTGTAAAAATGTGCACTTTTGAAAAATGCACACAAATACACTTTTATCAATGGGAGAAGAATACATACATTTCAAAGATGCACACAATTGATGTGTACACGTGGAAAATATGCATGGAAACACTCATGGATTTTCATGCAAACAAACAAAGATCCCACTCTGATATGAGTCTGAACAAGCTTTGAAATGGAATTCAGAGAACTTTGGTGAATTCAAGTTTTACTGATTTGCACATCCCTAATGCCCATTGAATATGTTTAATCCTCTTTGGGCTGTTTTGGTTTTCACCCCCTTAGGGTATCTATCTATCTATCTATCTATCTATCTATCTATCTATCTATCATCTATCTATCCATCCACATATATCTATATCTATATCTTCTGCAAACCTTAGGTGTCCCCCAAGACTGCTGATCCGATCCCTCCCTCTTGTGCATGGATGGTGCCATTTTGGCTACATAAGGATCCACAGTGAGGGAATGAGTTTGGTACTAGTATATAGGATGGCCCAATAACTCACCAACTCACATAAATAATGTGTTTATTAGAGCATGAGGTATGAGATGCTATTTTGCTTGTACTCATCCATGCAATAACACTATGGTCTTGAGAGAAAATTGAGGTTCATATCCTAAAACTATAAGAGAACTCCATCATGGATTTAGAAACTAGGTAATGCAATGCATCATATTATAAATCATCAAGAGTAGAAAAAACAATGGGGAAGGTGAGCGGAAGGCACAGCATATCGAATCTGAAGACTTCTGTGTTCTGAATTTTCCTGATGAAGACTGCAAAGGTCCATAAATGTTTGCAGTATAATAAATATTTTTGATTGTCTACCTTACAATTTTTCTTCTCTTGATGGTCTATTTTTGGCATTCCCATCTTGTAGGATCATATATACCATGTCAAGTGTTTTGTGTCTGTTGTAAGATGGACTGATTGGGTTGGAAGATGACAGTAAAAAGGATTTGGATTTTTAAAGGCAAGTGCTCCTTGATGCCAAGATTGCTTGGTCCATGATGCTACCCAAATGAGTTTGGAAGGAAGCCAAATAACTAAAAGCTGTTGATAAAACAAGGAAGGTAGTTAATCAAAATGGAGCTAGCTTCTGCCGATTTTAAAAAGCTAATGATAACACTGAGATTTGTGGGTGTGCATGTTTAGGGTGGGGGCAGTTAAGACATCAAGTGTGAAGCTGTTCTCTTGCTTGTATCCTTGGTTGTCCCCTATGTGTCAAAAATGATATCAATAGTGTAGAACCACTTTGTCCATCATAGCAAGCAGCAAAAGGGGGATGCATGAGTGAAGCGCTTCTGTTTTTTTATACCTCTTGGAAGGTGTGAAAAAAGAACGTGTACATCTCCCTTCTTGAGAGATGCTTGGGCTCCATAGACTTGTGGAATTCACATATGATTTCCTGAGTGGCAGTAAGTCCCAGGGATTAGTCTGAAGGCACATGAAGTGGTCACCTTGCTGAAGCTAAGCAGGTTTGGGTATGATCAGTGTAGGGATGTCAGAGAATTCCACCACGGATCTTGGTGAGGCCGAATGCCAGTGCATTCAGCCCCCCGAAATCCTTGGCAGAACGAAGCCCCCCGCCCCCCCACCCTGCAAAAGGTGCGCTAAATGGGATACTTACCTGGTGCCATTCGTGCTGCTTTGCGAATGGCGTCTGCGTCCGCCATTTGCTTCCCTATTTTTGCCATGATAGGCTACGTAAATACTTACGTAGCCTATCATGGCTAATGCAGGGATGCCATTTGCGTCCCTGCGGAGGCCGTGATAGGCTACATAAAAATTTACGCAGCCTATCACAGTGAAAGACAGGGGTGCAAATGGCGTATCGGCCACCATTTGTGCCCCTGTTTTTTTGGCGTGATAGGCTACATAGATATTTACATAGCCTATCATGGTCAAAAAACAGGAATGCAAATGGTGGCTGCTGTAGCTGCTGCCAATTGCATCTGCAGACTCCACACGGCGCCTCCGAATGCACCCGGCTGGTGGTTCTGCGGAGTTGCCGTGGAGCGGAGCCGGCCAGGTTAGGATTTGGGGGAGAGGTGCGGAGCGCCTCCCCCCCACCGCGAATCACCCCGTCGAAATGGTAAGTGACTTTCGTACATCCCTAGGTCAGTGCTTGGAGGGGAGACCACCTGGGAACCACATGTAGCCACCTTGAGTTTGATGATGGAAGAAAGGTGAGATATAAATGTAATAAATAAAACCAATTAATAAAATAAGTGGAAGAATAAATAGACATGAAAATGCTTCACTTGTCATCACAAAAACAAGATTTATTTATTATTTTTTTTTGCAGGGCGAGCATTCCCTTTGAGTACTGAGGAAACCTTCTGTGCTTAAAGCAAGGGTGCAGAATCTCAAGCTGGGAGCCAAATCTGGGGTTCTCCATAGTGCCATGCCCCCTTTCCCTTGCACCATCCCTTTCTCCTCAACCACCAATACTTGGATGGTTTCCCAGCTTTTGTGTAGTTTTCCCTCATTCTAAAAAGTTGAAATGCCTCTGGAAAATCTTTAAAAAATTAAGAAGTCTTAACCAGACTTCAATATGACATTAGTGTTGCCATCTTCAGACTCTGCCTTGGGGAGAATATACAGCAAGGACTGTGGCCATCGCTCTTGGAGAATGTCCCTGAAGTAGATCTTCAAGATCAAGAGTATGAAGAAGTTGTTTGCAAAACTTTTCATCCAATGACAAAGCAGCCTCTGCCCAGGCAAGACCATGGCATAGAACCCTTCTCAGTAATTGAAGCAGCAGGAGAAAACAGGGTCACTTAAGTAGAGTTAGGCTAGAACTGTGCACAAAGGGCCTCTTGAAATTTCCTATCCTATCTTTGGGTGAAAAAATTGGGGGGACCATTTCACCAAATTTGTCCTGGGGATGGGGAGAGGAGAGAGAAATTTTCCAACAGCTTCTCAGCGGTGGGGCTCACTACTAGTGGTAACAGTCGCACAAAAACTGAAGTATTTACCAATGTTAAGAACACTAAAAATAGCTTTTAACTTATAATGAATGTGTTAATTGTGGAAGGTTTGAGTTAAATTTATTTTTCTACTGTGCATTTGAGTGGTTTTTTCATTGGATTAAGAATCTATAATGCTTTGTAGGAGTATGTATCTCTTTGCCAAGTTACCAATTAGTTTTCCTAAGGTTATTTGGGGGGAGGCGGCTGCCATGGCTGTGGCTCAGTGGTAGAGCCCCTGCCTTGCATGCAGAAGGTCCCAGGTTCGACCCCCGGCATCTCTAGGTAGGGCTGGAAAAAGACTTGCCTGAAATCCTGGAGAGCCAAGTCAGTGTTGACAATACCGGGCTAGATGGACCAAGGGTCTGGCTCAGTATAAGGCAGGTTCCTAAGTAGCAGTGCCAGCAACTCTGTTGGCGTTGGCAATCTAGCTACTATTTTGCATCCTCTGCAATGACACAGACCTATTATTTATTTATTTATTTATTACATGTATTAATCACCCATCTGTCTGGTCACCCAGCCACTCTGGGCGATGTACAACAAGAACAATTTAAAACAATAAATACTACATTGAAAACATCACATTTCTAAAAATACCCTAACCCACCCCAAATGCCTGCCAGAACAACCATGTTTTCAGTGTGTGGCGGAAGCTCATTAAAGAGGGGGCATGCTGGAGTTCCCTGGGGAGGGAGTTCCACAGAGTGGGGGGCCACCACAGAGAAGGCCCTCTCCCTCATCCTCACCAGCCAAGCTGTCCTGGCTGATGGGACAGAGAGAAGGCCATCCGAGGCTGATCTTGTTGAGCGGCCTGTCTGGTGTTGCTGGAGGCGCTCCTTGAGGCAGGCTGGGCTGGAACCGTATAGGGTTTTAAAGGTCAAAACCAACACCTTGAATTTGGCCTGGAAAACAACTGGTAACCAGTGCAACTCCTTCAGCACTGGAGTGATGTGATCTCGCCGGTGGCTGCCTTTAATCAGGCATTCCTAGAATCAGTATGGAGCATTCTGCATACGTGTGTGTGTGTGTGTGTGTGTGTGTGTATGAGAGAGAGAGAGACAGTTGCCACACACACAAATGGCAGAGTATTAAGAGAAAAATCTGCAAAATTGCCTTCTTTTTCTAGGGGGCAGGCAAGTTGAGAAAAGGAAAAACCTCAGAAATATTCACAGAAAAATGTCTTCTGAGAAATTTCATCTCAGCTCAAATTTTGGCACCATTAATCAAAGATTCATAGAGGATACAAATAAGGAAATAAATGGACATGGGTGAATTTGATTATCTAAACCCACCCCTAGCTGCTGTGTTTGTACAAACAGTATTTTAATGATTTCTGGGAACATAGAGAGTTGATACCGAACCCATTTTGCTAATTCTGTTAAGCAACATGGATATTCTGGTCTTTGGGAAAACCCAAAACATGTTTCCTTATCTTTCTCATTCTCCTTGGACTGGGGGGGGGGGTTGTAATTGTAGATTCATCCCACTGTCATTATCCAACAAAGTCATCAACATTTTTAAAAGCCTACAAAATCTTGTCATGTTATGAAAAAAATATAGACTCAGGGACAGTGATGGAGTACAAGTGTAGCATTTTTGATGGGGAACATACAAATAGTCACCACTCCCAAAGCATCTGAAAGCTGCCTTCTTTTCTTTCTTTCTTTCTTTCTTTCTTTCTTTCTTTCTCCTTCCTTCCTTCCTTCCTTCCTTCTTTCACATACTATAAACACAGAATCAGAGAACATCCATGTAGCTTCAACTGCAATTCCATAGGCAAAGGAGGAAGACAGGATATCCACTCAACGTGCATTAAAAATTAATACGCATTGCATTTTCTCAGCTTTAATTGACTTGCATTTTTGCCTCCAATTACTTGTATGTAACCTTGTTTTTCATTCTCAGGACTGATACTGAGTTCCGAAATAGCACCTGGAAATAGCACCAGGGCTATTCTGGCCAGATATTCTGGCCTGATAGCCATGATAGTGCGGTCACTGAACTTGAGCCGGACATCCTCGAGAGTGAAGTCAAGTGGGCCTTAGGAAGCATTACTAACAACAAAGCTAGCGGAGATGACAGTATTCCAGCTGAGCTATTTAAAATCCTAAAAGATGATGCTGTTAAAGTGCTGCATTCAATATGCCAACAAATTTGCCAACAATATGCCAACAATATGCAAACAATATGCCAACAAAAGGTCAGTTTACATTCCAATTCCAAAGAAGGGCAACGCCAAAGAGTGTTCAAACTACCACACAATTGCGCTCATTTCACATGCCAGCAAGGTGATGCTCAAAATCCTACAAGCTAGGCTTCAGCAGTATGCGAACCGAGAAGTACCGGAAGTACAAGCTGGGTTTCGAAGAGGCAGAGGAACTAGAGATCAAATCGCCAACATTCACTGCATCATGGAGAAAGCAAGAGAATTCCAGAAAAACGTCTATTTCTGCTTCATTGACTACGCTAAGCCTTTGATTGTGTGGATCACAACAAACTGTGGCAAATTCTGAAAGGGATGGGAGTACCAGATCACCTTACCTGTCTCCTGAGAAACCTGTACGAGGGTCAAGAAGCAACAGTAAGAGCCAGACATGGAACAACCGAGTGGTTCAAAATTGGGAAAGGAGTACAACAAGGCTGCATATTGTCACCCTGCTTATTTAACTTATATGCAGAGTACGTCATGAGAAATGCCGGGTTGGATGAATCAGAGGTCAGAATTAAGGTTGCTGGGAGAATTATCAACAACCTCCGATATGCAAACGACACCACCCTAATGGCAGAAAGCGAAGAGGATCTAAAGAGCCTCTTGGTGAGGGTGAAAGAGGAGAGTGCAAAAGCTGGTTTGAAACTCAACATTAAAAAAACGAAGATCATGGCATCTGGCCCTATCACTTCCTGGCATATAGAAGGGGAAGAAATGGAAGCAGTGACAGATTTTACTTTCTTGGGCTCCAAGATCACCGCAGACAGTGACTGTAGCCATGAAATTAAAAGACGCTTGCTCCTTGGGAGGAAAGCTATGGCAAACCTAGACAGCATAGTAAGAAGCAGAGACATCACCTTGCCGACAAAGGTCCGTCTAATCAAAGCTATGGTTTTCCCAGGAGTAATGTATGGCTGTGAGAGCTGGACTATAAGGAAGGCTGAGCACCGAAGAATTGATGCTTTCCAACTGTGGTGCTGGAGAAGACTCTTATGAGTCCCCTGGACTGCAAGGAGGTCAAATCAGTCAATCCTAAAGGAAATCAACCCTGAGTGCTCATTGGAAGGACAGATACTGAAGCTGAAGCTCAAATATTTTGGCCACCTAATGCGAAGAGAAAACTCTCTGGAAAAGACCCTGATGCTGGGAAAGACTGAAGGCAAAAGGAGACGGGGACGGCAGAGGATGAGATGGCTAGATAGCATCACCGATGCAATGAATATGAACTTGAGCACGCTCTGGGAGAGAGCGCAGGACAGGAAGGCCTGGCGTGCTATGGTCCATGGGGTCACGAAGAGTCGGACACGACTGAACGACTGAACAACAACAACAACATTCTGGCCAGGTCTCCGCACTAGTCACAGGTGTTCCTGGCTGGCTTTCGGACTCCAGGATTGCAAAAACAGAGGAGATGGCGTGTGAGGAAAGGGCTTTAGGGCTGCTGGTGAAGTGCCTTGGTAGGAGGGCTGTGCAGCGCTTTGGCCTGAGGCCTGAAGCCCGAGTCAAAGCAGGCCGGTTTGGGCCACTTTAAGCCCCTCCCAAGGTGAAGCGGAGGGGGCACGAAGTTGCCTGAAGTGGGTCGGGGCGTCGGCACCTCCAGCTCCTTACCCGAGCCATCACCGTCGTTGTCACTGCTGCCCCCACCGCCGCATTGCTTCCCCCCCGCCGCTGCCACCGCCTCTGTGGCTGCTGCCATCAGCCACTGTGGCATTTTAAAGATGGCGGCCCCCTGCAACAAAAGCCGGCGCATGTCTAGGGCTCAGGGCTGGCAGCAGCGATGGCAGCGGTGGTGATAGCGGCAGCGATGGCAGCAGAGGTGGAGGGGGTGGCAGCGGTGGAGGACTTGGTGGTGGCGGCAGCCCAGGAAAGGAGCTGGGGGTTTGCATGGGGGGGGGTCAGGGCCCCCTGAAGCAGGATTCAGCCATCCGAATTGTGCTTTGGGTTTGGGGCTGAGTTGGGTCAGCCCTCCCCCCATCCCCGAATCAGCCTGAGCTGAATCGGGCCAGCCTTGGAAACCTTGAAGCAGCTTCTGAGTCAGATCAGGGGGTCCATGCACAGCCCTACTTGGTAGCCACATGTTATTATACTTGGGAAAAGGGGAAAACTTAGTCAAGTATCTGCCCAGATCAGGGCCTGGCTGAGAAAAGGTGGAGCCTCTACCTCCTGTCTAGACCTGGAACTTGAGATCTCCTGGACGAATGTACAAGGGGAGGACCCCCGCCCCCGCGGAGTCCTGATATGGCAGCCACAGGACCACAGCTACAGGACCGCAGGTCTCCATGCCAGTCACTTGGTTTCCTGACTGGCTGTCAGACACTCCTCTATTCCCCCAGAGCTACAGGTAGATAGAAGATGGCATGCCAGGCAATGAGATGGACATATGTATCATACAGGTACACAACACCAGATTAGCATATGCAGCTTAGCAAGCTGTTGTATTTATTGATAAAATACTTCTAAAATTGCTTCTTGGTTAAAAGAGAAATACCCCAAGCCTTGAATGACAAAAATATAAAAACAGGCCACAAGCAACATTTTTAAAACAAATCTCAAACCTTTACTGACCAGTAGCAGTAAAATTCAATTAACAACAAGCTCAAACTGTCTGTGTGTAAAATTACTGTATCTTTTGGGAGAGTGAGTCCAGGATGGGTGCTATAACTGCAAAAACACTCCTCTACACCCGTACAGTTCTAACAGTAGATAAGGAAATGTGGAGGAAGGCTCCACATGTTAATCTGAGGGAATGGGATGATGACTGAAGAACGACGTAGGTTGTCCAATTCGGAATCATCCCCAAAAGAGGAAATATGTCACCAAAAAAGGGGACAAAAGAGGACACTGATTTGCATAAGCTAATTGGTATGTATAGATGCCATTTTAGAAATAATTACTGCAATTGAAATAGAAATGCAGTGTATCCCACTATAGCATGGAAGACTGTGACCAGGTGACGTGTGTGCCTTTGCTCAGTCTGCTGTCCAGGTGTTCTTGATAGGCAACTTCAAGGCCCACCCAGCTCTTCTTTCTGAGGATTCTTTATCACAGGACCATAGAATCATAGAATAGTAAGGTTGGAAGGGGCCTACAAGGCCATCAAGTCCAACCCTCTGCTTAACGCAGGAATCCAAGCCAAAGCATCCCTGACAGATGGCTGTCCAGCCTCATCTTGAATGCCTTCAGTGTGGGAGAGCCCACTACCTCCCTAGGGAATTGGTTCCATTGTCGTTAGGGATGGTGGAGAAATCCGCCACAGACTCTAGTGAGGCTGGATTCTTTAGAATCCAGCCCCACAGAATACGTGGCAGAATGGACTACCCCCCTGCCACATTTTCTCGGGATGGACCCTACCTGCCACCAGTCTGGATCTGTCTGTTGCTGTCCATTGCCCCGGTCTGCGGATGCAAATGGCGTCCGGCGTAGCAGATGCCATTTGTGTCCCTGCTTTAGCTGTGATAGGCTATGTCAATCTTTACGTGGCCTATCATGGCAAAGAGCAGGGATGCAAATGGCATCCGCTATGCCATTTGCATCGCTACTCTTTTTGTGATAGGCTACGTAAATATTTACGTATCCTATCATGGCTAAAGCAGGGAAGCAAATGGCATAGTGGACGCCATTTGCATCCCTGCTCTTTGCTGTGACAGGCTACATAAAGATTTACGTAGCCTATCATGGCTAAATCAGGAATGCAAATGGCGTCCGTTATGCCATTTGTGTCGCTACACTTTTCATGATAGGCTACGTAAAGATTTACATAGCCTATCATTGCTAAAGCAGGGATGCAAATGGTGTCTGCTATGCTGGACACCATTTGCGGCCACAGACAGGCAGTGGACGTAAGTCTGGCTGCGGATGGGCCCAGCCAGCGGCTCTGCAGGCTTGCCATGGAGCGGAGCCAGTCAGGGATGATTCTGGGGGGAGGGACGGATCACCTCCCCTGCCAGCGGATGCCCCAATTGGATGGGTGAGTGTGTTTCATACACCCCTAATTGTCTTATTGCTTATCGTTACCCTGGACTTGGACTGGGCAGCCCTTTTGACACAGACAGAGGACACATTCAAAAGAGAGGAAAGTACTCTGGCAGCCCTTTAAACCACTGACCACCCTAACTGTTGATCACGGTTTTAAGAAGGGATCTGGCAAGAAGAATGTGAAGAAAGTACTTCAGATGTCCCAGTACCAGGCAGCCATTCTCCTCCCACAGCATAAGAGAAGAGGCAGGCCAGTCATGCACGCACAGTGTGATTAGGGATGTCAGAGAATTCCACCACGGATCTCGGTGAGGCCGAATGCCAGTTCATTCAGGCTCCTGAACTCCGTGGCGGAATGGCCTGCCACCCCCACGCCCCCCGCGGATCCCCACCGGGATGAGACTTACCTGGGGCGGATGTTCCGGATGGCAGTGGCTCCAGCAGCGGCTTTGGTGGCGGCGGCGGCGGCTGGTCTTCCAACCGGCCGTCGCTGCCACTGCCGCCATTTGCAGTCTTCCCCCCCCATTTGTGATAGGCTATGTAAAGACTTACGTAGCCTATCATGTCTGGGTTAAAAAAAACACAAAAAAGTACGCAAATGGTGGTGGCTATGGCCGCCGCCATTTGTGTTCCCTATTTTTGGTTGTCTTAGTCTACGTAAATATTTACATAGACTAAGACGGCTATGTAAAAACAAAAAAACAAAAAACCAGCATGTACGCAAATGGCGGCGGCTATGGCTGCCGCCATTTGCGTTCCTTATTTTTGGCCGTCTTAGTCTATGTAAATATTTATGTAGACTAAGATAGCGAAACTAAGGGGAAACGCAAATAGGGTAGCGGATGCTATTTGCGTTCCCCCTTATTTCTGCTGTCTTAGTCTACGTAAATATTTACGTAGACTAAGACGGTGAAAATAAAGGGGAACGCAAATAGGGATGGCGGAGAATTTCTCCCCGAAACTTCGGGGGGCCGAGCGCCAACGTGTTCGGCCCCCCGAACAAGTTTCGGGGAGAAATCCTCCGCCCCCCCGCCCCCCCCCCCGGGACGGGACTTACCTTCCCTGAATGTCCCTCCTGGCGGCGGGTCCGGCTGGCGGTTCGTCCGGTGTTCGAGCGGGGCGGGAGCGGCAGCCAGTCTTTCGACCGGCTGCCGCCCCCGCCATTGCAATCAAAGAAAAAAAAAACAAACCGTCCCCTGATAGGCTACGTGACGATTCACGTAGCCTATCACGGCTAGATTTGCAAAGTCAGCCGTGATAGGCTACATGAATCGTCACGTAGCCTATCACGGGTGACTTTAAAAAAAAAAAAAAAGCGCGTACGCGAATGGCGGCCCCATAGGGAGCCGCCATTCCCATTCCTTATTTGGTCGCTGTAGTCTACGTCAATCTTTACGTAGACTACGGCGAAAATAAGGGCAACGCTATTTGCGTTGCCCTTATTTTCGCCGTAGTCTACGTAAACATTGACGTAGACTACAGCAACTAAATAAGGAACGCGAATGGCGGCTCCCTATGGGGGCCGCCATTCGCATACGCGCTTTTTTTTTTTTTTTTAAAGTCACCTGTGATAGGCTACGTGACGATTCACGTAGCCTATCACGGCTGACTTTCCAGATCTAGCCATGATAGGCTACGTGAATCGTCACGTAGCCTATCAGGGGACTTTTTTTTTTTTTTTTTTACTTTCGTGTTCGCGGCCGGGCGAGGCGGGAAGCCTCCTCCCCGGCCTGAATTTCGGCCGGGCGAGGCGGGAAGCCTCCCCCCCCGGCCTGAATTTCGGCCGGGCGAGGCGGGAAGCCTCCCCCCCCCGGCCTGAACTTCACGGGGGGAGCAGCGAAGCGCTCCCCCCCACCGCGAAAAAGCTGCGAGAAAAGGTAAGTGACTTTCGTTCACCCCTAAACGCAAATAGCGTCCGCTATGCTATTTGCGTTCCCCCTTAGTTTCGCCGTCTTAGTCTACATAAATATTTACATAGACTAAGACGGCCAAAAATAAGGAACGCAAATGGCGGCGGCCGTAGCCGCCGCCATTTGCGTACATGCTGTTTTTTGTTTTTTGTTTAACCCAGACCTGATAGGCTACATAAGTCTTTACGTAGCCTATCACGGCTGAATACAGGGACGCAAACGGCGGTGGCTATGGCCGCCGCCATTTGCGTCCCTGCTGGCCAGCGGCCAGATGTCCCTGACGGATCTGGCTGGTGAGGATTCCGGGGAGAGGGACGGAGCGCCTCCCCCCCCAGCGGAACCTGGCGGAGCCAGGTAAGGGGGGTTTTGTACATCCCTAGGTGTGATTGCCATGGGTAAGCAGTAGAGCGGCCATTTGTGAATGGCTGAAAAAGAGGACATACATCACCAAGAAAGAGGACAAAAGAGGACACCTGTTTGCATACACTTTCCATATGCTAATTTATATGTAGAGATACAAGTTTAGAAACAACCATTATCATTTAAATAGAAATGCAGTTCATCTCAACCTAGTGCAGAAGGCTTTGACCAGGTGACTGGCGTGCCTTGGCAAGCCTCCTCACCAGGTGCTGTTGCTGGGTGACTTCAAGGCCTGGACAGCCTTTCAAATAGACCAGCCTTCCCCAACATGGTACCCTCCCTCCAGATGTTTTGGACTCCAACTCTCATCAGCCCCAGCCAGCATAGCCAATGGTCAGGGAAGCTGGGAGTTGTAGTCCAAAACAGATGGTGGTTGACAGATTGGGGAAGGCTGAAATGGATGTCTCTAAAATAGAGAACAGTCTTCTTGCAGCCCTTCAAATAGAGGGCTTCTGTCTTCTGTAAAAAAAGAAAGAAAGAAGACACATGGCGACCCTAGGAGGAAGTGATCCCGAAGATATGAAAGGCCTGCTTTCTTTATGGCTTTAATGGTAAGCATTCTAATTAGAGATCGCAGTATAAAAGGCCAGCTCAGAGTCAGATGAACATACGGACATAGGAAGCTGCCTTATGCTGAGTCAGACCCTGGGTCCATCTAGACCAGTATTGTTGACACTGACTGGCAGCAGCCCTCCAGGGTTCCAGGCAGGATTCTTTTCAGCCCTATCTGGAGATGCTGGGACCTGAACCAGGGACTTTATGCATGTGAAGCATGTGCTCTGCCACCGAGCCACAGGCCCTCCTTGGGGTGAGGTTGATGTAGGTGAGGGATCACCAGCCACAACACTGATGGAAGGCTGGGCGCCACCCTTTTAATGTCTTATTATGCTTATAGCATTTGGAGCATTGTGGGAACTTTAAACACAGAGCTTCAGCTATTGGGCAGTATAGAAATGGAATGAATGAATGAATGAATGAATGAATAAATGAATGAACTTGTGGCTTGCAGACTGAGCCACATGGTGCAGTGGATGTAACTCTCAAGGGCTGTTTGTTTATTTGTTTGTTTGTGTATGTATGTATGTGTGACATTTCTTTGCCACCTTTCAGGGCAGAAGCCCTCCCAAGGCGGCTTACAGTAGTAAAATACATATTTGTATTTGTCTGGAAATTTGGTCTGGTGTACGTATGTACCGATGTGCGCAATGTTGGTTTTAATTTGTTCTGGCAAACCAAATGGTTTGGGTATGTCTGCACGGATGTGTGTGTGTGGGAGTGGGAGTGAGTGAATGAAGTGTGGGTCTTTTCTCCCCTGTATGCATATATAATATCCCCCCCGCATCCCTCTGCAACTTTCCATGATGGCACAAAGGCCATACAGTCTCAGCCCTAGCTGCAATGGTTAAGAATGCATAATTCTCATCAGGAAGTGTGCTTTTCATTCAATTGCTGGCTGCACCAAAAAATATTATCGATGTTCAATTGTATGAATATTCAGTGAATGATGGGTTGATGTGGAAGAAAACATGTCACACCCTGGGAATTTGATACTTCTTGTGTGTGTTGTCTTGCGTGGGGGGGGGTCTCTTCATGCATCATCTCTATAAGGCAAGTGAAAGGATCATCTGTCTTTAGGGGAATGGTTGTCCACGTTCTCAGTGAAAGGTCAATGACTGGTGGGTATTAATTAATCCAGCTGGGCACACAGCATCCAAGGTTTAACAGTGTCCAAGTTTTTAATAATGATGATAGATTTTAAAGACCAGCCTTTGAGCAATGGAATCCCATCTGTTTCAGCCTGTATATCTGAAGTTTCTGCACCACCTTTTAAATAAAATGAATATGATTTTTATATATATATATATATATATATACACACACACACACATACACACACACACACACACACACACATATATATATATACACACACACACATATATATATATACACATAAACACACACACACATACATTCATACATACACACACACACACACACACACACACACCACTGCATGGAAGATTGCAGGCAGGAAGAGAGGTGTGTGTGTGTGTGTGTGTGTGTGTGTGTGTGAGGACATACACATATACAAATGTCTTCTTGCCTTTGCAACGTTGGTACGTGACATACACACACACACACACACACACACACTACACAGAGGATTTTTTAAAAGCCTTTTCAGTTGTGATTTAATCAAACCACTGGTGATTTAATCAATCAATCAGTCAGATTTTTATGCCCCCGTTCTTCCGAGTTATCATTAATCTAAACTTGATTTTAAATATCTTTATGTTCATTTTATTTTGATTTGTTTTTTGAACTGTTCACCATTTGGAAATTTTTTTTAGGAATGGAGTGGTTCATAAAATTTGCAAATAAATAAAATTATGTAGATTTAGATTAAATTGGATTTAGATTCAGCATTAGGAAGAACTTCCTGATTGTACAAACTATTTGAAAGTGGAACAGACTGCTCGGAAGGTGGTGGGATCTTCTTCTTAAGAGGTTTTTTTTTTTAATGCAGAAACTGGATGACCACGCATCAGCGGTGTTGTATCAGTGGATTCTTGAATCAGCAGAGGTTTTGACTAGGTGATCTTTGAGGTCCCTACCAACTTTGTGATTCTATTAGTCTTGTTCTGGCAGTCCTAGATGTTCCAGAAAAAGGATGAAACCCAAGATCAAACAGGAATCTTGTTCAAATAATCTCTGGCTAGCACCACAATTTGGCCTTGCTGAGGTCTCCAAACACTTTGGGATGCCCAGTTCTGTTGTCCATGGTTGGTTTTAGTACATGTAAGACACGTTAAGATGCATATTCTCTGCAAAGAATAATCCCTTGTAGCTTCTATCACTTTTACTTGGAGTGTTAACACATTTATTTCAGTTCTCTCCATTCAAAGGATTTGTGTGTGTGTGATGGTGGTGGTGGTACTGTAGGAAATATCAATACTAATTTGGACCTCTAATTGAACAAAAACAGTAGATGTGAAGTTGATAAATAAAAGGTCTTCCTGCTGTCTCTTGGGTGTTCTACAGCCTACTCCTTATTTCTGAAGCATCTCCTGTAGCAGTTTCTATTTTGACCTTCAGCTTCTATGGCTCCTATTGTACTTTTACCCCCCCCCCCGGCTCGCTTCTGTACTTACAGCAACCTAGATGGTGGATACAGTTTGTCCTGATAAAGTAAGTCATTAGAGCTATTCCTAGTGGATATTTGGGTCTTAGAACCTGCACTTGTTTACAGTCATTGTTGCTTGGTTTTGTTGCTTGTAGCGTTTGTCGATCTAGATTCTAAAAGGTGTAGAAAGTCAAGTGTGCCTCTCTGCAGGAGTAGCAAAGCCTGTCCATTTATTTTGTATTCAGACACATCAAGCATACAATTACTGTAACTAAAGTTATAAACTCTTCTGTTTGAGAGTCTTTTTATGGGTCACTTAGGATAAACTACTTATACAACAGCAACTGCTTGTGTAGGCCCTTTTTTACATGCATCAGGAGGTGAGCTCAGTTTGAACAATGAAGGAGAGCGCCCTGTACTCTAGCCCTCTCTCAAATGGATAATTCTGGTGATCTTTCTGACAGCCACGCTTTAGATTTTGATTTATGTTCTTCTAAAGCTAAAATCAAAGATTCCATCTAGCGCTATTTTATGGCAGCTGAGATGATGAATGGCGGACTCTTTCAGCCAAACGAAGCTGCTGTGTCTTTGCCCTGGATTTTAATTGTTGAAGTAGCCAGTCATTGCTCAGAATTCAATGGTAAGCAGACTTTCAGAAACTGTGGAGATGGTCCTTTGGAGGAAAAAAGAAGGGAAATAGGAGCACCGTAACTTCTCTTTAATCATTCATGGACTAGATAGGGTGCCCAACGAAGAGCACAACTAATGTCATCTATATTAAATTAAACTTTTAAGTGCAAATTAACATACATATTTCATGTTTATAAATTGCTCCTAATACAATGTGACATTCATTTCTGGAAGAGAGGCATGCGTTGCTTTTGTAGCGTCTTGCATCATATTGGCTCAAGAGAGCCTTCACGCGTGTGTGTGCATGTTTTCTTTGGCACAGGTCACAATTGTCGAGATTGCCTTTTTTTTTTAGTATTAATGTAAGTTTGGAGAAGATTTTGCCCCTCCCAATCAACCATACCTTAGTAAACGTCTTTGTACGTGTAGAGGCTTAAAACGATGGGTTCTGTAAATGATAAATTGTCCAAATAACATCCTGGATAGATT
>NC_139465.1:22477500-22787500 GCF_057233095.1 Heloderma suspectum | reverse complement strand
TTTTTGCATGAAAATCCAGGCATGTTTCATGCACATTTTTTCCAAACGTATGTATCAACTGTGTGCATGTTCGCAAATGCATGCATTTTTTCCCATTGATTTAAGCATGTTTGTGTGCATTTTTCAAAAGTATGCATTTTTTCATACATATTTCTTCAAATGTACATACACATTTTTTAAAACATTGAGAATTGCATCACAACCTTGGAAATGTATGGATTTTGGTCACAGATTGTGTTCATATCCATGTTTGTCTGGGAACTGCAAATTGGATGAATTCTGGTAAAAAGAAAAGAAAACAAGAACCTGAAATGAATGTCTCATACAACCTAATCCCAGCCCACCAGCCCTAAATGGTAATGCATCAGGAGTTCAATAAAGCTCCTGTTTTGCTGCCTGTCTCAAACTTCAAAAGTGTGTGTGTGGGGGATATATGGAAAGGAGGCTGCATTTGGTTTGACAGAACTCATGTTGTATAGGCCTGGTTTTGGAATAAGAATGATTTCTTAAGGACCTGAAAGGAAACAGTACTCCAGTAGATAAAAGTAACAATGGCAACATGTTGCCTGTCTGAAGATACATAAGGAGAAGGGATGACGAAGGGGGTCAAGAAAGACAACTGAGAAAGAGAGACATTAAGTTAAGATCCCAGTGCATTAGAGAAGGCCGGAGGTAATAGATATGCCTTGAGGTGCTTCTTAAAGCATGGAAGAGACTGAGTTCCATGAATATGAGGAGGCAATGAGTTCCAAAGATAAGATGCTGCCAGAGAAAATGGATGGAGGTGTGAGACTACTGATGAAATCTTTGGCCTAACTGAGAGATTAGTATCGGGGGGGAATAGAGCTCTGGAAGTAGAAAGTTAAATTAGAGAAGATAAATACGAGCAATGAAGAGTAAGAAAGAAAGAAAAATCTTAACATGAACAAAAGGGAAAGGAAGCAAATGCGAAGAGAAAAGAAGAGGAGAAGCACAATCATATGTACTAGCAAGTACAATGATAAGCTGCAGGATGAAGAATGGAATGAGGTTAAATTGGGCTCAGTCACCAGGGCACCTCCCTCCCCTGCTGACATGGATGGGGGCTCTGGACTCGCGCCCACATTCTTTCACAGCTCCTTTTAGTCTCATTTGACCACTCTGACTGAGCTGTAGCCTTGCATGAATCCAGTGGAGGCTGGTGGCACCTATGTCAGTGGGGTGGTGAATCTGCTCTGGGTTTCATTCAGAACCAGCCAGAACTCTAAAGAAGCTCTCCGAAGTGCTGAACCTTATCCCTCAAATAGGTTCAGCATCTTGGGTAGCTTCTATAGAGTACTGACTGGCTCTGACTGGTTCTGTCTGAGACCCAGAGCGGACTCACTGCCCCACTGGCAAAGGAGCCACCAGCTCCGCTGCATATGTCCCCGTTCTACTGAAGGGTGGCAGTTCTTGGCTAGTGCCATGTTTTCTTCTTTCCCTTCCTCACGTTTTGCATGAATGCATGTAGTGGTGTGTGTCAGGGCTGCATGTGGTGATGGACAGTGGGTCAATGGCTGCATGCCACCAGTGAGCATGGGCAGAGACAGAGGTAGAACATAAGATAAGAGGAAGCTGCCTTATACTAGGGATGCGCACATCAGCAAGACTGAGCTCACCGAATTTCTCCAAATTCCATCGCAAAGCTCATTCCAACTCTGGTCTAGAGCAGATGGTGAGTTTTTCGTGCTTATTTTCATGTATATTTTCCCAAATGTATGCACCAGTTGTGCACATCTTTGAAACGTATACATGTTTCTCCCATTGATTCCAGCATACTTGTGTGCATTTTTCAAAATTTCACATCTTTCCATGTGCATTTTTCAAATGTACGCATGCTGTCAAATGCATTTTTGGGGGTCTGAATATCACATTGCAAGCTCAGTAATGTACAGACTTGGGCTGAAGATTGCGTCCAAGTCTGTGTTCAGTACAGAAGGTGCGGACTGGGTAAAATCCTGACTAAAAATGAACCGAAATGAATTTCTCATACATCCCTACCATATACTGAGTCAGACCACTGCAGGTTCCTCTTTGTCACCTTTCATACAGTCGATTTACAACCCAGGAGTAGGGATGTACGAAAGTCACTTACCTGTTTGTGGATTATGTTGATGGTGGGAGGGAGGCGTTCCGTCCCTCCCCCCGGAATCCCCCCTGGAATCCTGGCCGTCCGGTTCCACTCCACAGGGATTCTGCGGAGCTGCCGGCCGGCTCTGCCAGCAGCCGGACATCCGGCTGCTGGCTAGCAGGGACGCAAATGGCGGCGGCCGTAGCCGCCGCTGTTTGTGTCTCTGGAGTCAGCTGTGATAGGCTATGTAAATGTTTACGTAGCCTATCACGTCTGACTTAAAAAACAACAACAACGCGCGTACGGAAAAGGCGGCGGCCACGGCCCTCGCCATTTGTGTTCCTTATTTTGGCATGTCTTAGTCTACATCAAGATTTACGTAGACTAAGACGGCGAAAATAAGGGGAACGCAAATAGCGTAGCATCCGCCATTTGCGTATGCACGTTTGTTTGTTTTTTAAAGTCAGACGTGATAGGCTACATAAACATTTATGTAGCCTATCCTTTTTTTTTAATTGGAAATGGCGGCGGCGGCAGCCGGTCAGAAGACTGGCCGCCGCAGCTGCTGCCACCGAACCGCCACTGAACCGCCGCCGGAGCCGCCGCCGGAGCCGCCGCCTCCCGGAAGATCCGCCCCAGGTAAGTCTCATCCTGGGGGGGGCGGGGGGCAGGCCGTTCCACCACCAATTTCGGGGGGCCGAATGCACTGGCATTTGGCCTCCCTGAGATCTGTGGCAGAATTCTCTGACATCCCTACCCAGGAGAGAAAGTAGTTCAGAAAGAGAAGGTGGACAGATTCACAGTGATGTGGAGTGTTGATGTATAAGATGGTTTTAAAAGCCCTCTACAGACATCATGCTTACCTATAGTTTATGTTTCTTAACTGTAGGTTACAGATTATGAATGAATACTTAAACCATGGATAAAGATTGACTGGAATCTGGGATGTGAATCCATGATGTGAAATGAGATAACTGTAAACCATGTTTTGTGTTAACCATGGTTAAAGGCAGTTTCCTCACTTTTTCTACTTGCAAAGTAGCAATGAGGTTTGTTGGTATCTCTTTATAAATGCTGTGAGGGTAAATGCTCTAAGGGGCAGGTGAAGAAGCTAAACTATGGTTTCATTGTATGTGTGGGATTTTACCTAGGGTTAAGGCAGCAAACCATGGTTATCAATAACCACAATTATGTCTGCACTAGTCTTCTGTAAATATGCTTCACATTCATGAATGTATCAGAAATGTCGATTCCATTAGGGCAGATGTTTAAAAGCTGGCATTATGCCCCTCTCAACTTGGAATGATCTTGACAATAAAGACACAGTCTATGTTATGAATGAACTGAACTGTATGCTTTCTTCGACAAAGTCATAGACGGCATATGTCTTACCCCTCCCATGAGAAGGTGCCCGCAATGGTTACAGCTCTAAGACAAAACCCTTTGTGCAGATCCATTTTCCCCTAAAGTGTCTGTTCCTGTTTCGTTCCAGCCCATATTAAGTTAACCTGAAAAAGGTTCAGTCCTTTTGTCTCAATGGCTTGTGAGATGATGTTGCTGCTCATATTTCACTTAGCGTTGCTTAAATTGCCAATCACAGATCTCGCATTCTATCTGCTGTCAGGTCAGCTTGGATTATCACCTTGGATGTGTGTGGGGGGGAGTCCATGTTTTGACGATGCAGTGAGCACTTCTTCCCTCCCCCCTCCCACATTCCACTTTGCAAAATCACATTATTCTAATGAGGATTCAAGTGAGAAGAAAAGCTGTGGGAAATGGGTAGAGATGAGCTGCTTGTCAAAAATGTTTTACTTGAGGGTGGGGAAGAAAGCAAGGCAACTCAACAGAATAATGCACTTCTTCTTTTCAGATGGACTGCTCTTGAGAGTGGTGGCATGTGGCCAAGTATGAAGGCAGGAAAAATTGAGGTCCCTCCTTGATCACGTGGAGAAGCCTAGGGAGGTGTGAATCAGCAAAACTCAAGCTTGCCAAAGTTCTCCATCTCAAAGCTTGCTCTCTGACTCAAGTCCATATCAGGTTGCAAGCTTTGTTTTTTTGTTTTCATACAAAAATCCATCCTCATTTCTATTTTCCCAAATGTACACATCAATTGTGCACATCTTTGAAATACACACATTCTTCTTCCATTGATTATAATGTATTTGTGCTCAGTTTTCAAATTCTCATGCACATTTTCCACAAGTACACATGCTGTCAGACACATTTTGGGGGGTCCGCAAATGACACTGCAAGCGTAGCAGGCAGCACGGACTTTGACCACAGATTGCGTCAGAGTCTGTGCTCAGTCTGATACGTTGTGAACTGGGTATATCCTGATCAAAAACAAACTGAAATGAATTTCTCATACATCCCTAGATAAGCTTCTGTGCATACAGCCAGTCCACACAGCCTATTGATTTGATTGCAAATAGGTCAAAGGAATCATGCCACTATGGTCCTGCTTCCCTACCCTAATTCTTCTAGTTTCATTTTTCAAGCTAAGGAGGTCACTCAGTGAATCTTAACTCCTGGATGAGATCTTGCATGATCAAAACTAAACAAAACATAATTTTCAAGAGCATTGGATTGCTTTTAGGAATGGATGGACTCACTGGAGTCCGTGCTCAGTGGGCACTCCAGCAGTTGCTGCTGCCGCTGACCTGCACAAGCCATGCTGCATGAGCTCCTGGAGGGCTTGGAGAGCTCTCTGGGAGCACGCTGCAGCTTCCGATCCTCCATGCGAGCTGCCATCTTTTAAGCAAGATGGTGCCAGGATTCCCTGTGCCCCACTGAACTTCAAATGCCAAATCAAACACAGACAAGAGGCTTCAATCAACAGCTTTTAATCCATTGTCACAAAGGGTCATACAGATGCAAATTCTCAGTGACTCTCAGTCTGCAAGGAAATGCCTTCAGGGGGTTCAAAAGGTAGCTGTGAAAGTTGCCCATCATTTGAAAGAAAGGCAGGCTCATTAGCCTAAGTTAAGGGGTGGGGGAGGTCTCTCTCTCTCTCTCTCTCTCTTGTGAGGCTTCTAAGTGCCACTGTTCACACAGGGCCAATCAGGTAGACTGTCTAAGTTCCTCCCTGGCCTTCTCCCTCTTGGCTCTGCATCTGTGTCTGGCATCTATTAATTCAGACTCCCCAAACCCTGCCTCTCCCTGTTCGTTGTCTCTAATGGGGGTGGAAGGGTGGGTGAAGAGGCACCCACCTCCTCCAGCTGGACTTTTGAAACCTGAGGAGCCTGCCTTAGCCATGTCTGGACTAGTCTGGGAACATACCTCCCCCATGTCTGGAGGTTCTTCAGAATCTGAACTACTCTCCCACTCCCAGCACTCAGAAACACTCCTGACATCGGGGGCTCTATATTTTCATATATTTACTGTTGTGCCCAGCGGTGGCCAAAAAAGGCCCTTTCCACAATATTAGAGGCCTCTAATGTTGTGGAAATGGCCAGCTGCCATTATGTGCAACAGTAAATATATGAAAGTATAGAGCCTCATCTTGCATAAAAGATGGTGGCTCACATGGAGGATGGGAAGCTGCTGGGTGTGAGCGGATGGGTCCAATAAGTCCTGGCTTCTTGCGTGGCTTGGCAGACAGGGGCAGCAGCTCACCAAGCTGGATTCAGGGAGGGTGAAGGGGCAGGGGGAGTCTGACAGTCCTAGTTGGGCACCCGCACCATCTCAAATTGCTTTGTCTCTATTCAGACAACCAGAGTTTGGCCACCGCTCTGCGAAACTGAGCAACACAAATACTATGGAAGGATATAAGAAAGGACAATTTCCAGAGGGTAGCTGTATTAGTCTGTTGCAGCAAAAATAACAAAGAGGTATGTGCAGTGATGTAGTGGAGACAGGGTCAACAGGGATGGAGTGCCAGCACTTTCTGATTAGCAGGGTCACTGTCATCACACACCCTGCCCCGCCATCCCCTGTTCCTTCTGAGCTTAGCTGCAATCCTCACAGTAGGGGAGGGGGTGAATTTTCCCCACAACAGTGTATTGTCCCCTGTTGTAAAGCATTTGGGTGTGGCTTGGTCTTGGATGGCCAATTAAAAGCCACTAACGTTACAAAAGACCTGCTCCTGATGGAGATAAAAACTGCTAGAACTGTGGTGTTTTTTTCTTTTTTTTAATATGGATCAACACAACAGCCTGAATGTTTGGCCTCTCTTTGTGCATGTAGCTATGGAAATTGTCATGATAAACACCTGGAGTTCAAAATTTACAACTACAATACTGGGAGGCTTGTGACACCATAAACACTAAGGCATAAACCACAATAGTCTGGCATAAGACAGAATAGCTTTGTTAATTTTTAAGGTGCCAAAAGACACCTTAAAGACAATAGTCATCTTGAGTTTTCAAGGTAAGGGGGGCTTCTTTTTAAGTGATGTCATTGTAAAATAATAACATATTTTTTAAAAAAGCAGGCAGCACACAGAGCTGTTATCTGAGTACTAGTGGAGGTGAGTAGTCAGCTGAGGACTTGCACAGCTATGTTGGGCTGAATGTGTATTGTGTACAGGAGGATCTTGACTGGAAGATGAAATTATCTTCAGTGAAAGCTATGCAGGAGCCATGCAAAGATAAACTTTAATTAAGTTTAAATATGATATTCATTTCAAATGCCTACTTTGGCTGTTATTGATTCCTTGTAATGGTATCTGATGACATCTCAAATCTCATTCAGTAGGCCTCTTTAGGATGGCCTTCACTCTGTCTGTTCATGGTGGGGCAGCCATTTATTTCAGCAGCAAACACACCTCAGTCTCTGTTGACCTCTCTAAAACATTGTTGTCTTCAGGTTTGTCTGAAACTGAGGTGCCTCCCTCCCCTGGGACCTCTCAGATATATAGCACAGTGAACGCAAATGTTACATTCCATATGAAACCAAGATACATCTGGCAATTCCATCCAAGCGTTGTAAATCTACACTGAAAAGGTTCATATTGAATGCCGTTTCCCAAATCAATGATTTGTGCTATATTATGATGGGGGCACAGAGCACTCACCCTGATCAAGAATAGGTTATCTTGCATGTAGAGGGGTGTGGAGCTCCAAGGCATGTGAGCAGTCCTTTGTGTACTTAAATCTGGCTACATCATGCCCATTTCATCAAGTTAATGAAATGACATACCTTTAATCCCGGAATTTGAAATGTGGCATCATGCATATTTATTTGGGTATGTGAAATGATAATCCTGAATGCAGGAACAATTGACGAGAGTGACAACTCTAATGTGGCTAGAAATCCAGCTGAAATGGTTGTATATGTTGGCCTGGATCCAGACAAGTGCAGACAACAATGCAGGCTGGTGGCTCCTATGTCAGTGGGGCGGTGTATCTGCTCTGGGTTTCAGTCAGAGCCAGTCAGAATTCTAAAGGTGCTATCCAAGGTGCTGAACCCATTTTGGGAATATGTTTCAGCACCTTGGATAGTTCCTTTGGAGTTCTGACTGAAACCCAGAGCAGAATCACTGTCCCACTGCCACAGGAGCCACCAGCCTCCACTGGCAAACAAAGTCCCAGTCCTGCAACATGGCTCCTTGCACTTTCCAAGGTATGGCCTGATGACACATGATACGGCCACCTTCATGAAGCTAAGCAGGTCTGGCTGTGGTCAGTGCCTGGATGGGAGACTGCTTGGGAATACCATGTACATCTCCTTGTGTTTTATGTGTACACAAGGTGGCGAACATGGGATATAAATAGAGATGGCATGAGTGCCCAGTTGGGGCTTGAAGCCTGGTGAGAAATCACCAGCTCGGCCCCCTGAACACCAGTCTGCAGCAGACCCCAGTGCCTGCCCAGCTCAGAGCGCGCCAAGCTGGACAAGCATAAATGCCTGTAATGTTGTGGACATTGCCCCTTTAAGGCCCCCAATTTGTGTAGATGGAATACTTATGGAAAAGAACAAGCAGGCATTTAAGTGGCAAATGGTGCTTGACGAGGGAGCGGATGCCTGCCTGCCATTGCTGAGCACTCTGCAAACTGCCCAGCAGCTCACCCCGTGCAGCTCACCTGGGCCAGGTAAGTGCTGGGGGTTCGGCGAGCGTCGTGCAGGGTGAGTGCAGAGTGGTTTATCCATCCCCAGATATAAATGGACTGAGCTAATAAATACCTCCCAAAAGCCACTCTGGAGAGTTGGGAAACCTTCCAGAATGATGGGTGATGTAGCACAGGGGGCTGCAGCAGGGGAGGTGAATCAGTATAAATAAGAGCCACTTTTATGCAAGACCTAGGTACAGACGACTCTGTCAGTGTTGGTTTCTCACTTTTCCAATGATAACTTCAGTTCCTCCCCCCTCCCCCCCAGTTTTAAGGTCACTTTGTCTTGAACTTTGAGAAAAAGTTTGCATGAAAATTTGTACACAAAATTTCTAATGCATGCATTTTAGGATGCATTTTTGCAAACAATTTTCCTAACATCATGCATTTTGAACATTATTTTGCATTTCTGTGTGCACTTTTCCCTGATAATATGCACTTTTGTACACATTTTTTGATTGATGATCCCCATTGCAAGGAAAACAGGAGTCCCCATTTTGAAGGAAAACAGAGTTTTGGTTCATGTATTGGTTCCAAAGGGTGAAATTAGGTAAGTTTGCATTGAAATAATCCCCCCCTCCCTAGTAGAAGTACTGCTACCCATGTAAAAGTCTCTCTGGATCCTCCTCATTAGCTTTCTGCCCTGTACCACTCATCATCTTCTTCTGTTCTTATGCACACAGTCAGGCTTTTTGCATAGCATCTCCGTCCATCTTAAACATGTGCTTGCAGTAGGCATATACAAAGTGTGTAAAATCCGTTCCATCTGCGTTTCATGGATTGTCAGGCACCTTTCATTCTGTCATGTCCCCATCGATGGAACCAGATCTTTTTGTTTCTAAATTTGCACAAATTTCACACTGTGTGAAAATGTGCAAATTCCCTGAAATGAGCATTTTCACGCTTTAGCCTATGGGGGAAATGCACATTTTGGTTTAAAAAAAATGTATTGTTCCATGACAAAATTTGTGCAAATTTCCTGAAGTTTAGAAAATTGGTCTGCAAGTCCGCAGAATCCCCCTGACAGGGGAAGAGCCAGTCCGCCACAGAATTCACAGGTCGGATTCATGGAAATCTGAACTCATTCAGTTCTACTGCGGATTTCTCCTGCATCTCTAGTTAGCAGTGGCATGTAAACAGCATGAGCCTGGATACAATAGCACCTGCATACAACCGGATGTACTATAGGCAAAGACTGAATGAATTAACTTAATTTCAAGCAGGTATCCACTACGGAAGGGCGAGTCTCTCAGTTTTGTTTTCTCCCACATTTGAACTGCTTTGATCTCAAATTCTTTTTTGCCATGAATGTCAAGAACTTTGTGAATTTTGGCAAATTCTTATCAAAACTAAACTGAAACGAAATTCTCACCCATTCTTAATATTCACTGGACACCATGCTTCTGATTCCATCTGAACTGGTTTAAAAGCTGGGGCTTCTCTTTATACCCTGCTTGTCTTCATTAAAATGTTTAGAAAAGAAAGTGATGGGGAAAATGATTTGTGCTTAAGTTAGAGTTGCACATTATCCTCAATCCAGCACACCTCTGGCAAAATTAATTTCCACTGATAAATGGACATTCTGCATATGCTTACGAGCAGGGCTGTTGCTACCATTAGCCAGAGTGAGGTAGTTGCCTTAGGCGGCAGATGCTAGGAGGCAGCAGCAAGGTATTGGAGGACACAGCTGTGCCATGAAGCTGATCTGTACCCCCTGAAGGTTGCTGCCTTCAGATGTGGTGGAGGATGCTGTCCCATTGTCAGTGTTGAAGAAAGATTAAACTGCCAATCCAGTCAGGTTTTGTACATGGAAGAAGCGGGGGCACTATCTCATCCTTTGCCTCATGCACAATGTCTTTGTCCAGCCCTGCTTAGAAATATTCAATGTCTCACAAAAACAAACTCCAGATCCTACCATAAAAACAACATCAAATTGCAGTGGCTGGAACTCTGTGTGGGTTCCTTGCAGTTTTGTACTGCATGGCAGGGAGATGTTGATGAAACAGTGTTTCTCACTGCAACTATATTTTGCTAGAAGAATTCACATCTGCTTAAAGTGTAGGAGGACTCTTTAGGACCAACCAGTTCTAGACAATCCTATAAAATAGCATGCCATAATTCATGGTGATGTTTTGAATCTTTGCTTGGTTGCCATTCCAACAATTTCTGTCTTCCCTCTTTCTTTTAGTGAAGAACACTGTCACAAATTCACACTGTTTTTTTGTAAGCCTTAGTCCTCTACATCCCGTGTTCTGCATTTCTCTCCATCTTTCTGACATCATCACTGGTCCGGCCACGGTCTGGTCACTCTTCTCCCCTACCCCTAACCTGGCTTCCATTCTTGGAGGGCCTTGTTTGCTGGAGTCATCTTGACAAGTGAAGCCTTGGTCATAGCCCTAATTATGGATGCTTTTTGTGACTCCAACATATTCCTTGGGTAAGTGGAAAATGCCTTTGCTCTCAAGATTAGCCTTATCAAGGGGATACAGTGTGTATGACATAGCCCGAAGTGATAAATAGATAGACAGAAGCATACAAATGTTAACATGCTTCCCCCCCCTTTTTTTGAAGGAAAACCTTGGACTAGAAAATACCATTTACATGTGTCACTATCTTGTCAGCTTTGTTGCATTTTAATACAAAATGAAGTGAAATGGAAGGAATGTGTTTTGCTGTGTGTATTTTTATATACATACAAAATGCATTTTTTTAATGGTGTGGCTACTTCTCAGATAAATATTTCTCTGTCTCAGACTGCTTTGTTGCTTTACCTTTGAATCAAATGACATAAAGCTGTATGCTTAAGATAAATTCCTCAAGCAGAGATTTGAAATTTAAAAGGCTAAACTGAAATTTAACATGATTTTCCTAGATTCCCAACCTAGATTCCCTTTCCTCCACTCTCTGTGTATTTGTCCTTTTAAAGGAACCAATATGTTTGTATTACTGATGAGAAACAACCTTGACTCCAAAAAGATTTAACTTAATATCTAGCTAAGCATTCAGAGGGTAGTCCATCTGTAGAATGTACATTAAGGACCCAAGCTTGAACGCAGCTAGTCATGTATGATATTGGGCACACAAATGTGACGTGATGCCCATATACCCTTGAGTATAATTCAAAGTGCCACACAGCTCTATGGACAGAGAAGCTATAAACACACTTGTCACAAATGAGAAAGGGTGCGGGGTTATATTCGGACTGAAGAACGAAGCAGCATTAGAACCAGCCATCAAGGCTTAATGAAAGTGTTAATTAGGATATTACAGAATTTATAGCTAAAATATCATCTCTACTAGACATCCTTGGTGCTACACATTTAATTAACTATTTCTTCACTCAAACCCAGGAGAACATCATGGGGGAAATCATTGTAAATAGGAGCCTGAACTATAGCAACAAAACGACACTCCATATTTTCATCGTGAGCCTTTTTAGCTTTGTTTCCCCACCGCCCCAAAGCAGACAGGCAAGGAACATGTGATTATCAGCTGGTTATAGGAATAAGTACACATTTAATCTACATAATCATCAATCTTCCTTTATGTAAAAGTGATTAGCAAATAGGGTTTTTAAGCAACTGTTTAGTTTACACATTGGCATCCTAGATTAACTTATTTCTAAAACACTTGATTTTTATCATGCTGCTTAATGATTTGTCCCATGATTTATTGGGTAATATGATGAATCATGTTAGATTTATTGTTTATCCTATAAATAGTGCAACAAATCATTAAACAGTGATAAAACCCAGCGGTTTCATGACAACGTCCACCTATGGCGTCTTCCATGTACCACGGGGGGCTACTGTTGCATGGTGGATTTGATTATTCTTTGCATCCCTCCCTCCCTCCCTCCCTCCCTCCCTCTCCTGGTTTTATGATATTAGATGAGACAGAATCTCCATTTAAATTAAACGGTTCTACAAAATAATACTGAAGTCATAATCTTATATTTCAGCCATATTTATTTTACACAGAAAAATAAAGTCAGATATCTGATAGATGTTAACATGGAATTTATTCATTACGATAAACACAATAGTCTTTGTTAGAAAGGCATTAAATGTAATGGCAGTGTTTCATATTACAGCATGCCAGTTACCTTCCCCCCTCCCCCTTTCCCTTGTTCAGCTGTGGTGGCTGGCACAAACATTGGTTAATTTGATCCCAGCTTGTCACTTGGAGAGACAGAATTATTATTACATTGAAGATGGAGAGGCAATTTTACTATCTCGAATCTTCTCAGGAAAGTGTGGCTCTCAGTGAGTTGGTGCTTTCATTTGGAATAGGCTACTGGAGTTCAGAGTTCAGATTCCATGGTCTCCTTGGCTTAGAGCTTAGGTAGACACCGTAGATCAGGAGAGAACAGACTTCAAGCTTGAGAGATCTGTTTTATTTTTCCCTAGGATGTTGAGGTCCACCAGCCAGAGCCAGATACCAAATAATGGAGCAGGCAGGCAGACATATGCAAACTAGGGATGTATGAGAATTTCAGGGCTGAAATTCTGAATTTCAGAAAAATCCATCAGGGCTGAAAACCTGATGGATTTTTCTGGCTCAGTCCTGTGGATTTCATTCTGATTCCCTCCATTGGCACTGACTTGATCTGTAGCAAGTTGAGCCAATACTTGGATTCCAGTTCTTTTTAATGGCAACAATTTGCATATTTTTTGTGGGGTGAAATCTTGAAATTTGCACAAATGGTGTCATTGTTTTTTATGTTTTCTTTTTAAATTGATGATCTTGTGCAAGTGCCCGTGATCACAAGTCTCCCTGACTCCTATGTAGCCCTGCAGATATTCCCCTCTTGTCTTGTCAATATCCTTGTCAGTTTCACCCGCTCCACACTACTTCATTTAGCCCAGAAGAACCTATTCCCTGCTTGTCAAAGAGCTTGTCAATTTCCGCACCCCCTTTGCTTGGGAAGTGGGATGAAATTGACAAGTGCTTTGACAAGTATGGAATATGGCTCTGCTGGGCTATATGAAGGACAATACTGAAGAGCTAGATGGACCAATCACCCCACTCTAAGGCAGCTCCCTATGTTGGTAGATCCAGGATTATTCTTTGGCACTTCCAATTTAAAGGGAATCAAGTAGGGAATCTAGAGCTACCAATCAGAGAAGAGAGTGCCAGGGGAATGGGTGGGATCAGGGGCACCTCTGCAGTATAAGCAAAGCCTCCATTGCATGCAACCCAATATAATTCCCCTAAATTGTGATAGTGTTACCAAATCTTCCATCTGAGATTTTAATGGTATCATTAAATCTTCCAACTGAGTTGGAAGGGCAACCTGTGGTAGGGCAAATGATGAATCTATCCCATGTTGTCCCTGGATATTACACCCCATCCCTGCCACCTCAGAAGCATGAACAGCTAAAGTTCCAGGGAAGAAGTTGCCAGTGACATCTCTTGCTAGTTTCTCAGTGGGCAGCCAGGAGAGTGCCGTAGGACAATGTCCATGCTTAAATACCTCTCCCATCCACAGGAACATCTGATGCAGGAAGAGAAGGTCAGGCAGTGAGACCAACATGACAGTGACTACATGGAATCCATGCCTGGTGTGTAGCTGAGCTATCTCCAATTTCTGCTTTTTCATCCTTGCTAAAAGAAAACTGATTTCAAAACTGATAATTTATGTTTATGCTAAATATGCCATTTCCTTCCCTCTGACAGGGATGATTAATTGACTTCTCTCCATAAATTAGTAGGGGAAAAGGATAGGTGGTTAGATAAATTGGTAACAAAACAGAATAATGTCATTAAATTAAGAGTGTTGTGCAAGAGATCTCTCATCTTGCAAAGTAAATAGATGGCAAAGGAGTATGTGTGAGGGGTTAGATACACCTACTAGATACAGAGCGAAAAACTTAAGCAAATGTTAATTGCAGTGTATTTTACCTTATCCTTCAAAGGTGTATGGAATATCAGATTTCGTCAGAGAAGCCTTCAATGAAAGCTCTAAAGGTATTTGAAGCAAATACTAGTTTAACTAGTTTAGTCCCTTTTGCTATTTAGTAACATTAGTGCCAGTTTTCTGAGGCACTAAGGTTCAAGCCAGAAAACCTGGAACTGAAATAAAAATTGGAATACAATGTATTAGATATATAGCCCGAATAACCTACACAATGTGTTTCATAGAATGAATTGCATGAGGCCAGCATAAACATCACTAGAATTCTGTTAAGCCAGTGGAACCACAGAAATCTCTCCTCTCCTCTCCTCTCCTCTCCTCTCCTCTCCTCTCCTCTCCTCTCCTCTCCTCTCCTCTCCTCTCCTCTCCTCCTTTTAATGACTCTTACAAATAACAACTGATTTAAATCCATATTGACATGTTTCCAAATATTGCCTTGAGTCCTGTTACTTTATTATAGGGATGGGCAAACTCATCCCCGCCTGCACCGTGCTCCACTCGCCAGACCCCTGCCAGCTGCTTGATCCTGCTCGCTGCATGCGGTAAGCTGTCGGGCAGTCTGCAGGTGCTTGGCGAGGGGTGACCAGTGTCCCACTCCTCTGCTGAACCACCATTCTGTGCAAACTGTTGGCTCAGCCTTTCTGTAAAGGCTGATTTTCCATAAATGGTGGCTGTAAAGAGGACCATTTACGCAACATTACAAATGGTCTAAATAGACCATTTACGCCTGTAATGTTTATGATTTATTTATTGCATTTATATCCCACCTTTTTTCCTCTTGCAAGGAACCCAAGGCAGCTTACATTATCCTTCTTCTCTCCATTTTATCCTCGCAATAACAACCCTGTGAGGTAGGTTGGGCTGAGAGTCTGTGACTGGCCCAAAGTCGCCCAGTGAGCTTCCATGGCCGAGTGGGGACTAGAACCCAGATCTCCCGGCTCCCAGTCCAACACTCTAGCCACTACACCACACTGGTAATGTTGCGTAAATGGGGCTCTTTACAGCCACTATTTGCATACAATTGGCTTTTATGGAAAAGGCCAAGCCATCACTTTGCACAGAAAGGCGGCTTGATGGAGCAGTGGGGCATGTGCTGAGTCAGGCAAGCACGGCGGTCTGTAGACTCCAGTCCAGGGGGCCGAGCTGGTGGTAATCTGCTGACCTCGAGCCCCCAGCCATACTACACCACCACCCTTACTTTACCATCCATCTGTTTCCCTTACAGGGGACTTCTTGGGGGAGATACCTCATTCAGAATATACCTCTTAGGTTTGATAGAATAGCTATCATGGCCATAAATGACACATGAGCATATTTTCCCCTGAATTCTGTGGCAAATTCGAGTTCAGTGTCTATTGAGTTACCTGGACAGAGAACTGCCTTTCTCAAAGGTTATGGCACACTTGTCCATGTGGCTCAGAAATTAACTATTACACTTGAAGTGTGTGTGTTTGTGCATATGCAAGATGGGCAAATGAGGGGACAGAAGATGCTAGAGAGGAGTGAGGCCATTTGCCAGCCACACTAAAATTACTTTTGTAACCACTCCAATATGTGTACTAGAATTTAGGGACTCTGATATATTCATACAGAACAGCTTTACACAAAGGGTAGCTGAAATATGTTCTGGAACAAACTGCCGAAGTCAGCAGTAGTAGCAAATGATTTAAATCAGTTCAAGGAGGATTAAAAAAAAGAGACCGAGAGAGAGAGGTGAGAGGAGAATCGAGTGGTGCTGAGTCACTAGCTAGGAACTCCCAAGTTTCTGATGCTGAAACACAGATGGTTTTGCATATCTTGGGGTTACAAGAGCAGGAGTTCATGGCCCATAGAATCCTCTTTGGGCTGTTAAGTTTTCATATATTCTCTTGAGCTGAGACTCCATTGCCACATGCTCCCACCTCCTTTTTCTGCATGGTTTTTTCCGATGATGTGTTATGGACTGGGACGTGACATCAAGCAAGAGGATCCATTGGTGCATTAGTCAACCACAGCAAGGTTATCAAAAGAGTGGCGAGAGTTCCCATGGAAATGTTGACTCAAGCCAAATTCAGAGCACATGTGGGGGTTTCTTCTCAGGTGGAACTTCTGAGGCATTTTAAGGAGAGAATGAGGTGCTGGAGGTCTTGAGCCTGGGACTGGAGCGGCAGAGCTCAGACACATCTTCAGCCAGCAGGGCAGCCTCTTAGAGAGAGATGTATTTGGCCTGATCTTGGCTGTGCTGTAGCACCACCACTCCTACAGCATCTAGGGGTGGTACTACTGCTCCTCAGGCTAATCAGATCCGGTGGCTGGCTGTAACTCCAGGCTCGGTTCCTCCATCTGAGCCACTTGTCCCTTGAGTAGTTCTGCAGACTTTCCTGCTTTACCTTCCAGAATCTGACCCTCTGCTTTCCTCAAGAACATAAGTATGTGTCTGTTTCTGTTTCTGTGTAGCTCTGTGCTCCCCAGGCCCTCCAGCTGACAACAGATGTGGCCCTCAGGGCTGAAAACATTGTGCACCCCTGCATTACTGAGTCCAGGGAATGGTTCATGGCTAAGGATGGACGGACTCTCCCACACTGGTCACTGCACGCTGCTCACTGGGCCCCTGCTAGCTGACCAGCCACCCCTGCTCACTGCACGTGGTGAGTCACTGGGCAGTCTGCAGACACCTGGTGAGCAGCTCACAGCTGCCCAATCTGTCAGTGAGCCACCACTTTGCATAAAAATGGCAGCTCATTCTTTTGCCTAAAGGGCCTTTTAGGCAAATGGCAGCCATAAAGCGGCCCATTACTCAACCTGGCTGCCTGCACCATCCCTAGTTCCCAATGTGTCACAGCATTTAAAGCTGTCATCTTGAGTGAAGGGCTGCTTTATGGCTACAAAGGCTCTTTATGTAAAAGAATAAACTGCCATTTTTGTGCAAATGGCAGCTTGGTGGACCAGCAGGGACCGCCATGCTTGCTCGACTTGGCACACGCTGAGTCGGGCAGGCATGGCGGTCCACAGACTGGATTCCAGGAGGCCGAGCGAGGGCGAGTCTGCCAGACTCCACCCCCACCCCGTCAGGCTCACCCCACATCCCTATTCAAGATTTCCACAGCTTCTAGCATCAGTTGGAAAAGTGAGTTAGAGCTGCATGCCATCAGCATAGTGATGAAACCCAATGCCAATCCCCCAAATGACCTCTTAAAGTTGCTTCATGTGTGTATATGTTAAAGCAGAGATGGGGAATCTCTAGCCCATGGGGGCTCCACAATCAGCCCACAAGCTTCTCCAACATGCCCCACCCCTTTTGCTGACAACCATGGCAGGAACCCCTGCTCTAATCTCCAAGAACTGATCAGAGATAAGAGCTGTGCTTTCCCTGCCTTTCTTCAGCACAGTGTGCTGATAAGTGACCAGTGATCAGAGATCAGAGAGGATTGAAAGGCATTCAAACTTTAAGTACCCTGCTCTTTAAATACATATAAAATTTTGGCCCTGCCCCATGTGCCCTCATCCTCATCCCCTTCTGGAATGCATCACCCCCCCCCCATTGTTCTTTCCCAAATTGGAATTCAGTCCTGGACCAAGAGATGATTGATATCTCTGCGTAAAAGAGCAAAGGGGATAAAATAGAGCCCTGAGGAACCCTGTAGGCCAAGGGACAGAGCAATACCCCTTTCCATCCTCAGGGCAGACTCCAACAAGATAGACCCCTCCTAGGTGGAGGGCTCTAATCTCAGAGCTCTCATTTAGCCTCAGCCATACTGGCAAGAGCCAGACAGGGCAGAAGGAGTGACAGAGAAGTTTTCACCTGCTGTTTCTCCTTTTGTGCTAGATTGGCTTCTGAGCCCATCTAACTTGTTCACCTTCCTGGGGGCAGGGACAGGAACTGAGAGGCTTGTGGATTTGGCAGATCATGTCTTCTCCTACCCCCCACCAACATGTCCCATTTCCTCCCTCCCTGTCCTTCTCTGGTGTCATGACACTGACCTCAGGACAGGAAACCACTGTGGAGCTTTTTCCATGGCAGCTGGGAGGGGTGGGGTTGGGGAGAAATTAGAGTGGAGATTCCCTCCTCTGCAGCCAAAGCTCCATCTATGGCCACAGAGGAGAAAATCCCCATATCCTGTGCCTCCCCGGACACTGTCCTGTGGCCATAGGATTGATCTTTTGAGTTTGTTTTGTCTCATTTCTGCATCACTTTATGAACATCTAAAAAAAAAGTCCACACAAAACTTTCTGTGTGTTGTCATCCACATTTCTCTTAATATATGGATTTTTACACACCTTTTCCTTTACACATTTTTTTGCAAGTACTTTTCCCATATAATTCATTTTGCATGTTATTTTCAACAATATACACATTTTTGTGCACCCTTTCCCCTAATATATGCATTTTCATATGCAGATTTTGATGGAAGAGGTGCACAAAGTTCGGAAAAGTGTCAAGATCAAAGGGCAACTGCATTTCAGTTCCCAGACTGGTTCAGGGAAATCCAGATTAGATATAGTTCTATTAAAATGCGAAGTGAACAAACATCTCCTCCATCAGTTTCTTGGGACCACAAGAAAGAAGCCTTAACAGAACTTGGCAGTATTATCATTGAAGGATATAACAGAAGAGATTTGTGTTAGCAATCAGCTGCATCTTGTCCTCTCTTCCTTGAATTCAGAACCTATGCCACTGCTCTGCCTTTCTTCAGATTGTTAGCTGCACAGGTATTGGTATTTATTATATTTTAAGACCCAGAAGAGGTAACAGGAACGTGGCAGAGCTTGGCCTTATAGAAATGCAGCAGCAGATGAGAGGGGATCTATTTCCCATAGGTTTCTGAGCCTGAAACTGAAAATGTCTTGTAACTCTATTAGGAAAGACCCATTGTGATCAATACAACCAACAAGGCCAGGGAAGCAGCTCTCAGAGTGGGATGAAAATTGCACATCCCAGGGTACAGTACTCAAGGGAGGTAGTATTTTCCAGACAGATTCTCTCGTTCCACACCCAGCTCTTTTTTTGCACAGCAATTCTGCTTGGCTGGGGGGGCGGGGGTTGGGGGCTGGGATGCAATGTATGATCCAGGCAAATCCATTACTTAAGAGAGTTAGTCATTCAAGAAATTCTGTTCTGTCTGTTTTACTAAGATTTCTATTTAGACATGGATAAAACTTTGGAAAATGTATTTATTTTGCCAGGGCTTGGTTCAGCTAGCTTTTGGGGAGGATTAACTGGAGAGATGGTGACAGGTATAGCTTTTTGCTCAATGCTCCTGTATGTTTCTCCTCTAGCTAGCTGCTAAATGGGCAAGAGAAGGTGCTGAAAGGCATGGAAGGTCATATAACTATGCAAAACTTAACTCAGATAACTATGCAGAACTTCTATATGGGTTAAGTTCTATATGGTTGGGTTCCAGTGGTTGGGTACCAGAGGAAGGGGGTGCCAGTAGAAGGGGGACTGAGGCAGTAAATTTATAGCAGGGTACCAGGGGGCTGTGGTGATCCACCACTGCCCTTGGACGATGGTGCTCAACCCTTCCTCACTGCTTTCTTCAATGCTTCGTCTCTTGTCCTCTGTCTTTAAGGCCCCATCTACAGATAGGGAGGTTAGAGAATTCCACCATGGACTCCAGTGAGGCTGGATTCTTTAGAATCCAGCCCTCAGGAGTCTGTGGAGGAATGGAGCAATCCCTCCCACCACCTGCGAAACTTGAGTGGGACGGATCTTACCTGGTGTAGGTCCAGGTTTGCAGCCACGGTGGCTGTCACTGGTTTGCGGCTGCGGATGGCTGCCCCGGTCTGCAGCTGCTGTTTCCCTCCCTGAATTAGCCGTGATAGGTTACGTAAGTATTTACGTAGCCTATCACGGCAAAGAGCAGGGACGCAAATGGCGGCCGCTACGCCATTTGCGTCCCTGCGTTAGCCGTGATAGGTTACGTATATATTTACGTAGCCTATCACGAAAAGAGCAGCAATGCAAATGGCGTAGCGGCCGCCATTTGAGTCCCTGCTCTTTGCCGTGATAGGCTATGTAAATACTTACGTAGCCTATCACGGCTATCACAGGGACACAAATGGCAGCCGCTATGGCAGCCGTCATTTGCGGCCACAGCCCGGCAGCGGATGGAGGTCTGGCTGCGGGTGGCCCTGGCCGGCGGCTTCGCGGACTTGCCGCAGAGTGGAGCCAGCCGGGGAGAATTCCAGGGGGAGGGATGGATCACCTCCCCCCTACCATGGAAGACCCGGACCGGAACCAGGTAAGGGATTCATACATCCCTATCTACTACAGAAGATAGAGGGCAAGGTGAACAGAGACTGCTCCTCCTTCTCCTTGCTTCTATCACTGCTCATGCTTAGAGGCAACTGATAAACAGGTAGTGACAGAAAGGAGACAGAGCAGGAGGGCCAGCAGGCTCCAGGGATAGGTAGTGGAGCCCCTGCCATGTTGTGGACCTCAGCAAGTTCCCAGCAATGCTGACCCTGATGTTGCCCTGGGTTAGCATGTTGCTCTTCCGCTGCTGAAAAACCAGGTTAAACAACAGCTGTCTTAAGACTTAGGACTGTGCTGTGCACCAAGGAGGAGATAAAACACAAGACCATTCCTGACATGATGTCATGTATGGGAGGAATCTGCAGGTTCATGCCCTCTGCAGGTTCAGAGGTCTTGTGAAAAGGGCAAAGAATCTCTTTATCTCTGCTGGGATAGGTCTTTTTCAGTGAGCAAGCTGGGCCAAAGTGACACTTCTTAGCACTTCCATAGAGTATAATGCAGTGGCAGAGCCCACATTTTGTGAACAGAAGGGCCCAGGTTCAGTCGTTGGCATCTCCAGTTTAAGAAAAGATCTGGTAGCAGGTGATGGAAAGGGCCTCTGCCTAATATACTAGAGAAAAGCTACTGCCAGTCAGAGTAGAAAATACTGGGTCAGATAGAAAATAGCTTGACCTATTTAGGCAGCTTCCTATGCAGGGCTGGCCCTACCATTGGGCAGAGTGAGGTGTTGCCTCAGGTGGCTGATTCTAGGAGGCAGCAGCAAGGTGTTGGAGGAAAGAGATGAGTGCCAAGCGGCCTGTGCTGTGTCCCCTAAGCTAACCTGCTGCATTCAAGTGCAGCAGAGGATGCTGTTCTATTGTGAGTGTTGAAGAAATAGTCCAGTCAGCTTTTATACATGCAATGGGAGAGGACACCATCTCGTTCTTTGCCTCAGGCAGCAAAATGTATTGGGCCAGCCCTGTTCCTATGTTCCTAATAGCGGTGCACCGAAAAATTCTACAAACATATTTTTTGACCATTCTCATTCAATTTGATAGAAAAGAAATTGCTTTAGAGAAGAAAATCAAAGGAGAAGAACATTTTGGAGAAATTCTCATGGGTTGGGGTCTGGGGTTCTTGTGCTTACCTTAATTATGAGGTGGCTGAGGAATGTTCATGAGTCTTCTGTCTTTCCTTGTGCAATAATCTCTCCAGAAGCCTGTAGTCTCCTCAGCTTCCCATACTTCAGTTAAAGCCCAGGGGAAGACACCATGTGGTAAATCCTCCCCAAGTTTTTTTCTTTCTTTCCCCAGATTAGGAAGTGTAGGAAGCCTGGGAGACTGCGGGACAATGTAGAGATGTGTCATAGAATGAAACACACACACACACACACACACACACACACACACACACACAGCACCCTCAGCTACCTTCAAGTGAATAGGTAAGCTAAAAAAACAAAGACGTGTTGCAACCCCTGCCAATGGTGAGCCCTACCTGTGAGAAACTGTTGAGAATTTACTCCTCCCGCTGGAGAAATTCAGTGAAATTATCCTCCGCTCCTCCATTTCTCTGCCCACAAAGAGGTAAGGATGGCAGAGAATTCCGCCACGGGTCTCGGTGAGGCCGAATGTCAGTGCATTCAGCCCCCCAAAATCTGTGGTGGAACGGCCTGCCCCCTGCCCCCCCGCGGATCCCCCGGGACAAGACTTACCTGGGAGGATCTTCCGGGTGGCGGCTGCGGCGGCTGCAGCAGCTGGTCTTCCGACTGGCTGCCACCGCCGCCATTTGCAGTTTTTTTTTTTTACAGAGATGTGATAGGCTATGTAAGTTTTTACGTAGCCTAAAATGTCTGGCTAAAAAAAAAAGGTGTATGCAAATGGCGGCTGCGGACGGCTCTGGCCTGGCTGGGCCTGGCCGGCTGCTCCGCAGAGCTGCCACAGAGCACAGCTGGCCGCGGAGGATTCCGGGGCGGGAGGAACGGAGCGCCTCCCCCCTCGTTGAGGATTCCGGGGTGAGGGACGGAACGCCTCCCCCCCCACCATCAACATAATCCGCGAAAGGTAAGTGACTTTCGTACATCCCTACAAAGAGGGTAGATAATTTTGAGACACCTTTTGTGCACAGCTCTAGTTCCTAATAGGGATGGGCAAATTCACCATAGCTTGCCCCATGCACTGCATGCCGGACCTCTGCCAGTCACCCGACCCTGTTTGTTGCATGTGGTGACCTGCTCAGCTCAGCAAGTGTCCAGCAAGTGGTGCACAGCTGCCCAATCTCGATCCCTCACCAAGCTGCCATTTTATGTAAGGATGGCAACTTGGTCTTTTTCAAATCCCCATTTGCAGAAATGGCAGCAGTAAAGTGGCAATTTAAGCAATATTACAGGCATAAATGGTCCATTTATCCATTTGCATCCTTATGCAAATTGGCAGCTTGGTGGAGCAGAAGGCCCACCTCACTTGCCTGACACAGTGTGTGGTGATCCGTGGACTGGCATCCAGGGGGCTGAGCTGGCAAGAAGTCCCCAAGCTCTGAGCCCCAACTGGATGTCTGCACCATCCCTAGTTCCTAATGTTTTACAACATTATGTGTGATTTATTTGCCAAATCTGCAAGGTAGGACAGTATTATTGCCTTCATATTGCACATATGGAGGAAGGAGGGTTGAGGCAGTACATTGATCAAATGGCTGGCCTAAAGCCACGTCCTACTGCAGAAAAAAATTGAACTATATTGCAGATTGGTGGGAAAAGGTGGAAGCTGAGATCTGTGGCATGCTTATGGCCACTTATACGGAAGGCCAGATCTGTCTGTCTCCAGTATCACTTTAGCATGCATTTTCACCCACGTGTCTGTTCCATTTCTTGAATCTGCAATATGTATTTTTAATATCTGCATGAAGATTTGAATTTAAATGCACATTTCTTGATACATTTCTGGAGCCAAGACCTGGGTGTCAGAACATTTGGAGATGTGCAAAATCTGGTGGATAACTTAGTTCTGATATACACATCAGTCTGAGAGATCAGTATCGGATCACTCTATATTGGAATGAGCAAAGATTAAATTCCTCCATCATACTTAGCCACTTAGAAAGTAGGTATGGGTAAGAAATTTATTCAGTTCATCTTTTTTTCAATGTGAACATAACAAATTTGCAGTTTCCTATACACAAGATGGAATGTGGTAATACATCGATATTCCCACTTTTCTGAATGTTGTGGTACATTGTGCAAATCAAAACATGCATGAAGAAAATGCATATATTATGGAAAAGTGTGCACAAAAATACTTTATTTTAGGGGGAAATTGCTTGCAAAAATGTGCACATTTGGAAAATGCTATGTTTTGAGAAATATACACAAAAAATGTACACATTTTTCTGTGGACTTTAAAAAACAACAACTCGCAAACTGATGTGGAAATGGGATGGAATGAACTTAGCATTTGAAAAATGAAAAACTGAGGGAAATTGAGCTTGACAGATTTGCCTATTTCTACTTGAGAGCTTGTGGTAGAGGTGAGATTTGAACTACGAACATGCTGCTTCACAGCTTAGTCTGTCCTTGTAGATGTTCTGCTACTTGCTGATAGTATCCTATTACCTCTAGGGTAGTTGTGGGAGTCTGAGAGGGAGGCAGAATATGGTGGACTTATGGCGTATGTGGTGGAGGTGGAGTATGGCCAAGTCAGGCAAATGCAGTGGTCCTGCTGGCCGGCTGAACCACCATTTTTCATAAAAATGGTACCTTGTTCTTTTACATAAAGGGCCTTTTATGCAAATGGCAGCTGTAAAACAGCAGTTTATGCAAGATTACAGTATAAATGGACCATTTACACCTGCAGTCTTGAGTAAATGGCCACTTTATGGCTGCTATTTGTATAAAACACGTTTTCTGAAAAAAAAACGAAACAAAAGAAGCCACCATTTTTACACAAAATGGTGGCTCGCTGAGGGATCGGGGAGCTGAATACCACTTGCCAGGCACCCACAGACACAGCAGCTCACCATGTGTGGCCAGCAGGGGTGGCCAGCCGGCAGGTGTCCAGTGAGCAGAGCGTGAGGCGGACTTGGGTGAGTTCGTCCGTCCCTAATTACTTCCCAAGAAATGTTAAACAGAGTGGTTAAAATGTCCTAATTCTGTACAGTGGGGAACTGTCTTTGCTTATTAAACACATGCTCTCTTCAAAGGCATGGTTGGCCTAGTGTCCAGGAAAGAAGGGAATTCCTTATTTTTGAAGAATTAATTAATTTGAGGGTGATCACCTATGCTATATCTTTCTTAACCAAATCCCTGCAGAAGGCTCCATCTCAACTGCAGATAGAACATCTGCAAATGCTGCGTCTGATGAATTTCACTTGGGTTTTCAACTTTGCTGCTCCACTTCAGTGACTTTTAACCAGAAATCTGCAAAGACATGCTCACTGCACTCTGTGGTTAACATCCACTTATACGTTGGTTAGCTCACCCTCCTTTGTTTGTATTGTTTTTGCACTGCTGATGGAAATGCTCACTTGGGAAATATCTTGGGATAGCTACAATGTGTAAAGCGTATTGCTGCCCCGGATTCACTACTAGCTCTCCTCTTCTGGCTGCGGCTTCAGGCTTGTAATCCTCAGGCAAAGAGTGAGGGGAAGTGGTGATGGGTATAGGAAGCTCTAGGTTGGGGTCTGTTCAAATATACCACTGGCCACATGCAGCGCTGCTGCATCATGTGTAAATGGGAAGACATTATAGCACAGTAGCAGAACACAGGATCTGCATGAAGAATGTATCTTAGGTGTGAAACTGTGGAATTTGCTACCACAGGATAGTGATGGCCACCAGTTTGGATGGCTTTATAAGTGGGTTAGACGAAATTCCTGTAGGAGAAGGCTATCAATGGTTACTAGTCCTGAAGACTATATGCTACCTCTAGGAAGAGAGGCAGTATGCCTATGTACACCAGTTGCTGGGGAACATGGGTGGGAGGGTTCTGTTGCACTCATGTCCTCTTGTGGGCTTCCTGTTGACAGCTGGTTGGCCACTGTGTGAACAGAATGCTGAACTAAAGTGCAGCTGAAAAAAAAGTGCAGAAAACCAAAATGATGAAGAGGCTGGAGCATCTCCTCTATGAGGGAAGCTTACAACAGCTGGGATTGTTTAGCTTGGAAAAAAGGAGGGTAAGGGGTAGGGATGTCAGAGAATTTCTCCACGAATCTCGGGGAGGCCGAATGCCAGTGCATTCAGCCCCCTGAAATTGGTGGAGAAACGGTCTGCCCCCCCGCCCCCCCCCGGGATGGGACTTACCTTGTTCGAATGTCCCTGTCGGCGGCGGCGGCGGCAGTGGCTCCGGCGGTGGTGCGGCGGCGGTGGCGGTGCGGCAGCTGCGGCGGCCGGTCTTCCGACTGGCTGCTGCCACTGCCATTTCCAAGTTAAAAAAAACGACACACAAACAAACATAATGCTACGTAAAGATTTACATAGCCTATCGCGGCTAGATTTTAAAAAATCACCATGATAGGCTATGTAAATGTTTATGTAGCCTATCACGGCTGACTTTGAAAAAAAAAAAAGCGCGTATGCAAATGGCGGCACACATGGGTGCCGCCATTTGTGTTCCTTATTTTGGCACGTGTAGTCTATGTAAACATTTACGTAGACTACGGTGAAAATAAGGGGAACGCAAATAGCATTCCCCTTATTTTCGCCGTAGTCTACGTAAATGTTTACGTAGACTACATGTGCCAAAATAAGGAACGCAAATGGCGGCGCCCATGGGTGCCGCCATTTGCGTATGTGCTTTTTTTTTTTTTAAAGTCAGCCACGATAGGCTACGTAAACATTTACGTAGCCTATCACGACTGACTGCAGGGACGCAAACACCGGCGGCTATGGCCGCCGCCATTTGCGTCCCGGCAGGAGAGGAGGTTTCGCAGCTGGAGGGATGGGGCGCCTCCCCCCCACCGTGAATCAAGCTTTGGGATCAGGTAAGTGACTTTCGTACATCCCTAGTAAGGGGAGACATGATAGAGGTGTACAAAATTATGTGTGGTGTGGAGAAAGTGGATGGGGAGACATTTTTATCCTTCTCTCATAATACCAGAACCTGGAGTCATCCTATGAAGCTGATTGGTGGGAGATTCAGGACAGATAAAAAGGAAATACTTATTCACACAGTGCATAGTTAAACTATGGAATTCACTACCATAAGACATAGCGATGGCCACCAGTTTGGATGGCTTTAAAAGTGGGTTAGACAAATTCCTGGAGGAGAAGGCTATCAAGGGTTACTAGTCCTGGAAGCTATATGCCACCTCCAGGAAGAGAGGCAGTATGCCTATGTACACAAGTTGCTGGGGAACATGGGTGGGAGGGTGCTGTTGCACTTATGTCTTGCTTGTAGGTCTCCTATCTACAGCTTGTTGGCCATTGTGTGAAAAGAATGCTAGACTAGATGGACCTGGGTCTGATCCAGCATGGTTCTTCTTATGTTCTTATGTTTGATCCCTGGCATCTGCAGTTAAAAGGTTCAGGTGATGGGATAGACCTCTGCACAAGATCCCAGAAATTTGCTGTCAGTCACAGTGGATATTAATGGGCTGCGGTGGCTTAGTGGTTAAGACGCTGAACTGCAGACTGGAAGGTCAGCAGGACAGCAGTTCAAGACTCGAGTGCTGCGTGATGGAGTGATCTCCTGTCTTCAGTCTCAGCTTCTGCCAACCTAGCAGTTCGAAAGCAAGAAATTGCAAGTAGATAAATAGGTACCGCTTTGGTGGGAAAGGTAACAGCGTTCCGTGCACCTCGGTGTTCAGTAATGCCAGCCACATGACCATGGAGGCGTCTTCGGACAGCGCTGGCTCTTCGGCTTAGAAATGGAGATTCCACACCCTAGAGTCGGACACGACTGGTTGGGGACACTTTACCTTTTTTTAGAGTGGATATTACCAGGCTAAATGGATAAAAGTTCTGACTTCACATAAGGTAGCTCCGATGATATTAATCCATGTGCCATCCTGGACATGTGTGTTATGCCCACTGAGATTCCATAAATGTGGTTGATAGGTCAATACTAGTGGTCAGGAATTCATTTCCTGCCAACCATATTTGTTGTGAATGAGCAAAATGGGACAGAACCCTCCCTTCCCTGAGTTTCATATGCATCAAGGAGAACCTGGAGGGGTTGTAACATGCACAGAGCACATGGTGGGCAGAAGCGGGGGAAATCATCTTCTTACTTTGTGTGTAGCCAGGAGACACTTAGAAGAACACTTCCAAAAGCAATGAGGTGAGGAACTGATCATGTTCTTTCAAAGAGTTTCAGAGGACATGGAGGAGAGGGACTACTGTCTCACCATGCTATACTTCGGGGGCAGTAAACAGCAGTTTGATTGCCCCAAGCCGCACCACAAGGTGAGAGGGCTGTTGGAAGCAGATTCTGATCATCCCTAAAGACAGTAAGTAAAGGGAGCATATCACCCCTATCCCCCACAGAGTCCTCTAGAACGTAGGGGAAAGGTGGATTGATTCATTTACTCCTCTGTGCTCTAGAACAGAGGGAGAATTTTGTTTTGGTCTATGTGTTTAAGTGAATCAACCTAATTCACATTTCTTAGGCTAATATGTAAATGCTAACACCACTATCCTTGTCAGGGATGAGTCCCAGCCTTTGCAGATGTCTGACAGCTCTGATTCTGAGTCAGAGTTGGAGCTGTGAGATCAAAGCATGGGGGAGGGACCCTCCCTAGAGCACCTAGATGCTGGGAGAGATTCTTCCGAAGGCCTTGAAAAACAGATGGCCCAGTCTCAGTCCCTGCCCCCCTCCCTCCACCATGGGAACTCATGTTTCTGAGGACAAGGAGGAGGAGGAGGAGGAGGAAGGGCATGACTTGAGATGCGTTAGGGTGTGTTGCAATGCTAAGCAGGAAAAGTTAGGAACAGGGCTCAGGCCATCTGCCCAGAAAGCCATTCTTGGAAGCCAAAATAGGAGGAAGCCACCCTAGGGAGGGGCATCACTGAGAAGCAAGCTGGGCTGTGAGGTTCATACCCAAACTTCTGGCAACTTCTCTACCCCCTGGTTTAATCTCCTCTGCTTAGAGATTGTTGATTAGTTGTTAGGGCCTGGGGCAGTCTGAGAGTTTCTTTGAATCTAGTGATGTACGAAAGTCACTTACCTGGTCCCGCACCTTGCTTTGAGGTGGGGGGGAAGCGCTTCGGTTCTCCCCCCGAAGTTCAGGCCGGGGGTGGAGGCACCCTGCCTCGCCCGGCCGAAATTCAGGCTGGGGAGAAGCGCCCCGTCTCCCCGGCCACGAAATAAAAAAGTGAATTAAAAAAAACCCCACACACTTGATAGGCTACGTAACAATTAACGTAGCCTATCACGGCTAGATTTCCAAAGTCAGCCATGATAGGCTACATTAATAGTTATGTAGCCTATCACGGGTGACTTTGAAAAAAAAAAGAAGCGCGTACGCAAATGGCGGCGCCCATGGGCACCACCATTTGCGTTCCTTATTTGGTCCTGGGTAGTCTACGTAAAGATTTACGTAGACTACGGTGAAAATAAAGGCAACGCAAATAGCCTTGCCCTTATTTTCGCCATAATCTACGTAAATCTTTACGTAGACTACCTGGGCCCAAATAAGGAATGCAAATGGCGTCGCCCATGGGTGCCGCCATTTGCGTACACGCTTTTTTTTCCCCCCAAAGTCACCCGTGATAGGCTACGTAATGATTAGGGATGGGGGAGAATTTCTCCCCAAAACTTTGGGGGGCCGAGTGCCAATGCATTCAGTCCTCCGAAGGTTCGGGGACAAATTCTCCGCCACTACCCCGCCCCCCCCCCGGGATGGGACTTTCCTTTCACGAATGTCGCTCCCAGCGGCGGGTCCTGGCAGCGGTTCGGCAGGTCTTCATCAGGGGCGGGGGCAGCAGCTGGTCTTTCGACCGGCTGCCGCCGCCACCATTACAAGGAAAGTAAAAAAAACACAACGCCCCTGTGATAGGCTACGTAATGATTAACGTAGCCTATCACGGCTAGATTTGCAAAGTCAGCCGTGATAGGCTACGTTAATCGTCACGTAGCCTATCATGGGTGACTTAAAAAAAAAAAAAAAGCACGTACGCTAATGGTGGCCCCCATAGGGAGCCGCCATTCGCGTTCCTTATTTGGTCCCTGTAGTCTACGTAAAGATTTACGTAGACTACAGTGAAAATAAGGGCAACGCAAATAGGTTCCCTTATTTTCCTTATTTTACAAGATCCCTTGTAAATCTTTACGTAGACTACAGGGACCAAATAAGGAACGCGAATGGCGGCTCCCTATGGGGGCCGCCATTTGCATATGCCCTTTTTTTTTTTTAAAGTCACCCGTGATAGGCTACGTGACGATTAACGTAGCCTATCACGGCTGACTTTGCAGATCTAGCCATGATAGGCTACGTAAATCGTTACGTAGCCTATCACGGGGCTTTTTTTGTTTTTTTACTTTTCTTTTGAAGTTCGCGGCCAGGGAGACGGGCGCTTCTCCCCGGCCTGAATTTCGGCCGGGCAAGGCGGGAAGACACCCCCCCGTCGCTATTTGCGTTGCCCTTATTTTTGCCGTAGTCTACGTAAATCTTTATGTAGACTACCCGGGCCCAAATAAGGAACGCAAATGGCGGCGCCCATGGGCCGCCACCATTTGCGTACGTGCTTTTTTTTTTTTTCCAAAGTCACCCATGATAGGCTACGTGATGATTAATGTAGCCTATCATGGCTGACTTTGGAAATCTAGCCGTGATAGGCTACATTAATTGTTACGTAGCCTATCACAGGGTTTGTTTGTTTTTTTACTTTATTTTGTAATGGTGGCGGTGGCAGCCGGTCGGAAGACCGGCCGCTGCCCCCGCCCCCGCCGAACCGTCGCCGGGACCCGCTGCTGAGAGGGACATTCGCAGGAGGTAAGTCCCATTCCGGGGGGGGGGCCGGAGAATTTCACCGCCAATTTCAGGGGGCCAAATGCGTTGGCATTCGGCCTCACTGAGATTCGTGGAGAAATTCTCAGAAATTCTCCACCATCCCTATAATTACAAATGCAAATCCTCGGAGACTCTCAGGCTACAAAGGAAAACAGTGACTCCACACAATTACACATAGCAATATTGGAGCTGAGTGGGAATCAGAGACATTGCTGGCAGTTTGAACAACAACTTGCCAGCAAGAATAACTTAGGGGGGGATGCCCCTCCTTTACAGTTGCGCCCTCCTACATAGGCTATCACATCCTTCAGGTCACACCCTGCACTCTCCTCTTCCCCCGAGACCTGAGCCATCTGTGAGCCAGCCAAGGTCCTGAGAAGAATGCCTATCCATATCTGAGCTCACTAGGAAGGAAGCCTCCCCCAGTTCTGGCTGTTCCCATTCTGTGTCTGAGCTGCTAGCTATCTCCACATGCTCAGAATCATTCCTGACAGCAGGTCCCATGATCATTCCTTCAGTCCAATTCACAAACCACAGTTCATCCCACTCACTCATAGCTGTACCACCTTGTTTTCTCTTCCTTCACTTTCCACCCCACCTCAACTGGACAAATTAAAGAGCCAGTCAATGGACAGTGGTTTCCATAGGGCCTGGCAAGTTTTAAAGTCATAAGTGTGGGATTGGGCCTCAGTGTAATCTCTGCAATTCCATGCAGTTAGATTCCTGAACTGACATGTGACACCAGCCCTGGAAGGCATGCTCCTAATTCTAGAAACAGGGGATATATGAGAATTTCAGTTTTGCTTGCAAAACATGCAAGCGTGCCCTGTTCGAAGCCCTGAATGCAAGTATGAGCACATGCAAGTCAAAAATATTCGCACATTGTCGAACACATGCTTGCATTCATCTCGTTCCTGATTTAGAGTTCAATTTGCACAAACTTCCACAGTAGACTGAATTAGGGATGTTGGAGAAATTTGGGATGGACTAAAAAAAGTTTGGATTTCTAAGAATCTGACCTGCGGAATCTGCTGTGGACTGACCTCCTCAGGCCACACAGAGTCCATGGACTTTCAGATCTTTTTTTTTTTTAAACTTTCCTGAAATTTATGCAAAGTTATTTGTAGGAAAACACACACATTTCTGCTGAAGCATACACCGTCTGGGAAAATATACACATGCAGGGAAAAGTTGAATGGAATGGGGGACAATAAGCTAAATATTATGTATAATATAAATTATGTAAATTGTTGTGAACCCTCTTGCAGAATTATTTGCATAATTTTCTGCATAATGGGAAAAAATCAATCTATCTGTGAACAGACACTGGAATGAAAGACATCGTACAGTCCATGAAATACACATGGGATAGATTAGGGATGTCAGAGAATTCCACCACGGATCTTGGTGAGGCCGAATGCCAGTGCATTCAGCCCACCGAAATCCATGGTGGAATGAAGCCCCTGCCCCCCTAACCCATGAAAGGCACGTGAAACAGAGCACTTACCTGCTGCCGTCCACGCTGACTTGCGAATGGCGGCCGCAGGGCTTCTTCGCTTCTTCATCATAGCCGTGATAGGCTACATAAATACTTATGTAGCCTATCACAGCAGCTTTGCAGGATGCAAATGGCGGCCGCTACGGCGACCACCATTTGCGTCCGCAGCAGCCCGTCCATGGCCGGAACTCCGGCTGCAGATGGCCCTTGCCGGCGGCTCCACGGATCTGCTGTGGAGCGAAGCCGGCCCAGGGAGGATTCCAGGGGGAGGGATGGAGTGCCTCCCCCCCTCTGCGAATCCAAGCTCGCAAAGGTAAGTGACTTTCATATATCCCTAGGATAGATTTCACAAAATCCAGACATCTCTAGACTGAATCAGCCCCACTTTAGTCTATGGAGGAAATTTGTGCAAAATATGGAAGTTGTGCAAATTTGGAGCGATTTGTTAACAATTTGGGGAGATTTGCACAAATCTCCCATTTGATTGCTGCTTCCGATCTGTGCAAAATGAGCAGCAATCACAAAGATGGTTGGTAATTGGGCATGAGATGAGCGGGAAGGCAATATTTGTAGAATGCTAGTAATCTCAAACAATGCTTATTCGCCCATCCCAGGTCTGATCCAATAATGGGATTGGGCCATTAGTCTATATTACAGCACCACTGGTGTGCAGTGCAAGTAAGGCAGAGCCCTGCTTCAACATCTTACTGTCTGTGAAGAAAGAGCGGGAAGAAATAAAATAAAATAAGGCCTAGAATTTCTACAGAAAGGAAATAAAGAGTTGTGGAAGAAGGTCTACTACTAGCTTGAAAAGATACACAAATAAGCAAAACAAATGTCCTTTATTTAAAGAGAAGTCCCAACGACATGCAGTGTACTAAATAAATTAGAACATTTTCACATACGATGTATGAGAGCATGCTTCGAGATGCCCCACAGATTTTGATTTTTTTATTTTTCAAAAGGCAAATTCTGCAGAATTTGGCAACTCGTCCTCCAATTGCCCTGGCCCCTCACATACACAGCGCTCATTAGGGTGATCATTTGAAATCTTTGAAGAAGCTTCAGAAATGATGACCCAACATGGAGGAATGCTGCACAAATGACATTGTGAGGCAGCTGAGACCCAAAGGGGAAACAGAGTGGAGCACATCGCTTTTGAAATGAAAGCCACCCCAGAGGCATAATTACAAGCAGCAGATTTATGAAGTGGCAATGGAAAAGAATCCACAGAATTTCTACCCTCCTGCCTCCAGTTCTGGATGGTCAAAAAAGGGAAGCTTTCCTCCCCCCCCCCAACTTTAAAATGCCAAAGCAAAACTTCCCATGCACTTACAAGCACGGGGTATTAATTTATGTCACTGTGATTAATAACAGTTGCTATTCAACAATAGATGCTGATAAACTATCATGTTTATAATTGCCTGCACAAAGCTATATCTAAACTAAAATAATACTAATAAAATAGTCCATCCTACTCTCTCTCTCTCTCTCTCTCTCTCTCTCTCTCTCTCTCTCTCTTTATTTATTTATTTCATTTCTATACTGCCCAATAGCCGAAGCTCTCTGGGTGGTTCACAAAAATTAAAACCAAACAGCACACAATAAAACAATTTAAAATATATAGAACATTAAAACCGCAATATAACAATACAACCACAATAAAACCTAGCAGCAGTACAGGAATTTAAAATACAGAGTTAAAACAGCAAAGCTAAAAGTTTAGAAAGCTAAAATGCCTGGGAAAATAAAAAGGTCTTCATCTGGCACCGAAAGGAATACAATGTAGGTGCCAGGCGAACCTCACTAGGGAGCTCATTCCAGAGCTGGGGTGCCACAGCAGAAAAAGCCCTCCTCCTAGTAGCCACCTGCCTCACTTCCTTTGGCAGGGGCTCATGGAGAAGGGCCACTGACGATGACCTTAAGGTCTGGGCAGGCACATATGGGAGGAGGCGATCCTTCAGGTAACCTGGCCCCAAGCCGTTAAGGGCTTTGAATGTTAACACCAGCACTTTGAATTGGGCCCGGAAATGGACTGGCAGCAAGTGCAGCTGGAAAAGTACTGGCGTAATATGAGCTCGGAGGCCAGTCCCTGTTAACAATCTTGCTGCCCTATTTTGGACCAGCTGAAGTTTCCGGACCGTTTCCAAAGGCAGCCCCACATATAACACATTGCAGTAATCCAGACAATTAGTTATCAGAGCATGGATAACTGTAGCTAGGCTATCTCTGTCCAGATAAGGGCGTAGTTGGTATACCAGCCTAAGCTGATAAAAAGTGCTCTGTACCATCGAGTTCACCTGTGCCTCAAGTGACAGTTCTGGATCCAAGAGCACCCCCAAACTACGAACGTGATCCTTTAGGGGGAGTGCAACCCCCTCCAGAACAGGTTGAATATCACCTAGCCGGACAGATGAACCACCCACTAACAGTACCTTCATTTTGTCTGGATTGAGTTTCAGTTTATTGGCCCTCATCCAGTCCATTACCATGCCCAGGCCCAGATTCAGAACAGCCACTGCTTCACCTGGATTTGATGAGAAAGAGAGGTAGAGCTGGGTGTCATCCGCATATTGATGGCACCTCAGCCCACACCTCCGGATAACCTCCCCCAAAGGTTTCATGTAGATGTTAAACAGCATAGGGGATAAAATAGAGCCCTGTGGAACCCCATGGCATAATTGCCATGGCACAGAGCAATAATCCCCCAGCACCACCTTCTGGAATCAGCCATCCAAGTAAGAGTGGAACCACTGTAGTGCAGTGCCTCCAACTCCCAACCCAGACAACCTATCCAGAAGGATACCATGGTTGATGGTATCAAAAGCCGCTGAGAGGTCCAGGGGAATCAACAGGGTCACACTCCCCCTGTCCCTCTCCTGGCAGAGGTCATCCCACAGGGCAACCAAGGCAGTTTCTGTTCCAAAACCAGGCCTGAAGCCCGATTGAAATGGATCTAGATAATCTGTTTCATTCAACAGTGCCTGGAGCTGTCCTGCAACCACCCGCTCAAGCACTTTGCCCAGGAAGGGGATGTTGGCCACTGGCCTATAATTGTTAACATCCTCTGGGTCCAGGTTAGGCTTTTTCAGGAGTGGTTTAATTACTGCCTCTTTTAAAGTGGCAGGCACCACTCCCTCTCTCAAGGAGGAATTTACAACCTCCTGGACCCAGCCGGACATCCCCTCCTTGTTTGATGTAATAAGCCATGAGGGCAATGGTCGAGCACACAAGTGGTCAATTGGACTTGGCCAAGCACCTTGTCTGCATCCTCAGGCCTCAGTAACTGAAACTCATCCAATAAAACTGGACCAGACGGTACTCTGAACACCTCTACCAATGGAACTGCATTAATCGTGGTGTCCAATTCATGACGAATCTGAGCGACTTTATCTTCAAAGTGCCTTGCAAACTTATCACAGCGTGCCACTGAGGGTTCCACCATCTGTCTCCCTGGCCCAGAATGTAACAGGCTGCAAACCACTCAGAAAATCTCCGCTGGATGACACTGAGAAGATGCAGTGCTGGTGGAAAAGAACTGTCTCTTTGCCACCCTCACCACCACAGAGGAGGCTTGATAGTGGGCTCTTACCTGTGTTCGGACAGACTCAGCATGAGTTTTCCTCCACCTGCGTTCTAGCTGTCTCCTCTCCTGCTTCATTGCCCTCAGCTCAGGTGTATACCAAGGAGCTGGCTGGGCTCTGCTCAGAGGGAGGGGGCGCTTGGGCGCAATCGTGTCAACTGCCTGAGTCATCTCTTCATTCCACAGAGCGACCTGGGCTTCGACAGGAGCACCAGCCATGCCAGCAGGAAAATCCCCCAGAGCCCTCTGGAATCCATTAGCTTCTGGGGGTGGACCATTTTAATAGGTCCCCCACCCTTGCAGAGGGGGAAGGCTGCCAGGAGTCTAAACCTCAGCAGGAAGTGATCTTTCTTTCTTTCTTTCTTTCTTTCTTTCTTTCTTTCTTTCTCTCTATTTCTCATAGCTGCATTTCAAAGGTTTAATAACTTTAATATTCAATTTTAGAGATGAAGGGTGACTGTGAGAGTACTTCACTTCTAACGTAAGGAGGCATAAGTCATACTCCCCTTCTTTTCTTTACAGTAACTCTTCTTTTTTGTCATGGAAATGTATAGAGGTGCTTCAGACTATATTTGATTAGCCCAGGGTCAATTTGGGCTCGGTGTGGTCAACAACACGATGAGCTGTCTACAGCAAGACCTGCATATCCATGAGATATTTCCTCCATGAATAGTGTTGAACTACAGTGCTAAAAGTAGGGATAGGAAAACCAGGGAAGTTCGAGCTCACCAAAATTCTGCAAAGTCGTCTTGAAGCACGGGTTGACTCACTCCTGCTTTCATTTGCAATCTGTTCTTTGGTTGGTTCAAACAGGAAAAGTGCACATTTCTGTGCATAGTTTTCAAAGGTATGCACTTTCCCCCCATTTCCCTGGTGTGGAAATGTGTCCCCCCTCCAAAAATGCACATTTCAAAATGTGCATTTTCAAAACATGCATTTTTCAAATGTGATCGTATGTTTAGGAATGTATAAAAAAAGAAAGAAAGCTCCATTCACACCTCTACTGTCATGTCAACAGGCCCTTTATAGCCACCTAGTATGCAACATTCCTGGAAGTTCCCAGGCCACCATTGTTGTGCACAGTGGCAGCTCACAAGGGAGGATGGGCAGCTGCTGGGTGCTCGCAGAGCCACAGGGTGCTTGCTGAGCGGGTCTGCAAATTCCCCACAGTTTGGCAAGCAGAGTCCAGGAGGGCAAGCAAGGGGGAGCCTGTCGGGCTCCACACAGCCTGCCGACTCTCGCAGCATCCCTAGATGGACCGGGAAGCTTTTATAGGGGAGCTGCCTGCATACAATTGCTTAGGAAGGTCTAAATGCACAAATCCAAGTTCATTGGGTTCAAAAAGATGAAGAAGCATGGCTTTAGGATTTTACCTGCAGTCAAATCTAGAGAAATTAGGGATGTCGTGGGAGTCCAAGAGGGGGTGGAGTCTGAAGAACTCCCCCCCCCCCCGGTTTCCCAGACTCCTATCCACAAACTGCCGCTACCTACCCACCCAGGCTGTTTGGCTCCTTGGATGAGCTTCTGATGGTTTAAGGGCTCCCAATGAGCAGGTAAAGCAGCCACGCACTCCAGATTATGCCTATAATCTTGCATAGATAGGCCATTCATTCTGCATGAACAACTAGATGCACGCATATTCGCGATTGCCATTTTTTCACAAAATGGTGCTCGTGGATGGGTCCCGGGTGAGTGTGGGTGGCTTGGCGAGTGGTGGGGAGCTCAAGTGCGGGTCTGGGGGTGTGCAAGTGGGGCAGGGGCTGGGCAGGCATCCAGAGAACCCAGGCAGGGGAGCACCTCCCCATCCCTAGATAAGAATCAACTTGCAAAATTAAAAGCTCCCTAGTCCATTGTTCATTTTGAAGGCGAAACATACTTAAACTCCATGGGATTTAAACATGTTAAGTTCTCACTGTATGACTTCTGAATCCAACAGGAGCCCTATGGTGAAAACAACAGCAGTGGGGATATATGTGTGTATGTATGTATGTATTTATATGTGTGTGCATATGTGTGTGTGTGTACGCATGTGTGTGTGTGTATATATATATAGTGTGCATGTGTGTGTGTGCGTGTGTGCATGTAGGTATGTCGGTGTACACACACAGATAAATAATTTGAATCTTTGAGTTAGAATTTGTTTGAGAGACATCCCTCCACTCACCCCACAATTCCCACCAGTTCTGAATTCTTTGCATATTTAGAGTACGCCCTGTTAAATTTAGTGTGGCTTACTCTGAAGTAAATGTCTGCAGCCTAAAAAGAGCAAATGAGTTTCTGCTTTTGATCAGAACATCTTTCCTCCCAGAAATGGGAGAAAAAGCATTATTGGGAAACAGAATGGATTTCATTTTCACTCAAATACTCTCAGCTTCAAGGCATTTATAGCTTGACCTAGAAATTTTTGGGCAGCGCAAAGTGCCTCTGCTGGTGGAAGCAAAGGATGCAGCAGCGGAATCCATCCTCAGGACCTGTCTGTCTTTCTGTTGCTGAGGAAAGCACAGAGACGTCGGAGAGAGAGGGAGCAGTGTTATCAGTATATACACCTCTGAAAGCGAATTAGCCAGCACAGATTTGATAAAGCTTATAAACCCTCTGGAGCAGCCGTGACAGTTTGCTGGCTAGGGTTTTGTCTTCTGCCAGTTGCTCCTTGCTAGTGGCACTCTTTATTTATGCTTCAGTACCATGTTATCCTCTGGGCTTCAAACAGAAGGGACCTGTCTGTAAGTGTTTTGGATGTGGTGTTAGAAAACCCAAGCACAGCAACGCACATGCAACAGTGCCCAAGATCCGTTTCAGTCAGCCTCGCTTCTCTTTGTAAGTGGGTCCCCCCCCCCAGCACAGGCACATGCTGAGCTTGGCTTGCGGTGGTGTATATATCTGGCTTCCACTAGAGAGTGTCACAGAGTTATTGGAATGAGGAAGAGAGAAATATGAATAGATACGTTAAGGCTACAATAATATATTATACATACTTACCTATTGGACTCAATGGGGCTTAATTTTGAGGAGACATGCTTAAGATTTCACTGTAGGATTATTTTTTTTGATGCAGATAAGATAGGGGTATTTCAACTAAAGATGGATGAATCTGCCCATTTCGGTTTCTCTGTTTCTCATCTTTCCAGTCTTCAGTTCATTCCATTCCAGTTCCACATCAGTTTGCGACTTAAAAAAGAAAGAAAAGCCTGAATGAATCTTTGTATGCAATTTTCTGTGCACATTTCTCTTAATATACTCATTTCTGTACATATTTGCTTTATATACACATTTCTGCAAGCAATTTTCCCTTATACAATGCTTTTTGTGTATGTCTTTCACCAATGTATGGATTTTTATATGCACTTTCCTCTTATATACACACTTCTGTAAGCACTTGTGTTTGTTTGGAGAACTACATTGCAAGATCTTGAGAAGTGCAAATATCAATAACTATGTTTGAGTTCACATATTTGTTGGCAACGGTTTTAACAATGTTGGAAGACATGGAACCTTGGTCTGATCCAGAACAGCTCTTCTTATGTTCTTATATTGCCTGGAGAAGTACAAATAGGGATGTGCAATGGCAAAAATTCAATTCTTTTTAACCCTGATGGGATTTCACAATGTTTCCATTCTGATAAGTGGGGGTGGACTGTAGTGACCCCCCCCCAATTCTGGAAATGTTTTGCACATTTGAGAGCAGGTCCTGCAATTTGTGCAAATGGTAATTTCCAGAAAATTGATCTTTTTTGGGGTCTTTAAATTTGTCCAAAAGACATCATTTTTTTTTTTAATATTGGTGATCTTTCGTGGGTGCACATGATCACAACTCCACCTGTCCACTATGTAGCCCCACAGAGGCATTTCCCCCTTTTGTAAATATCCTTCTCAGTTTCATCCTTTACACACACACTACTTCATTTAGCCTAGCAGAGTCATATTCCATATTTGTCAAAGGACTTCTCAATCCTTACTTGAGAAGCACTGAAGTAGAGGATGATTTGCTTAAATTTCAGATCCCTCACCTGTGCGTAATGCCACTTATGCCAGACAATGCTGGAATCACAGGCAAAAAGGGGGTCTTGGGCAGTCCATTAGCAAATTCTCAGAACTGGGGTGAATATGTCTATGTATAAGAGAGTAAAGTGAAAAATGGTGTTAAGTAGCCAGTGAGTCTCCAAGGGGAGATCTGGACAAGGAGCTGTAGTAATACCATTAGATGGAATCATTATACAAAGAGATGGGAGGGAGGGAAGAAGAGAAAGAATAACTCAAAACCTAGGACAATTGTGACACTGGAAATGCATAAAGCAGTTTTATGATTCTTTTCAAAACTTTGAAAGGACTTGTAGTAATTAAACCAAGAAAACAGTAAAAAAGGAAAGAAAAAGAGTGTTGATTGCTGCTGTAGTTATTGCCTTTGCATCAGCATACATAGCACCTTCCAGAATTACATGAGCAAAGTAAGAGTTCCTTGTCCCCAAGGAGCTTACACTTACATATGATCTCAAAGTAAACAGCCAATGGTGACAACAACAGTGGGAAAGACAAGCCCAGGGAAGGGGGAATGTCAGCAAATGCAGTTGCTTAGTTCAAGTTGGTAATAGGAGGATGAGCTAAAAGCCAAGCAGGAAAGGTGGGTTTTGGGGAAGGATTTGAAAGAAGAGAGACAAAGGTAACTGTAGACTCTGCATCTTACAGCACAATCCGATGCATGTGTACTTGGAAGTAAGTCCTATTGAGTTCACTGGAGCTTACTCCCAGGTAAGTGTGTATAGGATCTCAGCTTTAGATACCAAAACAAAAGTCTTAGAGTGCATGTCTAGACAGAAAAAAGTCCTACAACTCCCAACATTCCCCAGCCAGCCATGCTGGCTGGGGAATGTTGGGAGTTGTAGGACTTTTTTCTGTCTGAACATGTGTGTCCTTAGACTATCATTGAAAGCTTTGAGGCAATTTAGTCTAGTGAAACTTCCTGGGGAGGATGTTCCAAAACTGGGGTGAATCAGCTCACCTAGGCCCCAGGAAGCACCATCCATAGAAGGAGCCCTTCCAGTCTTCTCCACTACCTGTAGATGGGAGACCTGCTCTTTCTCTTTCTCTCTGTCAAGGATGTTGAACCTCAGGCCTGTGGGCCAAATCTGGCTCACCTGGCATCTCAATCTGGGCCTTCAGGGCTCCCAAGATGGCCATGCCTCCTTCCCCAGACCCTGCCCTCTTTCCTCCAACTACCAATTCCTTGGCCGTTTTCCAGCTTTTGTATATTTTCCATCCATTCTAAGAGGTTGACGGTGACATGCCTCTCCTAAGGCTTAATTACTGGTGGCATGACCTCAATGCTGAAATATGCTGGAATTTGGAAATTTTGTCCTTGCCCCCTTTGCGGGGGGTAGTTTTGGCCCCTGCCAATCCCTGGGAGGCAGCCCTTGGGAGTGTCTTCAAAACTGAATTTGGCTCTCAGGCTGATAGAGGTTGAACACCCCTGCGGTCTGCATTATCTTATCCTTTTGTTTCACTTTGAAGGTTCACTGACAGGTTTGGATAAACTGCTCTTCACGTAAGCTGCTGGAATGAAACAAAAGGAAAAGGGCAACATGATTTGGGGGGAATGATTAAGGAGAAAGGGAGTGGTCTTAAAGGTGTCGCAACAAGATCCTTTTCTTCTTTTTATCCCTTTTTTCCCCTCTTCTTTTATCATTTTCTTCAGCTTTGGTAGCAGGAGCAGCACTGATCTATCTATCTATCTATCTATCTATCATCTATCTATCTATCTATCTATCTATCTATCTATCTATCTATCTATCTCTATTTATTTATTTCATTTCATTTCTATACCGCCCAATAGCCGAAGCTCTCTGGAGTCTGGGCGGTTCACAAAAATTAAAACCAAACAACACACAATAAAACAATGTAAAATATATAGAACATTAAAATCAGAGTGCCTCCAGGAAGGATGGTAGAGGCACTCTGGGAAGGAAAAATGGTCATGGATAGAATTCCACCGCTGGTGCTGCACATGCAGATGAAAAAGGTGTATAAGGAAAAGGGAGAAAGGTGGGTTTTTATTTTTAAAGAAGGAAAGGGAAGAAAGAGTAAGAAGACGGCCCCTGCTACATCTGTAAGCCTGTGGTGCTCCTCCCTGAAACCAAAACAGCTGCCTGCCTTCCAGTCTGCCATCTGCAAATAGGCCAGTGAATTTGGGCAGGGCTGGTGTCAAGGGTAGGAATGGTTGGGCACCGGCAAGGGTCCACAAACTAGCAAGGCCCCACTGAAAAGAGCCCCCTGAACTTGCCCCTTCCTTCCCCCATTGCAACCTGCTTGTTCACCTGCCCCTCACTCTGCCCCAGACAATGGTGGTGGTGAGAAGGAGCAGCAGTCGATGCCACTGCCCATTTGCTCCCTGGCTCTCTGCCTGCCCAGCAAGCAAGAGGGGGCAATGATGAGAAAGAGGGTGAGGAGCAATAGCAGCTGGTGACAATGGCGGTGAGAAGGTAGACTCACTGAGGGAGGGGACCCGTTGAGGGTGTTTTGTCCAAGGGCCCTCAAAAACCTGGAGTTGGCACTAAATTGGGGGCAGCCATTTTGGCCAGCCTGACGAAAGTAGACAGATGTGCTGCGGTTGTTCAAATGTGGCAGAAAATGCTGCTGAGCTTCATTTGGTGAATTTCAGGAATGTCATGAAGCATGATGCGTGATGCATTGTTGAGGGGAAATGAGACTGATGCCAATTCCACGAGTGCTATAGATGCCATGTGGTATACTCTGGCCAAGCAATGATGGTGGTGGTGAGAAGGAGGAGCAGTAGATGCTACTGCCCACCTTCCCATGGCAATCTGCCTGCCAAGCAAACAAGTGGTAGCAAAGATGAGAAAGAAGAGGAGGGGCAATAGCAGCTGGTGACAATGGTTGTGAGAAAGTAGAATCTCTGGGGGAGGGGGTCCATTGAGGATGTCTTGCCCAAAGGCCTTCAGATACCTGGAGCTGGTCCTGCTTTTGGAAGCCAGTATTTGGATCCTGTGTGTACACAGAATATATTAATATTAACATAAATATTGAATCTCTGTTTTGCTGTTTGTGCTTTTATATTGTATTATATTATATTATAATATAATATATAATATATTTATTCTATTCTATTCTATTCTATTCTGTTCTATTCTATAGAGAGCTTTCACATTTTATATTGGTTTATGTTGTACTTTGTGGTTTTAATTTTGTGAACTGCCCAGACACCTTTGGCAATTGGGTGGAATAGAGATGAAATAAATAAAATAAATAAATAATAGAGTTGGGCTACTGGTCTGCCACTGCATGACAACTGAAATCATTCATGATCATGAGAATACTCTGGATTTATCATTGATCCATAAGGATTACACACACACACACACACACACACACACACACTAATCCTCATGGATTGGTTGCAAAAAATATGCCCAAACAGGTTTGTGAGGCATTATATTACCCCAAGCCACTTTCCAATGTATTTGGGGGTGGTGAAATGCCCCCAGAAACAAACATGTGTCTGTGTTGTCAGAATAAGTTTGTTATAAATGCATAATATTAGAAAAATGTATCATAAATTCTCAAGATGAAACTCTAGGTAAAGCACCTATTACTAAAAACTAACATCTTGGGGTATTTTTCTACCCCTATAACATACCTGTCTCTGGTTAGGTAAATGAAATCCTATGGTTTGTGCTAACCTGGTAACACCTAGAGTACTTAAGCCTGCTTCCATAGACCAGTTTGCTTTGGAAAGACCCATGGCTCATTTTTATACCCCAGGATGTTGCTTGTATTTGGGGGCATAGACACCCCCAATTGCAAAACCAATAGATTATTGGGATATTGTATGCCCCAATCATGTTTTTCTTTACAGAAAGGAAGCGGTAAGTGACAAGTGAAATTGGGTGACGTCATGCAGGTTACAAAATCCAACAAGATCATGGGATAACTTTGTTATAGATCTACTTCTTTGTAAGTTTGCAATGTACAGTCTACTTGGAGTAGGTTTGCCATCATATCGTAATTGATGAGAGATTTAACAGCAATGGCTGTAAACCAATTAAAGGATTTTAAGTCAAGAAATTATTTCCACTTTGTGCTTTGCTTTTATCCATCAATTAGAATAAATATTATGGTGTACCAGTGCAGGTTTCTCTTGGCTAAACATCACAGACAGATTGTTAATTCATCAGAAAAAAATATTGTCTGCAAACTACTGCCTGAATCTAAAGGTGTACATAGATTTCTCGGAGGACAGATTTGATTATAGACAGATATAAAAGCCAGATTTCAAATAGGTTCAACCTTTAATCAATAAATACTATCAGTTTTTTTTTTCCAGCCGTATAATCAGGAAAGTGAGAGCTTTTCTCTTAAAAAAAATGCTTTGCAAGGTAGGGGGGAAGCCTTGCTTTTAAAGTCACTTTAACTGGGGGCCATAGCCACAACAGAATACCCTCAGGGATATTCTACAGCCCGTCCCTGAATGTTCAGTGTTTATTAAGCCTGTAGCCCAGGGGTGGGCAACCTGTAGCCCAGGGGTGGGCAGCCTGTAGCCCTTAGACTAATTTCATGTGATCCTCAGCTTAATTTCAAAATCCCTCTGTATGCAGTCAGTTCAGTCTTCAGGGAACAGCAGTATGTCCCTTCCCAGAAAGCCTATTTAGGGTGGCTAGTTATGAATCACCAAAAAAAGAGGAAATGCATCACTAAAATAAATAAATAAATAAATAAATAAATGTACAAAAGAGGACACCAATTTGCATAACATACGCATGAGCTATTTTATATGTGAAGGTGCAAAATTAGAAATTGTTATAATTTAAATGGAAATACAGTTAGAGAGATGCGAATCAGCAAAAACTGAGCTTGATGCAGTTCTTTGAATTCCATCTCAAAACATGTTCCAAGTGGAGTCCATATCAGAATGCGAGCTTTGTTTTCCTTCTTTTTGCATGAAAATCCATGTGTATTTCCATGCATATTTCTCCAAATGTAGGCATCAATTTTGCACATTTTAAAATGTACACATGCTGTCCAACACATTTTGTTTTGGTCAAAGAATTACGGTGCAAGCTCAGAAATGTACAGACTTTGATGGCAGATTGTGTGAAGGTGTTAACTGGGTAAATCCTGGTCAGAAACAAACTGAAACAAATTTCTCATACATCCCTAAATACACTCCATCCCACCATAGTGTGGAAGACTGTGACCAGGTTACCCGAGTACCTTGCTCAACCTGCAGTCCAGGTGCTAACTGTACGTCATGGACAGCAGTCTGATGGTTCTTTTTCTTTAAACCAGCCGTGGACGAGGGCAGTGTCAAAATAGAGGACTGTCCTCTGGCAACCCTTCAAAGGACTATCTTCTCTAAAAGAGGACATATGGCCACCTGGCTCCATGGGAAGTAAGAGGGAGATAGAGAAAAGGTGTGTGGCAGAAAGAGAAAGAAGAGGGGGTGGCAGAAAGAGAAAGGGGGTGACTCACCTCACCCACCTTTGGCTCAGGCCTACTGATGGCTTCAGCCTGCTCACAGCTGACATGCTGTCCCCAACAAATTGCCTAAGAGTGGGGTTGGCCCTTTACAAAACAAAAATGGTTTCCTCCCCTAGATATAGCCCTTTTACAGAAGGGGACATGATGAAAAGCTTACAGACAGTACATCTATCCACTTGCTCACCAAGAATTAATACAATTTCTTAGGTGATCTATTTCTCTCCCCACCCCAGTGTTCTGACCATTCCGTAATAATTACCCATCCCTCCTCTTAGTCCCCTGTGCAACACAAAATTCCTAGCTATGGGACTGTTTCAACAACTCTTTTTTATGTGAAAGAGGCCAACTCAAGCAAGCATGTGGCATACATATATACATACATACATATATTGTCTGTGTGTGTGTGTGTGTGTGTGACTTTACAAACAAAACATGACAATGATGTGCCAAAACAACTGAAACAGAATATGAGAAAAAGTTATCTCAAGAATACAACCCAAATCCCTATCTTTTCTTATTTTTTGCTTGCTTTTTGCAACCAGAATGCATTTCTCCAACCTAGAATTTGTAGTCACCCAGAGAAAAAGCTGTGACATGCCTACCAAAGACAGACATATATTGCTTAACCTAAACTGACCCTTTTTTCCTTCTATTCTAATAGATCTTCCTCTCTCTTTTTTTTCTTTTTGTCACTCAAAATGAGTGTCTGATGTATGAGCATAAATTGTTAAAAGCAGTTTTAGGTAAAGGGAGAGAGAGTGAAGTGGAGATTTTTTTTTTCCCCTCCACAAAAGCCAACCTCAATTTATGTCAAAGAGGGTTAAAAGACCTTGGGATTAAAGCAATAAACTTGCTGCTGTCAAAGCTAAAACCCGCTAACAATTTAGTGCCAAACGCATGTTGTTCGATATCATTTCATATTATATTATGTCACAAGGAGGTGACAGTTCCACATCAGCCTGACAGGGCTGATTTACTCTGAAGAATTCATCGACATTTTGCCAAGTCAAAGCTGACTCGGTGTTGTTTGGAAGCTGGGTGGGGAATGGTACATTTGTCGTGTCTCCAAACTGGAACATTAGGCCAAACAGAAAAAGAAGAAGAAAACCTTCTTGGATTCAAAAAGTCTGCAATCAAAAGGACTCTCATGAAATGGCAAGTTGAACTTTTTAGAATGATGGGCTGTCTGTTCAGCAGCAGAACTAGGGGAAGGGGGATAGGGGGCACCTTCCCAGAGAGCAACCTGAATAGGACAGGAAAAATGAGCATTAAAAATCAGAGTGGCTTACACTCAGGGGTGGGTAAGAATTTTGTTTCAGTTCAGTTTTGATAAAAAATTTACCAACATCACCAAGTTCTCCATATTCCAGACAAAAAGAACTTGAGATTAACAAAAGAAAATTGAATGTGGAAGAAACAGAAACTGGCAGATTTGTCCATCCAGGCCCAGGGCTTTGAGTGCTTTGCTCTTAAAAGTTTACATGTGGAATGTACTCAAACATAAATAGGGATAGCTTAGCCACTGTGATCCATACACTGGGAACCTCATGATTAGACTACTGTAATGAGCTCTAAGTGGGGCTGTCCTTGCACCTGGTTCGGAAGCTGCAGCTAGTGCAGAATGAAGAAGCTAGGATGCTCAGTGGAGCACCAAGATGTACACATACTATTTGTTGTTTATTCGGTCAGTCACTTCCGACTCTTCGTGACTTCATGGACCAGCCCATGCCAGAGCTTCCTGTTGGCCGTCGCCACCCCCAGCTCCCCCAAAGTCGAGTCCGTCACCTCCATATACTATATGGATACTCCATATACTCCATATACTACACATACTATACCTGTGCTAAAAGAACTGCACTGGCTGATTTACTCTGAAGAATTCATCGACATTTTGCCAAGTCAAAGCTGACTCGGTGTTGTTTGGAAGCTGGGTGGGGAATGGTACATTTGTCGTGTCTCCAAACTGGAACATTAGGCCAAACAGAAAAAGAAGAAGAAAACCTTCTTCTAAAGGTTCTAAAAGAACTGCACAAGTTCTAAAAGAACTGCACTGGCTGCCTATTAGCTACTGAACCATGTTCAAGGTTTTGTTGCTTGTATATGAGCTCACTAGTATTCCTAATGAATGAGCTCACTAATATTCCAAATGAATATACAGTGGAGGTGAAGAATAGATTTAAGGGACTAGATTTAGTAGATAGGGTCCCGGAAGAGCTATGGACAGAAGTTTGCAACATTGTTCAGCAGGCGGCAACAAAAAAGTCCCAAAGGAAAAGAAAACCAAGAAGGCAAGATGGCTGTCTGCTGAGACACTGGAAGTAATCCAAGAAAGAAGGAAAGCAAAAGGCAACAGTGATAGGGGGAGATATGCCCAATTAAATGCAAAATTCCAGAGGTTAGCCAGAAGAGATAAGGAATTATTTTTAAACAAGCAATGTGTGGAAGGGGAAGAAGATAATAGAATAGGAAGGACAAGAGACTTCTTCCAGAAAATTAGAAACATCAGAGGTAGATTCCAGGCAAAAATGGGTATGATCAAAAACAGAGATGGCAAGGACCTAACAGAAGCAGAAGAGATCAAGAAAAGGTGGCAAGAATATACAGAAGATCTGTATAGGAAGGATAATAATATCAGGGATAGATTTGACGGTGTGGTCAGTGAATTAGAGACAGACATCCTGAAGAGTGAGGTTGAATGGGCCTTAAGAAGCATTGCTAATAACAAGGCAGCAGGAGACAATGGTATCCCAGCTGAACTGTTTAAAATCTTGCAAGATGATGCTGTCAAGGTGATGCATGCCATATACCAGCAAATTTGGAAAACACAAGAATGGCCACCAGATTGGAAAAAATCAACTTATATATCCCCATACCAAAAAAGGGAAACACTAAAGAATGTTCAAACTATCGAACAGTGGCACTTATTTCACATGCCAGTAAGGTAATGCTCAAGATCTTGCAAGGTAGACTCCAGCAATTCATGGAAGGAGAATTGCCAGATGTACAAGCTGGGTTTAGAAAAGGCAGAGGAACTAGAGACCAAATTGTCAATATCCACTGGATAATGGAGAAAGCCAGGGAGTTTCAGAAAAAACATCTATTTCTGTTTTATTGACTATTCTAAAGCCTTTGACTGTGTGGATCATAACAAATTGTGGCAAGTTCTTGGTGGTATGGGGATACCAAATGATCTTGTCTGCCTCCTGAGGAATCTGTATAACCACCAGGTAGTAATGGTAAGAACAGACCACGGAACAACGGACTGGTTTAAGTTTGGGAAAGTAGTACCACAGGGCTGTATACTCTCACTCTACTTATTCAACCTGTACACAGCAGGACACATCATGCGACGTGCTGGGCTTGATGAATCCAAGGCTGGAGTTAAAATCACTGGAAGGAACATTAACAATCTCAGATATGCAGATGATACCACATGGCTGAAAGCGAGGAGGAGCTGAGGAACCTTATGACGAAGGTAGGGATGGCGGAGAATTCCGCCATGGATTCCAGTGGCGGAATGGTCTCCTGCCCCCCGCTCCCCCCCCCGCGGAATCCCCTGGGACGACACTTACCTGGGGCGGATGCAGTGGTGACGGTGGCAGCTCCGGCGCCGCGGCGGCGGATTCAGCAGTGGGTGCAGTGGGGGTGGCAGGGCAGCGGGGGCAGCGGGGGCAGTGGTGGTGGGTGCGGTGGGTGTGGTGGCACGGGGTGCGCTGGGTGTGGTGGGTGCGGCAGCGGCGAGTGCGGTGGCGGCGGGTGCGGCGGCGGCAGATGCAGTGGGGTGGCGGCAGCTGGTCTCCTGGCCGGCCGCAGCCAGGCGCAATGTACGCAAATGGCGGCGGCTACAGCGGCCGCCATTTGTGTTTGCTATTTTTCGCTGTTCTAGCCTATGTAAATATTTTCGTAGGCTAGAACGGCAAAAAATAGCGAACGTGAGTAGCGGCCGCCATAGCCACTGCCATTTGCATATGCTTTTTTTTTACTTTGTCGTGATAGGCTACGTAAATATTTACATAGCCTATCACGGTTAAGTACAGGGACACAAATGGCAGTGGCTATGGCCGCCACCATTTGCGTCCCTGCTGCCCAGTGGCTGGATGTCCGGCTGCAGGCAGAGCCGGCTGGTGGCTCTGTGGAATCCCTGCGAAGCGAAGCCGGCTGAGCAGGACTCCGGGGGGAGGGATGGAGGATCTCCCCCCCATCAAGGATTCCGGGGGGGGGACGGAGCACCTCCCCCCCACCGCGAATCAGATCCATGAAATGGTAAGTGACTTTCGTACATCCCTAGATGAAGGTGAAAGAAGAAAGTGCAAAAGCTGGGTTGCAGTTAAACCTCAAAAAACCCAAGACTATGGCAACCAGCTTGATTGATAACTGGCAAACAGAGGGAGAAAACATGGAGGCAGTGACAGACTTTGTCTTTTTAGGTGCAAAGATTACTGCAGACGCTGACTGCAGCCAGGAAATCAGAAGACGTTTACTTCTTGGGAGGAGAGCAATGACAAATTTTGATAAAATAGTGAAGAGAAGAGACATCACACTGACAACAAAGGTCTGCATAGTTAAAGCAATGGTATTCCCTGTAGTAACCTACAGCTGCGAGAGCTGGACCATAAGGAAGGCTGAGTGAAGAAGATAGATGCTTTTGAACTGTGGTGCTGGAGGAAAATTCTGAGAGTGCCTTGGACTGCAAGAAGATCAAACCAGTCCATACTCCAGGAAATAAAGCCAGACTGCTCACCTGAGAATGATATTCAAGGCAAAACTGAAGTACTTTGGCCACATCATGAGAAGACAGGATACCCTGGAGAAGATGCTGATGCTAGGGAAAATGGAAGGCAAAAGGAAGAGGGGCCAACCAAGGGCAAGATGGGTGGATGATATTCTGGAGGTGATGGACTCAACCTCAGGGGAGCTGGGGGTGGTGACAGCCGACAGGAAGCTCTGGCGTGGGCTGGGCCTGGCCCATGAAGTCACGAAGAGTCAGAAGCGACTGAACGAATAAACAACAACATAAAAAGCCCTAAACAACTCAGAACCAGGATACCGAGCTGACTGCCTTCTTGCTTTCAATCCCTGTATATTCAACCATCTTAGTGCTTCTTTAGGGTTGCCAGTAGAGTTGTGTGCAAATGGCCTCTCAAAATTCTCTGCCCTATTTGTGTGCAAAGAAATTGGGGGGACAATTTCATCAAATCTCTCCAGGGCGAGGAGAAATTCTCCAATGGTTTCTCACAGGTAGGATTCACCATCGGCAGGGGTTGTAGCACAACGTATTTCTTTCTTTCCTAAGGGCTTTTCTGTGATACCACTACAAGTGGCAACAGCAACAACTGTGTTGGCAGCCTGGACCATGCTCAGTGCCATTCCAGGGTACTGTCAGGGGAAGAGGGAAGGTGGGCGCCAAAAAATAATGTGAATAAAATGTGATCGCAATTCTTCAAAGTGGCCTTTTATTTACTGAGAAAAAAATGGCTTCTGAGAAATGTTGGCTTGGCTCTAGTCATGGTTCTTCAGGGTCAAGCATCATCCCCAGGGTCTCCCAAACATTAAATGTCTGAGGGGTGGATTGTGGATATCTCATATCTGTAATGCAGTGCAGATGTTTATAATACAGCTTCTTCCCTGAAAGCCTTGCAGCCAGTGTGAGGGGGGGCATTGTTGTGTCCAGATCCATGGAAGAGCTGGAGCTGGTTCTGTGCCAAAACATGTCCTCCAATTTCCTGATAGTTTTCTTCCCCAATGAAAATGGCTTCCATGATGCTCTGCCTCATTCTCGAGTCTGAATTGCTTTTGCTGGTGTTTTTGACCTTACCTAATCACTGCGAGGTGGCCACTAGTACTGTGTGAGGATTTTTCTTTCTATGACACATCTCTCCATTGCTCTGCCATGCACTTCCTGATCTGATAAAGCCCTATGGGATTACCTCATGATGTCTTCCCCTGCGTGGGAAGTGTGGGAAGCCAAGGAAGCAAAAGGCTGCCAGAGAGATGGTTGTACAACGAAAGACAAGTCACTGACTCACACTCCTTAGCCACCTCATAAGTAAGGTAAACACAAGAACCCTGAATCAAACCCATGAGAATTTCTCCAACATTTTCTTCTCCTTTGAATTGATTTTCAAAAACAATATATTTTCTATCCAATTAAATGTAAATGGTTGTGGGGGGGAAGTGGAAGAGGTTTTTTGGCACAGAGTTAAGTTGCCACCTCATTTTTCTGAAGATCCTCACAGCTACATAGCAGGCAGGTACATCATGGTTCTCTCCATGCCGGGAATAGCTGTACCCATTGAATTTGGCTAGTACAAATGAGTGAGAATTTTGTTTCAGTTTATTTTCTATAAGAATTTACAGAAATACGCATGGTTCTTCATATTTGGGGAAGGAAGAGCTTAGGATTTAAACATTCTGAATGTGACAGAAATAGGGATGGGACCATAACTCAGCAGTAGAGCACCTGGTTTGTTTGCAGATGCTTCCACTTCAGATGCTTCAGTGGATGCTTCCACTTCACTCAGCAGTTCATGATCACATCAAAAAAGGGCACGCTCTCATGGTGACCTACTGTACAGCCAAGAATAGCTGGGTATTGGCTCTGGATATTTCCAGAGTAATGCAAGCATAACCACCAGTGGCTCCATGGTTAACAATGGTCAAATTCTTTCATGCATCACAACTCCATCTTTACCACATTGGTCTTATCAGGATGATGAATTATACCTTTTTTTGGAGTGGGGGGGTAGAAAAACTAATTAGTTACATTTTTTATCATGCCCAATCCCCCAAAGCACCTCCCTGTGGGTGTTCACTGAATGAACAAGGGGTGAGCAGGAGGACTGTGCCTGCTAGCCACACCCTCCGCATGCTGATGGAACTGTCCATGCCTCCCAAAAGCTACATGTTTGCCACTGTCTAAAATGGCATGAGGTTCCCACTTCTGTGGAGGAGCTGGATGCATATAGAGTGCCTTTCAGGGCTAATACTAAATGTACATCTTCCAGAAAGGTGATCATGAGTGCATTAGCATGGAGGAGACACGGCTATTAAGCACAATCCCATTCAGATGTTCAATAGGGATGTCAGAAGAATCTGTTTAGGGGTTGGACTTTGACTAGTTTTCTTAGGTTCAACCCCTCAGAGTTTGGTCCACCTCCCGCTGCAGTGCCTGACATGGTCTGCAGTGAATCAGGCCAGTTGGCAGATTTTCCAGGTATTTTGTGCATTCACTTTTGCAGGTTCTGCAATTTGCACAAATTTCTGGACAATTTGCGCACATTTCTGGACAATTTGCGCAAATTTCTGGGCAATTCACACAAATTACAGCCAGACTTGCACAAATTACTGCCAAATTTGCACAAATTACAGCCAAATTTGTGCAAATCCCTCAGAAATTTGCATAAATTGCTCAGAAATTTGCCCAAAATCACAGAACAAAAAATGCACAATAAAAGTTCCTGGAGTTTGGGGAAAAGCCCACAGCTTGGCTCACAAATGCAATTCAAGTTATACACACTGTGAAACTCTGTTGAGTCAAAAAGAACTGGATTCCCCAGTAATGGGCATCCCTAGTGTTCTGTGAACTCAGGTGTAGGGTATTCTTCTACCAGAGCTATCTGCATAAGTAATACAAATATAAACACAATACAGTTTCTTCCGACCGTTATGGTCATTACAACAATCATACTATGAATAAAATAGAAACAATTATCAACAATGTTTGGCATACTACAAATGGGATCTATAGCATTTGCGGAATTGGCATCAGTCTCATTTCCCCTCAACAATGCATCATGCATCATGCTTCATGACATTCCTTAAATTCACCAAATGAAGCTCAGCAGCATTTTCTGCCACATTTGAACAACCGCAGCACATCTCTCTACTTTCGTCAGGTGGGCCAAAATGGCTGCCCCCAATTTAGAGCCAACTCCAGGTTTTTGAGGGCCCTTGGACAAAACATCCTCAATGGGCCCCCTCCCTCAGTGAGTCTACCTTCTCACCGCCATTGTCACGAGCTGCTATTGCTCCTCACCCTCTTTCTCATCTAGGGATGGCAGAGAATTTCTCCCCGAAACTTCGGGGGGCCGAGCGCCGTGTTCGGCCCCCTGAACAAGTTTCGGGGAGAAATTCTCTGCCCCCCCGCCCCCCGCCCCCCCCCCCGGGACGGGACTTACCTTTGGCGAATGTCCCTCCCGGAGGCGGGTCCGGCCGGCGGTTCATCGGGTCTTCGTCCGGGGCGGGAGCGGCAGCCGGTCTTTCGATTGGCTGCAGCCGCCACCATTCCAATAAAAGAAAAAAAAAATGCCCCCGTGATAGGCTACGTGACGATTAACGTAGCCTATCAGGGCTAGATTTGCAAAGTCAGCCGTGATAGGCTACGTAAATCGTCACGTATCCTATCACGGGTGACTTAAAAAAAAAAAAAGTGCATACGCAAATGGCGGCCCCCATAGGGAGCTGCCATTCACGTTCCTTATTTGGTCGCTGTAGTCTATGTAAAGATTACGTAGACTACGGCAAAAATAAGGGCAACGCTATTTGCGTTGCCCTTATTTTCACCGTAGTCTACATAAAGATTTACGTAGACTACAGTGACCAAATAAGGAATGCGAATGGCGGCTCCCTATGGGGGCCGCCATTTGCGTACGCACTTTTTTTTTTTTAAGTCACCCGTGATAGGCTACGTGACGATTTACGTAGCCTATCATGGCTGACTTTGCAGATCTAGCCGTGATAGGCTACGTTAATAGTCACGTAGCCTATCATGGGGGCGGTTTTTTTTTTAACTTTTAATTTCGCGGCCAGGCGAGGCGAGGCGCCTCCTCCCCGGCCTGAATTTCGGCTGGGCGAGGTGGGAAGCCTCCCCCCAGCATGAACTTCGCAGGGGGAGCAGCGAAGTGCCTCCCCCCCACCGCGAAAAGCTGCGAGACCAGGTAAGTGACTTTCATGCACCCCTATTCTCATCATTGCCCCCTCTTGCTTGCTGGGCAGGCAGAGAGCCAGGGAGCAAGTGGGCAGTGGCATCGACTGCTGCTCCTTCTCACCACCACCATTGTCTGGGACAGAGTGAGGGGCAGGTGAACAAGCAGGTTGCAATGGGGGAGAGAAGGGGCAAGTTCAGGGGGCTCTTTTCAGTGGGGCCTTGCTAGTTTGTGGACCCTTGCCGGTGCCCAACCATTCCTACCCTTGACACCAGCCCTGCCCAAATTCACCGGCTTATTTGCAGATGGCAAACTGGAAGGCAGGCAGCTGTTTTGGTTTCAGGGAGGAGCACCACAGGCTTACAGATGTAGCAGGGGCCGTCTTCTTATTCTTTCTTCCCTTCCCTTTCCTTCTTTTTCATTTCATTTATTTTATTATATTTCTATACCACCCCATAGCTGAAGCTATACCCTTATCAGCTGCGTGACACTAGTGATGGAGCTCTAGCCACTGCTGTACTCCCTTCCCATCCTCTCAGCCTTTACCATCCTCCCCAGAGGCCCTTTGGGAAGGATGAATGGTGATTGCTGCTTCCATTTTTCTTCCTTATTTTCAGGGTGTTTTATAATTTCTTTTGAATTTCTTTTGGTGGTGTTTTTGAACTTACCTAAGCATTGTAAGGTGGCTGAGGATGCTGTGCTTGTTTTTTTTCTTCTTTTCTTTCTGTTATACATCTCATCAATTTAGGGATGTACGAATCACGTACCTGGTTGCGGTCGGGGCATCCGCTGGGGGGGATCCTCGACGGGGGGGGAGGCAATCCGGTCCTCTCCGCCAGAATCCTGCCCGGCTGGCTCTGCTCCGCAGCGGCTCCATGGAGCAGCTGGCCAGGGCCGTCTGCAGCTGGACTTCCGGCCGCAGATGGGATGCTGCGGACGCAAATGGCAGCCACCATAGCAGCTGCCATTTGCGTCCTTCCAGGCTGCAAATGTTAGGCTATGTAAGTATTTATGTAGCCTATCAGGGCATGCCCCCCCCCAAATAAATGGTGTACGGAAATGGCAGTGGCTACAGCGGCCGCCATTTGCGTTCCCTATTTTTCGCCCTTCTAGCCTACGTAAATATTTACGTAGGCAATTACAGCTAAAAAAGAGAAACACAAATAGCGTAGTGGGCGTGATTTGTGTTTCTTTTTTTTTTCTCTGTAAAAGCCTACATAAATATTTACATAGGATAAAACTAGGGGTGCACGAAACCCACTTACCTGGTCTCGCAGCTTTTCGTGGTGGGGGGGAGGCGCTTCGCTGCTCTCCCCCCGAAGTTCAGGCCAGGGGGGGAGGCTTCCTGCCTCACCCGGCCGAAATTCAGGCCGGGGGGGAGGCTTCCCACCTCGCCTGGCCGAAATTCAGGCCGGCAAGGAGGCGCCTCGCCTCGCCTGGCCGCGAAATTATAAGTTAAAAAAAAAATGCCCCCGTGATAGGCTTTACGTAAATCTTTATGTAGACTACAGCGACCAAATAAGGAACGGGAATGGCGGCTCCCTATGGGGGCCGCCATTATCCGTACGCGCTTTTTTTTTTTAAGTCACCCGTGATAGGCTACGTGACGATTTACGTAGCCTATCACGGCTGACTTTGCAAATCTAGCCGTGATAGGCTACGTTAATCATCACGTAGCCTATCACGGGGGCGTTTTTTTTTTTTAAGTTTTATTGGAATGGCGGCAGCGGCAGCTGGGCGAAAGATCGGCTGCCGTCCCCGCCCCTGACGAAGACCCGACGAACCGCTGCCGGGACCCGCCGCCGGGAGGGACATTCGGCAAAGGTAAGTCCCGTCCCGGGGGGGGTGCAGGGGCGGGGTGTGTGTGGAGAATTTCTCCCTGAAACTTGTTCGGGGGGCCGAACACGTTGGCGCTCGGCCCCCCGAAGTTTTGGGGAGAAATTCTCTGCCATCCCTAGATAAAACAGCGGGAAAAAAAAGAACGCAAACAACGTTTGCTATTTGCGATTCCATTTTTTTACCATAATTGCCTACATAAATATTTACATAGGCTAGAACGGCAAAAAATAGGGAATGCAAATGGCGGCCGCCATAGCCGCCGCCATTTGCGTATGCTGGTTTTTTTTGGGGGGGGGGGTTTAGCCATGATAGACTACATAAATTCTTACGTAGCCTATCACAGCTTGAAGGACGGCAATGGCGGCCACAGCAGCCCGGCCGCGGCCGGCCAGGAGACCAGCCACTGCCGCCGCCACCAAATCCGCCGCATCCGGGTGGTAAGTTCCATTCCGGGGGATTCCGTGGCGGGAGGCGGGGTGCAGGACGCCATTCCGCCATGGATTCCAGGGGGCCAGATTCTAAAGAATCCGGCCTCACTGGAATCCATGGCGGAATTCTCTGCCATCCCTACTCTTCATTGCTTTGCAGCCGCATAGGCTGTCTGTACCTCCTGATCATAGGAGTGTATGAAACCCCACTTACTTGGCTCTGCCGGGTTCTGCTGGGGGGGGATGCACTCCGTCCCTCCCCCTGGAATCCTCCCCCCTGGAATCCTGTTCAGCCGTCTCCGCTCCGCGGGGATTCCACGGAGCTGCCGGCTGGCTCCGCCAGCAGCCGGACATCCGGCCGCTGGCTAGCAGGGACACAAATGGTGGTGGCTTTAGCCGCCGCCGTTTGCATCCCTGTATTCAGCTGTGATAGGCTACGTAAAGACTTACGTAGCCTATCACGTCTGGGTTAAAAAACAAAACAAAAACTTGTACGCAAACGGCGGTGGCTACGGCCGCCGCTGTTTGTGTTCCTTATTTTTGGCCTATTTGTGTTCCCCCTTATTTTTGCCATCTTAGTGTACGTAAATATTTATGTAGACTAAGACGGCCAAAAATAAGGAATGCAAATGGCAGCGGCCGTAGCCGCCGCCATTTGCGTACGCGGTTTTTTTTTTTAACCCAGACGTGATAGGCTACGTAAGTCTTTATGCAGCCTATCACAAATGGGGGAAAAAACAACAACAAGAGACTGCAAATGGCGGTGGCAGCCAGTCGGAAGACCAGCCGCCGCCTCCGCCAAAGCCGCTGCTGGAGCCTCTGCTGTCCAGAACATCCGCCCCAGGTAAGTCTCATCCCAGGGGGGATCCGCGGGGGCGGGGGGGTGGCAGGCCGTTCCGCCATGAAGTTCGGCGAATGCACTGGCATTCGGCCTCACCGAGATCTGTGGCGGAATTCTCTGACATCCCTACCTGATCTGAAAAAGCCCGATAGGAAAATTACCTCATGATGTCTTCCCCTGGGCTTTAAACGTAGTGTGGGAAGCTGAGGAGGCTACAGGCTCACAGAAATATAATTGTACAACGAAAGACAGGACACTTGTGCACACTCCTTGGCCACTTCTAGGGATGTCAAAAAATTCCGCCACGGATCTCGGGGAGGCCAAATGCCAGTGCATTCGGCCCCCCAAAATCGGTGGCGGAACAGTCTGCCCCCCCGCCCTCCCGGGACGGGACTTACCTTGGGTGGATCTTCCTGGCGGTGGTGGCTCCGGCGGCGGTGGTGCAGCGGCGGTGGCTGCGGCGGCCGGTCTTTCGACCGGCTGCTGCTGCCGCCATTTCCAATTTAAATAAAAACAAGAACAAAAACGTGATAGGCTACGTAAAGATTTACGTAGCCTATCAAGGCTAGATTTTTAAAAAACACCGTGATAGGCTACGTAAATGTTTATGTAGCCTATCACGGCTGATTTAAAAGAAAAAAACGCGCGTATGCAAATGGCGGCGCCCATGGGCGCCGCCATTTGTGTTCCTTATTTTGGCACGTCTTAGTCTATGTAAACATTTACATAGACTAAGACGGCAAAAATAAGGGGAACGCAAATAGCGTAGCGTCTACGCTATTTGTGTTCCCCTTATTTTTGCTGTCTTAGTCTACGTAAATGTTTACGTATACTCAGACGTGCCATAATAAGGAACGCAAATGGCGGCGGCCATGGCCGTCACCATTTGCGTATGTGCGTGTTTTTTTTTTTAAAGTCAGCTGTGATAGGCTACGTAAACATTTACGTAGCCTATCACGGCTGACTGCAGGGATGCAAACGGCGGCAGCTACGGCCGCCGCCATTTGCGTCCCTGCTAGCCAGCAGCCAGATGTCAGTGTAGAATCGCTGTGGAGCACAGCCGGCCAGCCAGGATTCTGGGGGGGGGGGAGGAAGGGAGCGCCTCCCCCCCCATCCAGGATTCTGGAGGGAGGGATGGAGCGCCTCCCCCTCATCAGCATAATCCGTGAAAGGTAAGTGATTTTTGTACATCCCTAGTTACGATGTGGTCTAAAGAAGCTGTAAAGAACCCTGAGAAGGGAATGACAAGCGCACAATAAATGACTTGTGTAGAAAAGCCCATAGTCACAAAAGGTTTACAATCTGAAGAACTGTGAGCAGAAGAAACGTAGCTGCTTCCTTGCATTCCATGATGGAAGAATGGTGGGATATAAATGTATGAAACAAACACATTACTTTTCCAGAAAACAAGTAGAAGTCTCTGTCTTTGTAAAACTTACTCCAACAGCAACATAATTAAACAACTTAAACAAGTACAATTCATCAGTTTTTCTTTAGCTAGATGACATCCATAGCCTCTTTCAAAACTGGTCACCTTATTGTTGAGAGTGCCAGGGTGCTGCAGTGATCCCAGCCACTCACCGAGCTCTGGAGTGCTCAGCAGCAGGGTCCGTCAGTGCCCCAGGGCTCCGTGAGTTGGGTCCGAGAGGCCAGAGGTGGCCTCTGAGAACTTCTCAGGGTTCTGATGGACCCCACCCCTTTTTTGGACTCTTGCACCATCCCCAGCTGCGGCATTAGCATTCCTGGTGCCTCCGATGCTGCTATGGGGCATTTCAAGGACCAAAAGAGGAGGAGAGGAGGAAGAGAGGCAAAGTCCTCACATCCTTCCATCTCCACAACTGCAGCCAGTTGTGGACATGGAGGAAGGCAGGCTGACATTGCTAATATGTAGAAACAAGTTAGAAGGAGGAGGAGGGGGGGGGAGGAGAAATTGTTTTAGGGCATCCTTCTCCAACCCGCTGTCCTCTGGATGACTTGACCATGATGGCTGGGAATGATGGATGTTGAAGTCTAGCACATCAGAATGGCACCAGGTTGGGGAAGGCTGATTTAGAGGATACAGTGAGTTGCTGGTTGGCATCCTTTGCAGTAAGGTACAACATCAGCTGGTCCAGGGACTACAGAAGCAGGCAAGCTCCCAGAGAGCGAGCGAACAGAGCGAGCGAACAGGGGGAGCAAACAGGAGTTGGCCAGGGGAGTTCGGCAGGGGAGGTCAAGGGGGAGGCCCCTAACATTTTTTTTTATTTTTTTTACTAACTTTTTTTCATTTATTTGTCTTGTAACACACACTTCCACACCAGTGGGACTCTGCTTTTAACCTCTACTGAGTAGAGGAGCAGGCACAGGCTAGTCTAGAACAATCACAAAGCTAGACACAAAAAGGGAAAAGAGGCTATGGAAGGACAAGACTCTCCAGTGGTGGTGACCTGCAAGGTGTGTGCAATGTTTGTTTTCTTGCCTGAGAACAACATGGCCTACACCTGCAACAAGTGCAAGTTGATCACGCTGCTGGAGGAAAAAGTAAGTGGACTGGAGCGGCGACTGTCAACCCTCCGGGGAATAAGAGAACACGAAGAGTTCTTGGACAGAATGGGGGAACTACAGCAGCAAAGGGCAGACCAGAAGCTTGAAGAGCAACAGCAAGATGAGGCAGTGGGAAATGCTGAGGTGAAGAAAGATGGAGTAGAGGATACTCCTTGGAAAACGGTGACAGTTAGGAGAAGAAGAACTAGACGCCACTCTGCACCAGTGGAAGCGGTGGAGCTGTGGAACCGATTCCAGGTACTTGCAGATGAGACTGGAGGACAGCCTGCAGAGGAAGAATCACAGGGGAACCTGCATGAGAGTGAGCAAGAGGCTAAAGGTCAGTCAAACAGAGGCGATGAAACCCAGGCCTACAAGAAGAAGAAGAGAAGAGTGGTAGTAGTGGGAGACTCCTTGCTGCGTGGGATCGAGACCCAAGTATGTCGCGAAGACCCGTGGACTCGCCAGGTATGTTGTCTCCCGGGAGGACAGATTAGAGACGTGACTGAAAGGTTGCCTGCACTCATAAAGCCCACTGACAGGTATCCCTTTCTTCTCATCCATGTGGGAACAAATGATACCGCCAAGCGGAGCTACGAAGAGATCACGTCAGACTTTGAAGCTTTGGGAAGGAAACTCAAGAACTTTGGGGCCCAGATAGTTTTCTCATCCATCCTTCCAGTAGTTAGAAGAGGGATAGAAAGGGAACGAAAAATACTCCGGGTGAATGACTGGCTACGAAGGTGGTGCCGACGAGAGAGATTTGGATTCTGGGACCACGGGCTATACTTACTGGAAGATGGGCTGTTGGCTAGGGATGGGTTGCACCTCACAAAGGCTGGGAAGAATGTGTTTGGCCACAGCATGAAGAACTTCATCAGGAGGGCTTTAAACTGAATCCTACGGGGAAGGGAGATGTAATGTTGGGGGTAACAATGGACGTAGGCGCATGCACTGCAATGGAGAGAACAGCGCTGATAGCGCCCAATAATAGTCTTCAGACACATGTAGGAAGAAAGCCAGACTATGAAGCACATGGTCTTCGATGTCTATATACTAATGCCCAGAGTATGGGAAACAAACAGAACGAACTTGAACTCTTAATACAGGAGGGAAATTATGACTTGATAGGTATAACTGAGACTTGGTGGGATGACTCTCATGACTGGAATACAGCAGTTGAAGGATATAACTTGTTCAAAAAGAACAGGAGGAACAGAAAGGGAGGCGGGGTTGCACTGTATGTGAAAAATACATATCTCTGCACAGAAATACAGGAGGAGGAGCTTGGTAGCCCCATCGAGAGCATCTGGGTTGAAATAAATGGAGCAAAGAATAAAAGGAACCTGGTGGTTGGAGTCTACTACCGGCCACACAATCAAGGAGAAGACAAGGATGAAACTTTTGAAAATCAAATAGCCAATGTTTTAAGGAAGCATGATGTAGTAGTAATGGGGGACTTCAATTTCCCTGATATTTGTTGGGAGACAAATTCTGCAAAACATGGCCCCTCCAGGAAATTCCTGACTTGTGTGGCGGATAACTTCCTCCTACAGAAAGTAGAGGAAGGAACTAGAGGATCGGCTATCCTTGACTTGATCCTAACCAACAGAGATGACTTAGTGGATAAAGTAGCAGTTACAGGAACTCTAGGGGAAAGCGACCATGTTGTACTTGAGTTCTTGGTTCTAAGGGAAGCAAAAGCCGAGTGTACTCAAACGCGTACCCTGGATTTTAGGAAAGCTGATTTTAATAAACTCAGAACAATGATCAGTAAGGTCCCATGGCAAGCAATGCTAGCGAGAAAAGGAGTCCAAGATGGGTGGGAACTTTTAAAAAAGGAAATTCTCAAGGCACAATCACAAACAATTCCAACAAGAAGAAAAGGTGGAAGACAACAGAAGAAGCCAATGTGGCTTCACAAAAAGCTTAGGGATGACCTGAAAACAAAAAAGGACACATATAGGAAGTGGAAAGAAGGCCAAGTAACAAAGGAAGAGTACCGGCAGGTAGCACAGAATTGCAGGGATGGCGTCAGGAAGGCTAAAGCGGAGAACGAGGTGAGGTTAGCGAGGGATGCTAAAAACAACAAAAAGGCTTTCTTCAGCTACGTGCATAGTAAAAGGCAGAGGAAAGAAATGGTTGTTCAGCTATTAAATAAGGATGGCAAAATGATAACAGAGGACAAAGAAAAGGCAGAGGTGCTCAATTCCTACTTTGGCTCAGTCTTCTCCCAAAAGAGGGTCTATGACCCCCCTGGCAAAGGCGAAGTACAGGCTGAAGGGGCAGGATTGCAGCTTGAGATCGACAGGCATATGGTCAAGGAACACCTCATTACTTTGAATGAGTTCAAATCTCCAGGGCCAGATGAACTGCATCCTAGAGTCATAAAGGAACTGGCAGAAGAGCTCTCAGAACCGCTGTCTATTCTCTTTGAGAAATCATGGAGGACCGGGGAAGTGCCAGATGACTGGAGGAGGGCTAACGTTGTCCCTATCTTCAAAAAGGGTAAAAAGGAGGAACCTGGGAACTACAGACCAGTCAGTCTGACATCAATCCCTGGGAAAATTCTGGAGCAGATCATAAAGCAATCCATCTGGAAGCACCTTGACAACAATGCAGTGATTACTCGAAGCCAACATGGATTTGTCAAAAACAAGTCCTGCCAGACAAATCTGATCTCATTTTTTGATCAAGTCACCTCCCTTGTAGACCGTGGGAATGCTGTAGACATCATATACCTCGACTTCAGCAAAGCTTTCGACAAAGTGCCCCATGATATCCTGATGAGCAAACTAGCTCGAAGTGGGCTAGATGAAACAACGATCATGTGGATCCACAGTTGGCTACAGAATCGGACCCAAAGAGTGCTTATCAATGGGACCTTCTCAAGATGGGGAGAGGTAACGAGTGGGGTACCGCAGGGCTCAGTCCTGGGCCCAGTGCTCTTCAATATTTTTATTAATGACTTGGAGGAGGAGGTGCAGGGAATGCTGATCAAATTTGCAGATGACACAAAATTGGGAGGGATAGCTAATACTTTGGAAGACAGAAACAAAATTCAAAGTGATCTGGATAGACTGGAGTGCTGGGCAGAAAACAACAGAATGGCATTTAATAGGGACAAATGCCAAGTTCTGCACCTAGGAAAAAGAAACCAAATGCACAGTTACAAGATGGGGGATACGTGGCTCAACCACACTACGAGCGAGAAGGATCTTGGAATTGTCGTCGATCACAAGCTGAATATGAGCCAACAATGTGATGTGGCTGCAAAAAAGGCAAATGCTATTTTGGGCTGCATTCATAGAAGCATCGCTTCCAAATCCCGGGAAGTACTAGTTCCCCTCTACTCAGCACTGGTTAGGCCTCATCTGGAGTACTGTGTCCAGTTCTGGGCACCACACTTTAAGAAGGATGCAGACAAGCTGGAGAGGGTTCAAAGGAGGGCAACAAAGATGATCAGGGGACTGGAAACAAAGCCCTATGAAGAGAGACTGAAAGAACTGGGCATGTTTAGCCTTGAGAAGAGAAGACTGAGGGGAGATATGATAGCGCTCTTCAAGTACTTGAAAGGTTGTCACAGAGAAGAAGGCCAGGATCTCTTCTCGATCATCCCAGAGTGCAGGACACGGAATAATGGGCTCAAGTTACAGGAAGCCAGATTCCGACTGAACATCAGGAAAAACTTCCTGAGTGTCAGAGCAATACGGCAATGGAACCAATTACCTGGGGAGGTGGTGGGCTCTCCCACACTGGAGGCCTTCAAGACGAGGCTGGACAGCCATTTGTCAGGGATGCTCTGACTTGGATTCCTGCATTGAGCAGGGGGTTGGACTCGATGGCCTTGTAGGCCCCTTCCAACCCTACTATTCTATGATTCTATGATTCTATGATCACTCCATCTGCCATCTGCTTAAAATAAAATACCCCCCTAGCAAGCACTGGGCATTCCTGAAAAGGAGCAGTTAATACTTTAGTAATCATTTGTGGGGTATTTAGATAGAGCGCCTTGATATCCAGTCCAAACCTATATTTCACAGAGCATCCTAAATAAAATAATGATGCCCATCCAGCTCGGTGGGTGACATGATGAAAACTGATGTGTCAAAAGTACAAAATGCACAGAAGTCATTGGTGTGACAAATGGAATAGTTAGGTTGGTGTATTTATTTTCAGCAGATATAACACACACACACAGAGAAAGAGAGAGAGAGAGAGAGAGAGAGAGAGAGAGAGGAGAAAACTTCACTCTTGTAGGCATGTAATAATAACAGATATTAAGTTTGACTATTCATCCATGCACTAGGAGATTCTCGACTGATGTTTAATGGAGGCTCCCCTAATTACTCCAGCACTGGTATGTAGTTCTGTTCCATTCTCTCCTCTCCCTTTGACACATTGTGTAAGTACCTATGACAGAGAACCTGACTGTGGCCACACAAATACGGGATTTTTCAATTAAATCAGCAGCAATGGCAGGATCTGACCCTCCAAACGGAGAGACGACATCTTTCAAAGCCAAATGCCATTCCTTCTCCAGGTACTTTTTTTCCTGACAGGTCCTCTACTACCACTCGACTCTGGCAGAGATCATGGGAACCCAGAGTCCCTGAGCATCACTCTGATCTTTCAAGCATTTAATAGTGGCAGCCATGGCAGTGTTTCCAATTTCCCCCCTCCTTCCTTTACAGTTGCAAGCATGAATTCCACAAACATTTCCAAATCCTGACAGGACATAACTTGGGGAATTCAGAAACAGGGAGCTGTGTATGAATTGAGGTCTTGTCCAAGGCATTAGAAAGCAGCACTAGCATTTGGACATCCAGCAGTTGAGTTAATCTCCTGGGTTGTGTGTCCAACCCCCTCCCTAACTTCCCACCCCTTCTCCCCACCATTAACTCTGTTTATAAAAAGAGAAGCTATGATAATTTAAGCTTTACATCTATGGTGTCTCAGGTTCAGAACTGCCTTAAAAACTGTCAATAGGGATCTGTTCAGAATCTAAAACCTGCATTTAACTATTAGAAGTGCAAATTGGGTTTAGAGTAGTAAAAAGAGAGTGATTTACTCATGCCTAATGAACCTTCCTATAGGCTGCTCGGTGCTTATCAGGAATTTAAACTTGCAAATTGGTCCAAAAAGGTACTGCTAGTCAATGTCTGATTGGTCAGGCTCCATACACGTATCTGTGGTGCTCTAATGGGAGCAGCAGTCAGTTGGGGAGGTGGAAGACCAGTGATCATAAAGAAGTTCACGTGAAGGCAAGCCTTACCTAGGATGGATGGATCCATGTAATTCCAGTTTAGGGATAAGTGAATTAGGGACGTTGAGAGTGCAGTTCGGGGTTCGGAAATTCGTCGAGCAACCCCCACCTGCGACCTCTATTTAGCTGATTTAGCTTTCTCAGCTCCAAACTGCGCATATTTGAATATGCACATTTTTTAAACTTTCTGTTTTACGCAGAAATCAAAGGCGTGAAAATGGCGGCGCTCACTGAACGGGTTCACGGTGAGCACTGGGGAATTCACTGAACACGTGGGAGGCTTGAGCACAGGTTCAGCGGGATGCGAGCAGGGGCGCTGCTTCGGCGAGTGCCTGGAGAACCTGAACTAGGGTGAGTTCTTACATCCCTAGGGTGAATTCACCTCATCCCACCTTGTGCGCCACTTGCTGGACCTCTGCTGGCTGTCCAACCCTGCTTGTTGTGCCCGGCAAGCTTCCAGGTGCCCAGCACTCAGCAATAGTGATGTACAACCCCCCCACTTTTTAGTCTGGGGGGGTTTGTAGGGGGGCCATCCATGCTGCTCAGGGCTCCTCGAAATCCTCCGGAGCTGCTCCACATCTGGGGCAGTTCGCGGAGTGGGTTTCGGCTCCCTATACAAGGTGATGCACTAATGGTGGCTGTCATTAGCCTATCACTGGGAAAAATACAGACACAAATGGCATCCTGGATGCCACTTCTGGCCGTAAAGCACTGATTTTGACCTAAATAAACCTGTAAATGGTTGCAATTAAGTCAAAGTCAGTGCTATGGCTGCAAGTGGCATCCAATACGCCATTAGCGTATCACCTAGGGGTGTACGGATTCCCACCATCTGTTCTGGTGGGAATCCGTGGGGAGGGGATGCAATCCATTCCTCCCCCCCCAGAATCCTCCGGAGCGGCTCTGCTCCGTGAGGATTCTGGGGTGGGGGACTGGCTTGGGGGCTGTTTACCTTCCCTCCTGCCAGCCAGAGCCATTCGCCTCCTCTCTGTCCCTGCTGATTGCAATGTCTTTTCTTAAAACAAAAAAAAGGGCGATTGGCAGGATGGTGCAAATAGAATCATGAATCTTGCATCTAAGTCTGTGTGTCCATAGGCTTACATGATTCATGGCTGTATTTTGTGTATAAGCAGCTGAGTGCAGTTCCGCCTCCAGTCCTCCTGAAGCAGGTAAGTGGTCCTGATCCACTGTGGATTCCTGAGGCTGGATTCCAAAGAATCTGGCCTCATTTGAATGCCCAGTGGATTTCTCTGACATCCCTAGTATCGCCTTGTATAGGAAGCCGGAGAGCTGCTCAGCACGAAATCCTCCAGAGCTGGAGGTAAGTGGTGCTGTTCCACTGTGGAATCCAGAGGTCAGATTCTCTGGAATCTGGCCTCATTTGACTCCACGGCGGAATTCTCTGCCATCCCTATGCAGCACACAGCCTCTTGCTCCCTCACGAAGCTGCTATTTTGTGTAAAAATGGTGGCTTGGCCTTTTAGGTAATGGCTGATTTTGTGCAAATGGCTTCCATAAAAAGGCCCATTTACGCAAAATTGCAGGCATAAATGGTCTAAATAGACCATTAAGTGTGCAATTTTGCATACACGGGGTCTTTCTGGCTGCCATTTGTGCTGTGAATAGCCCATATACTCAATATTCATGATGCTTTTTGCATATAAGTGTACGTGCATGTAGACTTCCGATTGCCATGTTTTTTAAAAACATCAAACATGGTGACTACGGCAGAGGTGGAGGGACTGGTGAGTGGAGCAGGCGCTGGGGAGGGGCGTCCGGAGACCCTGGACACGGGTGGCTTCCCATATCGGTAAGTAACACCACCAGAATGATCACTGTCTCTGAGGCGCACCCGTTTTTAATTAATTAATTAATTAATTTTATTGCATTTATATCCCGCCTTTTTTCCTCTTGCAAGGAACCCAAGGTGGCTTACATTCTCCTCCTCCTCCTCTCCATTTTCTCCAGTTATTCAGTCTTTCCCCCTCCTCCACCACTGTCACTGGTTGGCAATTGCTGGGTTATGTTCAGTCCTGATATGGAAACTAGTTTCCATTCACCAAAGCTCCATCCCTCCTCCTCCTCCTCTTCCTCCCTTCCCTCCTCCCTCTCCCTCAACCCCTCGCTGAACTTTCTCGAGTTGATACTTTTGGCTCCAGGGTGTCTGGTTTGCTCAGGACAAATCACTGAGTTGGATGAGATGCTTCATATACAAGCTGCTTTGCTTTGGGGCACCTTTTATGGAAAGGCTGATTTTGTGCAAATGGCTTCCATAAAAAGGCTATTGTTGCTATTCTGCTCCACCTTGTATGATGTGGAGACACCTCCGAAGCAGCCCGCTTCGACTCGTTATTTGGGCTTCAGACTGAGGAGGTGCACAGCCTTAATTTACACAACCAAGCTATCAAATTCTAGTTGCGTTTTGTGATGCAGCTGAATTTCATAATTATTCAACTTGTTGGTCAAAACTTGCAGGTCATAATGTTCACCTTTCTAGCGAGCCTACAAATTAGCCATTAAGTTTTGAATTGAATGTGAGCTTCAGAGCATAAGCAGTACAGTAGTGCACAGATACATTTTCAGTCATCCTACCACCTAGACCCCTTCTCCAATGTACTTGAAGCAGACCAGTCTCCTTAGCTGCTTCCCTTGTTGTCGCTACCACCACAGCTCTGGCTCAGAGGAGGAGGAGGAAGAGGACTTTATGGGTCCATCTTCATACTGGTACTCAGCAACAACAGGTAACCATCACTTGACATCATCACGCAGGCAGGCCACATGAAAACAACCAATCAGAAAGAAGGCGCAGAACATGGTGATGCAGGACATCATGCCACTCTACACGATTCCAAACTATAGCTCCCAAGATGCACCTTGATATTACATGTGCACAAAAACCCATATACATGGAATGTGATTTTGTATTAAAGGATAACTCTCCACCATGCTCATATGGACATATTCGTTACTTTCCAAGTAAATATTGAATTCACTCAGGGTAAGTTCACCCATCACTGTATGCATTCTTTCTGTAATACAGCTCGCTGTATGAATTGGCCCTTTCTCTAGGAATGCTTCTGAATTTCTCCCCATCTAAAGTTATCCTTGGGTTTTGGAGTACAAAATTGTCTGGCCATGTTTTCAAAGTGGAACAAATTACAAATGTGAGACCTTCCATGATGGAACAAACCTTATGCTACCCCAGATTCAGGCTTCAGCCCCTCCTGACACCCCCGCACAAACCCCCAGCTCCTTGCCTTGTCTTGCTGCCTCCTCCTCCTCTGTCACCTCCTCCTCTGTTGCGACCACCGCCAGCTCCTGAGGCCTGGACCTGCACCAGCTCTTATTGCAGGGAATCAACATTTTTAAAATGCTGACTCTCTGCAATGAGAGCTGGCACGCGTCCAGCCTCAGGGGCTGGCGGCGGTGATGATAGTGGGGGCAATGAATGGCGGCAGCGGCAGGGATGAAGCCAGCAGCAGGGATGGTAATGATGCCAGTGGAGGTGGTGGCGATGGAGGTTGTGGTGGAGGCAGAGGCAGTGATCCTGGGCAGCTCAGGTAAGGACCTGGCGGCACCAGTGTGGCTGGGCTGAAGGTGCCAAAGCTCTGAAGTACACTGGGGCACTTCAGAAAGCCCCCAACCTACTCCAGGTCACTCCATGCCCCCTCTGCTTTGCCTCAGAAAGGCCTTGAAGTGACTGGAAGCAGCCCGCTTTGACTCAGGCTTCGAGCCTCAGGCCAAAGTGGTGCACAGGCCTACTGCAGATGCCATGGCACCTGCCAGTCCCTCCAATGTTGCCTGCAATGGGGTCCCCAAATTGGTGCCCACGTTTTTTTAATTTTTTTTCTCTGTTTATACACACACACGCATGGATTTGCATGAAATGCATTCAGCTTTCTAGCAATTATACACAGCTTCAACAAAAGCTGACCAAATATCCAAATAAGTATCCATTTGAAGGTGGATCTCTATGGCACCCATTCAAATACTGATAGCGTTGTAAGGTCCTCAATGCATTGCATTATAGGAGGTGAGTTTTTATCCTTCCAGTGTTGTGATAGAAGTCTTTCAGCTGTCAAAAGGGCCCGGGGAATCCATTTACACTGATCATTTGTTAATTTTGACGAAGGTGGTAAATCATTTAAAAGTGTGCACATCAGTGAATATTAGAGACTTTTCCAGTCTAAAAATTATCTGTCTGATAGCCTCCCTCCAAAAAGAAGCAACTACTGTACATTGCCAAAACATATGTTTCAAAGAAGCATTCGCTGTATTGCACTGCCAACATTTTGCTGAATTCCACAATCCCTTATAGAGATATTGCGGTGTCCAATAGACACAAAATATTTTGCTGAATGAGACACAGCCTAAGATGTATAGATGCCAAAGTGGTGATCCACTGATTAGGCATCTTGTGGTGGTGCCCACAACAGTTTCTCAAATTCCTAAATGTGCCAACAGGTTCAAAAAGGTTGTGGACCCCTGGTTTTCACTCTTGGATTCTCTGTGAATCCACTGTCATAGAATCATAGAATAGTAGGGGTGGAAGGGGCCTATAAGACCATCGAGTCCAACCCCCTGCTCAATGAAGGAATCCAAGTCAAAGTTTTTCACTCTTGGATTCTCTGAAGATTTTGGGTACCATCAGTCTGAATTGATGCTCGTTGGCCATTGCTGGATCCTATCTTCTATGCTGCATTTACCTGCTGTGTCATTTCTGAAAGTTCCCCATGTCACTTTCTTCAAGCTATCTTTGCTGCTGCTCAGGAAGAAAAGAAAGGTGGGGGGGGGGAGGGAAGCTCTGCAGAGTGTATATGTCTGCTAACAAGAGTAATTAACATCTGGCAGAAATGCAATTAAATATTTTGCTGTTGTGGCAAAAAACAATATACCAAGGGAAGTTCTTTCTTTCTTTCTTTCTTTCTTTCTTTCTTTCTTTCTTTCTTTCTTTCTCTCTCCCTCCCTCCCTCCCCCCCCTCTCTCCTCTCTTTCTATGGGTTTCTCTCTGAGAGAGACTGGGTTTCTGAGAAGAAAATCTTCCTCCTCAAATGTTTTTATTTGTGACTAATGCCGAGTTTTAAAAAAAGACAGCACCATTTCTTAGACTCCACTGTGCTCAGTGATAGTGTGAGCTTGATTGGGACCCTAGCACTTGGAGTCTCAGGCATTCGGTGCCCATGATGTCCTTCATCAGGAAAGGAGGGGAGGTTTTCAACTTGTGAGGAACCAAGCTATTCCTCACTTTAATATTACAGCTCTACTGTAATATTTCTACTACTACTACTCTCTATTACTAATCCAGATCTGCAGACCATTACTTGCTTGGTTATTCAACTCGATATTCAGTTTCTCATTTCTTTAGATCCTGATAACAAAAAACTCTCCTGTCTGTCCATTTGCACTATCCACATTTGCAGTTCAACTGATGGAAACCATTGTGCCTGATCCACCTTTCTTGTTGGACTATCTCACTGGACACAGAGGTCTATCAATCAACCAGACACAAAATGGTGACTCAAGTGTTGGAGTGAATTATCTACTGAACCCCATGAATCATACGCTGGCATTACGAATGTGCAAATCAGCAAAACTCGAGCTAGCCAAAGTTCTCTGAATACTATATTTCAAAGCTTATTCTGAGTTGAGTCCTCAACAGATTGTGAGCTTTGGTTCCCCCCCCCTCTTTTTGCATGAAAATCCCCAAGTATTTTCATGCATATTTTTCCAATGTACACCTCAGTTGTGCAGATCTTTGAAATGCATGCATTCTTCTTCTATTAATTAAAGCGTATTTGTGCATGCATGCTATCGAACACATTGGGGGGGTGTCTGCAAATGACATTCCAAGCTCGGAAATGTAAAGACTTTGACAGCAGATTGAGTCTGAGCCCATATTCATTCCAGAAGGTGTGAAATTGGTAAATTTTGATCCTGAAATGAATTTCTCATACATCCCTGAGTGGCATATATTCAGACCTAGATGTGAATTTCTAGAAATCAAGGATTCTAACACTGCATTCTAAAACTGGCCAGCAGAGATGAACAAAAATCTGGTCAAAAGCAACCCATTAATACTCCTATTTTACAGAGGAGGAACACTGAGGCAGAGTAGTGAGCACTTAGCACAAGACCAGCTCTGCCAGATATCTTTTGCTTTGCAATTTTACTTGCTCTCATTAAAGTATTGGGTGTCAGGAGCCCATGGAGATTGACTGCAGATCACTCAGAGACCTACCAGTAGATCCCAATCTATCATCCACCCACCCCTGCCTTATACCAAGTCAGCCGATTCATCCAGAATTGTCTACTCTTGAGTAGCAGCAGCTTTCCAAGTATTGAGGCAGAGGTCCTTCCTGCCCAACTACTTGAGATCCCTTTTTTGAAGTAGAGACATACAGAGAACTGAAGTTGGCGAATGTTCTGCATATGGAGAATGTGTTGCATGTACCCAGTGATCATTATGGATATCTTTGTGCACTCAGCCACTAAATAGATGTTTCATTCTTAACTAGTAGGAGATGCAGAAGGTAAATTTAAGGAGTTCCCAAATGATGGGGGAGAAGATTAAGGGCTTGATGGAATCCGTTAGAGTCGTGTGAACTTAGCTGAGTCTGCCCTGCAACCCACTTGCCAGATCTTTGCACGCTGCCGGACCTGGCTCAGCTGGGACATGAGCCGGGTGGTGGTTCACAGGGGGCCAGTGAGCACACTGCTGTTGCCCAGAGCAACTGTACCCCTTTCTGTTGAGTACCGGCAGAGAGGGGCGCAGTTGCTCTGGGTGGTGGTGGCGATGGGTGAGGGACTCTCCTGCCATAGCCCAGATCAACTGCACCCCCCTCTGCCAAGCACCAGCAGAGAGAGGAACAATTGTCCTCGGTGGCAGGATGGGAAGGCTTCCCATCCTACCATCACCGTCGCCGCTCAGGCAAGGAGTGGGGGCTGGTGTGCTTGCCCGGCTCAGCATGCGCCGAGTCAGGCAAGAGCAGGAAGTGGCAGACTGGTGTCCAGGAGGGAGGACTGGTGGGAACACACTGAGCTTGAGCCCCCAAATGGATGCTCATGACATCCCTAGAATCCATAAATCCTACTGCTGGACAGGGGCATTACTAAGCCTGGGCCCATGGAACTCCAGCCACATATCTATTTCCCATGTCCCTAGATCTATTCCCCAAAATTCTAAGTATCTATTGGTGCCAATGGAAAGTGTGTTTGTTTTCTCAGATTAATTGCCATGTAGCAGGCAATTTTTAGGGGGGGCGCATCTTGGGGAGGGAAGAATTAACCCCTTCCCCACGTACTGGAATGCTCCACAACCTGTCCTGCGTGGCAATTAAGCTTAGAAAAAAAAAATTCATTGGTGCTATTGGGAGGTTTTCCCCTAAGTTTAGCTGCTATGCTGGGGGTCGGGGGTGGGACTGGGGGCTGGGGGATTTCCAAGGGGATCACAGTTGAAGAGGCAAAGGTTGACCTTATCTCCCCTGAGCACAGTGGATTCCCCCAAATCCCTCTCCACATGTAAATTAAGGGGGTGGGGTGCATTGATGCCATGAGAAAAATTGGATCCCCAAATCTTTTAAGTGCCTAGCAACACTTAAAAGATTTGGTGGACTACTCCCCTGAATTTTAGCCAAATAGCCAATGTGGTGTAGTGGTAAGAGTGTTGGACTGGGAGACCTGTGAGTCCCCACTCAGCCATGAAGCTCACTGGGTGTCTTAGGGGCAGTTACTGACACTCAGCCTAACCTACTTCACAAAGTTGTGGTGAGGATAAAATGGAGAGGAGGAAGTTCATGTCTGCTGCCTCAGGCTCCTTGGACGAGAGGTGGGATATACAGTAAATGTAACAAAAAAACAAATCTCACTGCCCTCTCCCCTAAATCTTCTCTTTAGCCTAACAGTAGCTAAAGAGGAACCATTAAAACAACAACAACAACAACAACAACTCCCTATCCTGTGAGAGCCAGTGTGGTGTAGTGTTAGACTGTTGGACTAGGACTTGGGAGGCCTGGGTTCTAGTCCTCACTTGGCCATGAAGCTCAGTGGGTGACTTGGGGCCAGTCACTGACTCTCAGCCTAACCTACCTCACAGAGTTGTTGTGAGGATAAAATGGAGAGGAGGAGGACCTCGTTAGCTGCCTTGGATTCCTTGCAAGTGGAAAAAAGGCAGGATATAAATGCAATAATAACATAATACATAATCATAAAATGTGACAACTAAATTAAAAGGGAGGCCTTGGGTTTGAAAAGTCTGAGAAACACAACAGCATGGTGCCTATTTGGAGATGGATGAGTGACAGCAGGTTTGTTCCTCTTGCCTTGCCTCTTCCAAAAATTCTGCCCATGATAATATGTTTACAGTAAGAACATATCACTGTATACTGATTATGGATAGCCCCCCCCCCTTTTCATGTCTCAAGGTAAAACTAAATGCAAAGTGTTCATCTGTGCTCAAAGTCAAAGGCTTTGAAATAATAATAGCTAATAGTTTTGTGGAACAGACAACAGCTGGGAGCAGGGATGCTGGGAGCAAAGACCTCTATTTGCTGCCTTAACATAAATGCCCCTTTTGAAGAAGACACTTGTGCTGAAAGGCACCCATGATTGCAAATCAAGAAATAAGTATCTCTCATCTCAGGAGCTCTGTATGCAAAATAATCCTTTTTATTTGTGAAATGGAGGTGCTTCAGAGATGCCCTCAGGAAGGGGTTGAAAAACTGGCACTGCAGCACCACTGAAAACATTATTGTTGTATGCCCTGTTCATTATCTGGGGTCACATCCTGACAGGTGGAGGAATGCTTGGAACTGAAAATGACTTTTAAAGAATAATAATTGAGAGGAGACTATGGGCAGTATCCAACTGTGTCATTCCAGTATCTCAAATGACATTGCGTTAGTGGAAACTAGGTTCTGAACTATGTGCAAAAGAAGAATCCAGCTAAAGTTATGCTTGTATAAGTGTGGCTGTGCAAGTGGTTTTGCATAACTCTTGCGCAATGCATTGTGCAACCATTGTGCTTAACTGCTTGCACCTATTGTTCAATGCATTGTACAATGCAATGTGCAATGGGTTGTGCAATTAGTCACACAACTTCTCGCACAAGCAGTTGCGCAAGCATAGTGGGTAACCGCCTGGACCATAGAAAGATCCAGTGGAGCTCCACTAGTGCTATTTGGGTTTATGAAATGTCACTGTTGGATACCGCCCATGGTGAAGGCCCACCCAAAATATGCATGCCTGTTGTGGTTTCTCAAATCACGGCCGGACATTTGGCTAACATGACTTTTGGAAGGGGTAAAGTTAAGAGGCAAAACATGTTGAGCACAGATGCCAGAGTGCAATAGTCACATAATGTTAATAATTTGGTATGTGTGTGTGTGTGTGTGTGGGGTATGTGTCTGTGAAAAAAATCCGTAAGTCCCTCTTAACTCCCCTCACCACCAATTTTACCCAAATCACCTGCATGTGGCCTTCTAACCTGAGAGTAAGCTCCACTGAACTCAATGGGACTTACTTTCAGTAGACCCATCTAGGATTGTGTTGTAAAACAGTATATAAGGGGAGCATCACAAAAGGTATGGGACAGCACCCATGTCCCTCCTGTAAATATTGAATTTACTTTGGGTTTCAACCTGTAGAGATGGCTCGTTTGTACCTCTAGTATTGCATATATCAACCTTTCCCAGCCTGGATTTGTCCATATTTGCATATGTGCATTTTTAAAGATCTCATTTTTTTCTGTAAAAACAAGCTCAAGACAATGGCGGGCACTCACAGATGTGATCCAGGGTGAGTGTCTGTGGATCAGCAAGCTCGTGGGTATTTGAGTGTAGGTTGTGGGGTGGGGGTGGGGCGCTTGAGCAGAGGCAGTGCTTCAGTGGGTGCCCACTGAAACCAGACAGGGGTGGATCCATCCACTGCTATTAGAAACTCACTGGTTTTGTTTTCTTCTCAGGCCAAAAGCTGAGGCCAAAAGCTGAGATTTTAAAGAATTGGAAAAAACTGCACACTATGGTCTAGATTTCTCAGAAAGCAAATTTCCACAAGTTGAAAATGCCCAGGGCAAAACACACACACCCTCTTTGACAAAACAACACTTTGACAATTAAGGATGGAATTTCAAATACCTAAAGTATCCATAATTTCTACACATTTCATTCTTGGACATGACCAGATATGTTTTTTGTGAAGTTTATCCCATATTTCTATCTCACTCGGTTCCAGAATTCTATCACCAATTTGAGCTCAGAATAGTAGCAGTGTTTACAAGTCTCATTTACTCAGGACAGAAGATTGACCTTCCATGTTCATAATAAAAATTTCTGGATCTTTTCAGTGGTGCTGTTAGGTAATTTTAAACTCTGGACTTAATGGTCTGACAGGAAGTGGGGTCTTTAGATAGCAATAAATATTATGTCACTTACTTCAAAATACTCATTCTGCTTCCCCCCTGCTTATTCTTCTGAGTGGAGCCCTGGAACTTCTGCCCAAAAGTCCTGCCCTAATGGAACTGCTGGATCACTTCCTCTCCTTCTTCTGTTTCCTTTCAAATAAAATAAAAAGAGAATAAGGTGAGAGAACATATAGAAATCGCTGTATCATCACAGCCCCAGTGATGGATTTGTCTAAACAACAAAGTAAATCATTTCAGCAAGTTTTAGCCTAGCTCTGTGTGTGTTGGCAATGTATTTCAGAATGCCTACTGGGAAACACTAGGGGCTGGGGGCTCTGATTTTGGTGGGGTTGTAAATCCATTCTGGGTTTCAGTCATAACCAGCCAGAATTCTAAAGGGGCTATCCAACATGCTGACCCTATTCTGGGGATTGGTTTTAGCAGCTTGGATAGCTTCATTAGAGTTCTGGCTGGTTCTGACTGAAACCTGGAATGGATTCACAGCCCCACCAAAATTGGAGCCCCAGGATTCACTGCTGGGAAATGAGTATTACTTCAAAATGTGGTAAACCAGACATGCTACATTTGGGGCCTTTCTAATCATTCTGCCCTGGGTTTCTGCCTCCAAAGTCCTGCTCTGATGGTACCACTGGATCTCCTCCCCCTCCCCCTCCTCTAAAATCAAATGAAACTCTGAATAAGGTGAGGAAACATACAGAATTTCTACATAGTCACATCCTCAATTACAGTTTTGTCCAACAACAAAGCATTTCTTTTAGTGCAATAAATGTGAACAAATATTTTGGCCTAGCACTGCGTGTGCTGGTATTATATGTCAGAATGCCTACTGGGAAACCTGACATTAAAACACATCCTTGGTTTTCACTTAAGCCAATTTTATAGGGCAGGAAAAGAAAAGGCAGCATTTTGCAATGAAAGCACCTTCCCCCATCTGGCAAAATGGTTTTCTGGACTCTATTGTGGCTCATTGTCTAAAAATAGGATGAAGACAAATTGTTATCATTTGCGAAAGCCCATGACAATAATGATAAATGAACAAATTTTTTTGCCCTCTGAAGTCATTGCTTAAGGCTTTCTCTGGGATCAACAATGTTAAACTGGTAAACTTGCCTCATCTGCATCTGCGGAAGGTTTACAAATGGCTTTGTAAACAATTTTAGCCAGAGCGTTAATCTCTCCTCTAGAAGTAGGGCTTCCATGATCTATGATTGATTTGCAATTTAAAATGACACTGAACCCCCTGAAACAGATATGAGAGAAACTTTCAGTGAATAATGCTTTAGTTGACAAGAAAAGATAAGGCACATCTTTCATCTGATAGTGGGCTGTTTTTGATAAATATTGTTCATAATGGAGAATTTTGGAATCATTAATGTGTGGATAGAACATTACTAGTTTTTGACTGGAACCTCAGCAGTAGTTTTCCTCAGCAGCAGTCTTGTTAGCGGGGAAAACCTTGAACAATGTATCTCGCTCTCTCTCTCTCTCTCTCTCTCTCTCTCTCTCTCTCTATATATTCCCCAAGAATTCTCCCAGCCTCTCTCCCCCTCCCCATTAATTGGAACTCAAGTTCAAATCTGTACAAACAAAAGGGAGAATCTGTATAAATGTTGCTTTATAATCTTTTGGAACTGATACATGTGCTCACTGCAATTAAAACAACTACAACATGAAGGCCGTAGAGACAAACGACATGAAATTTTACTTGTAAGATGCTTTTCTAACAACAAAGCATTACTTTTAATTGGGTCCCAAAAGGACACAATAGTTGAGTTACAAAGTTTAGATCATAGTGACCGGCAGCCAATTACTTTCCACAACTCTGCATCATAACAAAAGCTAGACCCTAACTATTTACTAAACTATTTAAACATGAGACTCTATCATGTGTTTACTGTGAGATGAAGTTCTTCTGTGTGTCCAAGTATTAAATATGTGTGCTCCACATCAAGTGTGAAGGTGTGAGTATGTAGAATTAGGCTATTGTGGTCGCTTTAAAAGATCTTGGAAAGGGTCTTTTCCAAGATCCTTGGAAAATCCCAGCTGCAAAATATCTGTTTCTTTATAGGTAAAGAGACAGGCACCTAATTGTAAAAGGTTTCATTCTGTGGTTGTTTGGTGATCATGCACTTTCCTTCTCTTGGATGGAGGCAAGTTGAGGTGGGAAGAGGACAAGGGAGTGACAGACATTAGCAAGCTCATACTCCCTCCCAAGGGGCTGGTCCACTTATCGTGGTTTCGTATTACAATAGTGCAGAAAGATAAAATGCTGATGCAATAGAGAGAAGTATGGATGCTGGAGAAATTCAAGATGGACTAAAATGAGCTCGGATTTCTAAGAATCCAACCTGTGGAATCTGCTGCGGAGTGACCCCTGCAGGCTGCACGGAGTCTGTGGACCTTCAGATGATTTTTTTTTTTAACTTTTCCCAAGATGCTGAATCAATTTTGGCAATTGGATTCATCACCCTTAGGCAGCTCCTTCAGAGTTTTGGCTGGTTCTGACTGAAACATGGAATAGATTCACTACCCCACTGAAATCAGCCTCCACTGAATTGACTTTTAGGAAGGATAGTGCTTGGGTAGAAAAAAAAAAAGTAGTGATGTGACTACTACAAAATTCAAAAGCAAACTTTCCTTGATCCATTTCCCATCCTGTTTTTGTATGCATCCATCTCCTTGACAGACAGATACACAGCATAAAAAACACAGATCTCCCAGCTTGGGTGTATGAAAGCATCTAGACTTTTGATGATCCAGGGCATCATTCTTGCTTGTTTCTCTGTATTTGTACCAGCAGCTGAATACAATACTGCTCTTCTAAGGGCACAGATATCAGAGCACAAAATGGATAAATAGAACTGCCTGTGTTTGCTCACAAGCATTTTGTGACTCTTTTCAACCACTTGTAGGAGGTACCTCTTAACTGAGCAAAGTAAAGCTGGGTGGTGTTTACATAAATCAAAGTGAAATAGATCACTTGATTGGTTGTAGAAGCAAGAGCCTTTCAAAAGATCCCATAATTGCTATCCAAGTGGTTCTATAGGTTTACTTTATCCTTGCAATCCAAGATCACAATGATATTGACAGGCAATGGTCATGCAGTCTGCTTCTTCCTTCATACTGAAAGAGTTCCCAAGTGAAAGAAGGACAAACAATAGAAACTTCCCAAATATAGAGTGTAAGGAACATTTGGGTGAAAGCCCTCAACTAGGGATGTTGCAGGAGTCAGTGATGAGGGGAGTCTAGCAGACTCCTCCCTCTCACCCTCCAAGACAGGCAGACCACCACAACTTACCCACCCCGGTTGGGCTCTCTGGGCAGTCCACAGGCACCCAGCAATTGGTGCACAGCCACCCAACCCCTGAGCAACCTGAATGGCCACTTCACGGCCACCATTTGTGTGACAGGCCCTTTACGTAAAACAGAAAGCTGCCATTTTTATGCAAAATGGCAGCTTGCTGAGGGGTCGGGTGGCTGCATGCCGCTTTCTGGGCACCCATGAACTGCCTGACAGCTCATCCAGGGAGCTAAACAGGAGTGGGTAAGTGGCAGTGGTCCAGCAAGCAATGTGCAGGGTGGGCACGGGGTGGTTCATCCATCCCTACCCTCAACAAGACTATATGGCATCGACTTCAACATTACCAAGGTGAAAATAGAAAATACCAAGGTGAAAATATGCATATAACAACCCTACTGATGAGTAGGAATGCATGAGGCTTTTTTTTATAAGAGCTTACCAAACTTTTCAAATTTCTTCACAATTGAGACAGAAAGAATGTGAGTTTTTTTTTTTAAGTGAAGAAAGCAAAACTTACAAATTTGTCCATCCAGGCAGATGGCATTGAGTGCTTAGTTCTTAAAAGTCTGGCTTTGAATCCCTATGTGTTCAGTCATGTTTGCCATGCTGAATTAGGAGTGCCATCTCCTTTTTTTTTGGACAGGATCTTCATCTTTAACAGGTACATGGCTGGCAGGTATGAAATGGTCCTTTCCATGCTGGGAATAGCTGTACCTATTCAATTTTGCTGGTGTAAATCGAGAGAATTTTGTTCAGTTCTTTTTTGTTAAGAACTTACCCAAATTCAGAAATTAATTCCTAGAGGGATGGAAACCACTTGCAATTTAAGACATTTGATCTGAATGTTGGAGAAAGCAAAACTGACAGATTAACCCATATCTAGTTATTCAGGATGCTTGAGCAATTCAAATTTTGTAAATTTTGATTGCAACTGACTTGTTCTGCACCTCCTGGACTAATGTGTGGATCAGAATGTAATTATCCTTTGGATTTTCCCCCTTCCCTGAATTTTGTGATGCAGTTCTTGGCTCAACACCATGTTTACCTGGTGTTGAATGGGGTACGGCTACCCTTGAAAGACCAGGTCCGCAGCCTAGGGGTCATTTTAGACTCCCAGCTGTCCATGGAGCCTCAGGTGTCAGCTGTGAGCCAGCCAGTGCTGTACCAAACCCATCTGATACAGCGGTTGCACCCCTACTTTCCCGACCATCTGCTCCTGTACATGCCCTGGTCTCCTCTCATCTAGACTACTGTAATGCACTCTATGTGGGGTTACCCTTGAAGATGGTTTGGAAGCTGCAGCTGGTGCAGAACACAGCGGCTCGCCTGATTAAAGGCAGCCGCCAGCGAGATCACATCACTCCACTGCTGAAGGAGTTGCACTGGTTACCAGTTTTTTTCTGGGCCGAATTCAAGGTGTTGTTTTTGACCTTTTGACCTTCTCAAGGAGCACCTCTAGCAACACCAGACAGGCCACTCAACAAGATCAGTCTCGGATGGCCTTCTGTTTGTCCCATCAGCCAGGACAGCTAGCCTGGTGAGGACAAGGGAGAGGTGGTGGTGGCCCCCACTCTGTGGAACTCCCTCCTTACTCCACCATGCCCCTTCTTTAATGAGCTTCCACCACACATTGAAAACTTGGTTGTCCAGGCAGGCATTTGAGGTGGGCTAGGGTAATTTTAGAAAATGATGTTTTAATGTGTAATTTTATTGTTTTTAAACTGTTTGTATTATTGTACATCTCCCAGAGTGGCCGGGTGACCGGCCAGATGGGCGATTAAGAAATTTAAGAAATAAAAATAAATAAATAAAAAATGTACCAAAATGCATTTGAAATTGTGAGAGAGCTCTGGACAGAGCAGTGTCTACATCAGGGTCTTCATCTAAATTAGGAATGGACAAATTTGTCAATATTGGTTTCTCTCAACTTCTCTTTTTTCCCATCTTAAATTCAGTTCATCTCAAACTCTGAGAATTTTTTTTAAGTTCACATGAAAATTCATATGCATTTTATGTACTCATTTCTCCTCCTAATACATGAATCTTACAACAATTTTCCTAAGATAATGCATTCCCTGATATACACCTGTTCGTGCACTTAAAAAAAGAGAGAGAGAGAGAATTCCATTGCAAAATATGGAGAAGAGTGAATTTTGAAGGATAACTGAGCTTTGATTTCCATAGTGGTTGGAAAATGTAAAATTAGGTATCAGCTTTAAAATGCAAACTGAACAAATTCTTCCCCATCCCTACTGCAAACTATTGATACAGCCCATGATGGTAAAGTGTACAGGGAGAAACCAGGATACAGCAGGGCAGAACAAGACAGGACCAGAACAGAATGGGAGGTCCTTGCAGAAAACAGTAGGATGGTATGATGAGTGCATAGACTTGGGTAGACAAAGACCTGATCCAGAAAGTGTTATCTTGGATAGTGTGCTCTACCTGGCACCGGCTGGGTCCTGGTCTGTCCACTGAGTCCTTGCGTCCACAGCCAGTGTGCAGATGCAAATGGTGTTTGGCGTAGTAGACGCCATTTGCGTCCCTGGTCTTTTTGTGATAGGCTATGTAAATATTTACATATCTTATCACAGCAAAGAGCAGGGACACAATTATAGTGTCTGCTACGCCATTTGCATCCCTGCTCTTTGCCGTGATAGGCTACATAAATACTTACTTAGCCTATCATGAAAGGACCAGGGATGCAAATGGCATTTGCGTCCGCACAACGGCAGGGCAGCAGCCGGAAGTCCGGCTGCGGATGGGCCCAGGCAGCGGCTCTGAGGACTCGCTGCAGAGTGGAGCTGGCTGGGGAGGATTCCATGGGGAGGAACGGATCGCCTCCCTCCCCCATGGACCCCCCAGGCAGATCGGTGAGTGGGGTTCATACACCACTAGATTTTAATCCCTTTGGGGATGCCTGAATAGGGCAAGTTTGAGTGCCTAACCACACAGCCAAGGGAACAGAGAGAGACAGGATTATGTGAATATGACTTCAACTACACATAATGTTCAGTAGGTGTACCCCCCCCCCAAGTTTTCATGTTTGAGCTAAAGACAAGGAAGGAATTGTCTTAGTGTCTTTTCTGCTTTCTCTCCTCTTCTGGACTTGCTGGTCAGCCACTTTGGGAAGTGAGAAAGGTACATTTGGCCTGCTTCTCCCAACTTTGCACCAGCAAAGGTAACTATTGATCATGTCTAGCAGCCAGCTTCCTTATACTGTGCGTAAGTGCAGAGCACAATCTTGGATGCAGCCATGTGAAATGAAAAGGGGGAAAAGAGAAAGTCTTGCCCATGTTAGCGGGTTGCGCAAATTAATGTTAATGGGCACAATGTATAATCACTTCTGATAACCACATTCATTCGCTCCTTTCCTGTTTTGAAGCATTCAGACTTGCTTTAGTTTTATTAATGTATTTCTTTTATCTTCCATCTGAATTGTGTTCTGTATGTAAAGTGACCAAAGGTGATTAATGATGAATAGATTAAGATGGGACAGGGCATTTGAAAAATGACTTAAGTAGTGCATGTAAGTCACTGGCTAGAGTCCCCAAATGCAAATTCTGGTTAAGTTAATGACTGGAAAATCATGATGGCTTTAGCGTATGAGCTTCTGAATTATTTAGATGGCCTTTATAAACAATAAATAATTAGCATTTTGCATGAGGACTAGTTAATATGCTGCCCTCACAGTTATTTCTATAGGAAACAGGGAGTCAAGATCAAGAAACAATATAAACCTGATCTTACTTATATGTGTGTGTATAGAGATGGCCAGATGGTCTTGGTGTCCATCATTGTATAACCTTTCAAATAGGATCTCAGAGTTCAATTTCCATTAAAGAAGGTGCTTTGTAAGTTTCTGGGGTTGTTGTCCCTTTTGGGGTGGTACACATGGAATTGGGACAGGGGGAGTCAGCAGTCTTGTTTAGCTGCATTTTTAGCATTTTACTGATGAATGCCTGTCCTCATCAATGTGGACGCCCATTTTCACTTACACTCTTTGTTGCTAGAAATACGGATGACAAATAAATTAATAATGCACATGAAATTATGCCTGCTGGAGTATATATTGCCCAGGCTTCAAGACTGATTTGATTTGTGTTTCTTTATTAAAGTGTGTGTGTGTGTGTGTGTGTGTGCGTGTGCGTGTGTGGAGAGAGAGAGAGAGAGAGAGAGAGAGAGACTTCAGATAAACTGTATTAGAAACTGCAATCACAATGCTAATTGTGCAAAAACCTAAGTGTAATTTCTTTTTTTCAATAAATGGTTTGCATGGTATTTTATCTCCCCCCACACACAAACACTTTAATAATAATAATAATAATAATAATAATAATAATAATAATAATAGAAAAGTTACAGAGAATGAAGGGATTGACTGATGACTGAGGGCGTACAATTCCGGGCCGTACCATTTTAGACTTGAGGGGGATGCTGTATTTTTTATATATATGCCTACATATATAAGTTTCCCTCCAGATAGTATAGGGATGTTGGAGAACTCTGCAATGGAACCATATGAGTTCAGATTTTTATGAATGTGACCCACAGATTCTGCAGTGGACTGGCTTTTCCCCTGTTGGGTGGATTCTGTGGACTTGCTGACCATTTCAATAATCTTCAAAAATTTTGCACAAATTCCATCATAGAAAAATCTGCAAAGATAATTTAAAAAATAATGTTTAAAGCCACAATTCCCCCCCATAGGCTAGAGTGTGAAAATGCACATTTTGGGGAGATTTGCACATTTTGTGGGGATTTGTGCATTTTTGCACGTGCAAATTTGCGCAAGTTCAGAAATGGGGAAAAAATCCAATTCCATCGATGGGCGGACAACAGAACAAAAGGTGCCTGACAACCCATGAAACACAGACGGAATGGATTTTACACCATCTTTATCCCTAAGATAGTAAATCAGTACATTAGAGAGAGGATTATGGAATAAATTTCTGTCCAGTATGCTAATTTACTACATTCAGGAATACTAATTTTTAAAAAGGGATAGGAAGCAATTTAGAAATAGAATACCTCACCTATGACCTAAATTGGTGCAATTCAGAATTCTCCCACTTTATTGGGCAGAATGTGTGTAGCTAAGTATGCTGGTGTAATTCTGCAGAAGCCTTGGAAAGGGAAACAAGGGGAAATGTGTGACTGTAATGCTGGTATCCTAGTATTGGGTGGGGGACTCTTTAAAAGACAGGCCGATGCTTATCAAAATAAGGAATGTTTATGGAAGCTCTACCTCACATTTACACCCAAAGCTAATATATACCTCGAAATGACAAATCCAATTGGATAGATGTCCTATCATGATAACTTGGAAGAGATCCATTTAATTATAGCTCTCATTAAACAAGAGATTGCTAACCATATAGTAAAGCCTGCCCCTCCCCCGCCCCGCACCAGCCAAAGACATAAACCATATGTTTTAAATGCAGCTTAAAAACACACACACAGAGGTGGTGTACTCTTTCCTTCCACAGAAGGCTGCAGTGCCTTACACAGATTTGCAAGGAGCAGTCACACCAGTACTTAACACTGCTGAAAGAGCCACCCTTCAAGGTCCTTCTTATTTTTTTCCCTGAGCCACAAAGAAAAGAGAAATATAGTCGCATTGATTGTTAAATCCTAGCGCTTGCTACTCACTGCCCGCACACAGAACGCCGTGCCTTTTTTTTGTAGCAGTGAGGAGAGTTGGTATTTATCAGGGTTCAGAGCTAGTTCAGCCACACACTTGACAAATTATTTGTGGAATTGTGGTATTCACAGTCACTTAAATAAGAATCTGTCAACACAAGGCTGTGCTTTGTTGCAGTGGGTCTCTCAGGTTTTTTTTTTTCCCAAGCACTCAAAGAATGATGGATTGGAGGTAATGCAAATTCACTAGCATTTTATATGCTGGTGCCTTCTTCATAGACAGGAAACATAGCTCAGTATCATCTTGTAAAATGCCTTAACTGTAAAGGCCTCGCTCAGTGCTAGAAGTGCCTTTTTAAAAATGGTGTGTTGGAAGGAGGAGGTGGAATTCAAATATTTCCCTCACGTTCCTCGCTTTGTTGGAGCAGGTGCGCACTTGGGATTTTTCAGGCTAACTGGGACATATGCTTATCTGCTCGTGGTAATTAAAACAACTTGATAAATAACATTATTGGGTTTTATGGCAAGTTAAAAGTTAATGCTGCTTAACGGGATATTAAATACAAATAGCTCAAACAGCAGAAAATGTTGTCTCTTCAGTAACTTCTCCTGCATTTTAAGTAAATCTTGGAGAGCGCCATGACTGCAGATTTATGAATAAAAATGAAAATCAGCTTTTTGGACCAACACCAAACCACAGGGAAGAGGTAAAGAAACAGGCACTCTCATGACTAAGAACACAGCAACAGCCTCAGACTGCTTTAGAAAGAGAAGATTCACATGGCAATTTTGATGCTGCTGTGATGTCACCATAAGCTGTCTTTTTGTGTCTGTTGGTTCCTGCACTATGTGGAAGTACAACGTGGTTAAAAGTGTGACATATAAGTGTGACATATAAGTAATGGTGATGGAGGAGATCCTGGCTATTTTGCTTAGTCTCTCTGATGAGATCCTTATTGCGTAGACTGGTCTCAAACACTTTGATTTATTTATTTATTTATTGCATTTATAAATTATTATAATAATTATTATAATTATAATATAATTATAATATAATATAATATAATTATTATAATTAAATTATTATAATTTATTATTGCATCCCTCTCGCAAGGAACTCAAGGCGGCTTACACAATCCCCCTCCTCCATTTTATCCTCACAACAACAACCCTGTGAGGTGGGTTGGGCTGAGAGTCTGTGACTGGCCCAAAGTCACCCAGTGAGCTTCCATGGCCGAGTGGGGACTAGAACCCGGATCTCCCGGCTCCCAGTCCGTCACTCTCACCACTACACTACACTGGCTCTCAGTAAAGATTTCAACTCTTCCTCACATCGCGTTGGTGTGACAATCTCAAATTTACCTCTCCTGCAACACACACACACACACACCCCTGTATAATTTTGAACAGGGGTCTCCAACATTTTTAGGTTGGTGGGCACATTTGGAATTTTGAGAGAGTGTCTTGGGTGCTCTCATAAAATGGCTGTCATGGGTGCGGGGTGTTGCCCATTCATAAAATGGCTACCATGGTGGTTATGGCAGCCACAAAATTCATTTCACAGAAGGTAAGGCTAAAAGAAAAGTAAATTAATGTCCCAAGAACCCAAGTACAAGGCATTTGGATGGCTTTAAAAGAGGGTTGGACAAATTCCTGGAGGAAAATGCTATCAGTGGCTACTAGTCCTGATGGCTTTGTTCATTCTCAAGTACCAGAGGCAGTGAGCCTATGTACACCAGTTGCTGGGGAACATGGTGGGAGGGTGCTGTTACGCTCATGTCCTCCTTGTAGGTTTCCCGTGGGCAGCTGGTTGGCCACTATGTGAACAGAATGCTGGACCCTTGGTCTGATCCAGCATGGCTTGTCTTATGGTCTTATGATGGGTTCTTAGCTCTAAAACATATAACCACTCTGTTGAACCCAAATAAAGATGTTTCTGGAGGGCAGCACTTCACTTTGAGGCGTGCCAGCCTCCCAATTTTTTAAAAACTTTTTTTCAGAAAAAATAATAATGAAAAACAAACAAACAAACAAAAACAGGAGGGGCAGGAGCCTGCCAGGCCTGACAAGCACCAGGAGAGGTGTCTGCAGATACATTGATGATGATGGGGACCATGTTGGAGTAGGGATGTGAGAACCCATCCCAGCTAGGGTTCCCCAGATGCCTGCAGAAGCCCAGCCCCCCCCAGACCCACGTTCGGGCCGCCCACGAGCTTGGAGAGTTGCCCGGACTCACCACGATCCATCTGGTGAGCATCCGCCATTTTTCTGCCTTTGTTGTGTGTGCAAAAAGGAAGTTAAAAAGTGCTCACTGGATGTAATTGCGGTGAGTCCTGGAGGACGCGAGCAGGGCACGAGTGTGTGTGAGCAGGAGGTGAGAGAGGACAGCATCTCAGCAGGTGCAGTCCAGGAGTCGGAGGCAGGGTGGGGGCAATGGACTCCTGGACCTAGTCAGGTGCCCACGACATCCCTATGTTGGAGACCTTAGATTTAGAACATGTATCATGATCTGTGATTTGCTGGTGGGTTTCCCTAAACCCTCAATGCATTGGTCCATACTCATATTGTTTTAGGGTCCACCAGAAGTCACAGGCAAACAGTGTAGTCCAAAACTCCAAATATGTTGCTAGCTAGTGAGATTCCTAAGCTGGCTGGCAGACAAAGATCCAAAGGGGAAGAAGATGGCAAAATGGTGGTCCGGTTCCAGAGAAGAGTATACACACATCATAGAGAATGGGTCTATCAATGGCTATTTATACTGGCAGCAAAGTGGAACCTACTTGTTCAGAGGAATGGTCTCTCTGGATACCAACTTCTGTGGATATAAACCAGGGGAAGGCTGTTGTGTTCATGGCCTGACTGTGGAATTTTCAGAAGCATCTGGCAGAGTACTGTCAGAAATAGCATGCTGGACTAGATAGATTTATCCAGGAGGTTTCTTCTTATGTTTTATGGTTTTATTAGTGCTAGGCTGAAAGGTTAAACAGTCAAAGCTTTCACCAATATCTTGCAAAACTACCTTCCCTCTTTCAAACCTTTGCCGGGGGTGAGTGGGAGAATTTTGGAAGCAGGGGCAAAACTCGCTGCTTACCTTCCTACACCTTAACTAGTGGCTGCTATTTTGTTCCCCCCAGAACTCTCCTTGGAACTAGGGATGTTGGAGAATTCTGCCACAGATTCCAGGGAGGCCGAATTCCAGTGCATTCGGCCCCCCGGAATCCATGGCGGAATGAAGCAACCCCCCCGCCCCCCCGAAATGGGCCCGTAATGGAGCCTACCTGTTTGCTGCCGTCCGGTGCTCTGTGAATGGCTGCCGCATCTGCGGCCACCATTCGCCTTCCCATGAATGGACATGATAGGCAACGTAAGTATTTACGTAGCCTATCACGGCTAATGCAGGGACGCCATTTGCGTTCCTGCAGAGGCCGTGATAGGCTACGTAAATATATACGTAGCCTATCACGGCAATAGGCAGGAACGCAAATGGTGTCCATACGCGGCTGCCATTTGCGTCCAGCCAGGGAGCCGTGATAGGCTGCGTAAGTCTTTACGTAGCCTATCACATCTGGGTAAAAAAAAATAAAAATGACACACATAAATGGTGGTGGCTACAGCGGCCGCCATTTGCATTCCTTATTTTTCGCCATTTTAGTCTACGTAAATATTTACGTAGACTATTATGGCAAAAAAAGGGGAACGCAAATAGCGTAGTGGGCGCTATTTGCGTTCCTTTTTTATTCGCTGTTTTAGCCTACGTAAATATTTACGTAGGCTAAAACGGCAAATAAAAAAGGAACGCAAATAGCGCCCACTACGCTATTTGCATTCCCCTTTTTTTTGCCATAATAGTCTACGTAAATATTTACGTAGACTAAAACGGCAAAAAATAAGGAACGCAAATGGGGGCTGCCGTAGCCACAGCCATTTGCATACGCCATTTTTAAAAAGACTTACGTAGCCTATCAGAGCAAAGACCAGAATGCAAATGGCGGCTGCGGCAGCCAGTCAAAAGACCAGCCACCACCGCTGCCGAAGCCGCCGCTGGAGCCGCCTCCATCCAGAACATCTGCCCCAGGTAAGTCTCATCCTGGGGGGGGATCCATGGGGGTGGAGGGTGGTGGTGGTGGCAGGCCCTTCTGCCACATATTTCGGGGGGCCGAATGCCAGTGCATTCGGCCTCATTGAAATCTGTGGCGGAATTCTCCACAATTGGGGACCACAAATGTCTGCACATACATGCCCATAACACATGCAAATTCACAAACAACTCACATATTATGTACAACAAGTGCTCTCTCTCTGTCTTGCAGTCACACACATACGAACTAACTCTTACTCACTCAAATCCAACTGCAGCCAAATAGAATTTCAGAGGCCTGGCACCTGCTTTGAGATGAAAACAACACTCTCTTCCCAGGAACCTTTAGTTTTCAAACAATCCAGCCATCCAGGAATCCTTGCTCCTAACCCTTCTCCTTCCTCTGAGATACACTATATTACCTGGAACCCACTGTGACGGGAAAAAAGAAAATAGGGGAAAATTGTCTAGGAATGGACTCTATGGTTCCTGTCATAGAAGCCCCATTCCTAGCACACCCTAGGAAGCAGGCAGGAGCCTCTGAACATTACTTCCTAGTATGCTCCAGTAGCACTTTAGGAATGGGGATTGTATGGCAAGAACCATACAGTCTGTTGCTAAAACATTTTCCCCCTTTCCCCTGTCTTTTTCAGAGGGTCTGGGGGACCATGAGACACCTCTGGCCAACAGGCTACACATTTTTCACACATAGAGCCTTCTAGAGAGAGAGATTCAGTTTGCCCTGGTAGAAGAAGAATTCATCATTAACTTTTGTGGGGAATGAAAAAATCTGGCACTAGGATAATTTGTAAAAGATTTGGAGGCTTTTAGCTATTTCAACGAAGATCACAGACTGATTTACAGTATTACATGATACAATGTTTTTAAAATCCTGTCTAAAAAAAAGTCCAGTTGATTAGCCAAGAAAGAAATAGCCCAGAAATCGCACATGGTTTACAACACATCCGATTGATAACATTTTTAAAAATGTATGTAATATTTTGAAATATCTGGCTAATTATTTCTAATAGTTTCATGATAATATATGTACAGAATCCCTCTCTTTCTTGGATGGGTTCCTGTTTTTGGTCTTCTAAATGCAATTCTGTTTGGCATCCTTTCTATTTTGCAGAATTTCTCCAATTGCCCATATCTCTTGCCAAGGTGTTTGTGGAACATATTTTGACAGCTTTCTCGCTAAAATTGTGACTACTTGTTCCTGGAATGGGTACCAAACTGCAAATGTGATATGTGTTGGATTGCTTTCAGTAATGTTGCAACTGCATAATGCCATTGGGTGTTCTGTTCCTGGTAATGCCATGCGAGAGAGGATCCAGGTTTTCCATTTAAGTTATCGCTTTGCTCAGGGAGACTTGACATTTGTATTATCAATAGGGGTTTTAGGTTGATGGCTGCCTAGCTTCTTGTAATTGTCCTGTATCATGTATGTAAAATTTGTGCCAAGATCATCTTTTCTGCTTTGTTGCTTTTATATTTTTAACTAAAAGCAATACCATACCTGACACTCTTACCTTCAGAGCAGGCCCTATTATTAGGCAGAGTGAGGCAGTCATCTTGGGAAACAAATTCTTGGTGGCCCAATGGCCCAATGACCATTCTTCTTCATTGAAGGACAGAGCTGTGTGTTCCAGGAACCCTGCCCTGCACCCTATACACTAGCCTGCTGCCCTGATAATTGGTGGAAGATGATATCTCATCTTCAGTGCGGAAGTAAGATTCAGCTGTTAGTCTGGTCTGGTCAGCTTTTGTAGGATGGAATGGTGAGGTGCCATATTGTCCTTTGCCTCAGGCAGCACACTGTCTTGGGCCAGCCCTGCTCATCTTCAAAGTTCTCCATGGCCTTGTCCCTGCCTACCTTTCTGTGCTTATTCCCCAATGTATCCCTGACTGTTTCCTTTCCTCCACCGTCTCTACTGCCCTCATCCTGCCAAAGATCTTTGGCTCTATTAAACATTCTCCCTTGCCACCCCTTACAACTGTTATGCCCTCTCTGGACATCTATATGGAGGGATATCAATGAGGACTGTGAATAACACATTTGGAATATTCATTTTATTGTGGGATGAGCATCCCCCCTCAAAAAAAGAATAGCCTGCTCACAACTGAGTTGATTTCTGCATGGCAAACATTCATCAGCTAAGGCTTCTCTTTTGTAATGACCTGGTTCATTATTTTCACATGGAAGTCTGAGAAACTCCTGTATGCCCCTCATCCTTTTCACAAGTAAATGATAGTTGGGAAATACATGGGGAGGGTGTCTGTGTGTATTAATTCCAGGGAATTTGAAATCAAGCTAACAAAAAAAAAAAATACCTGACCAACAACAATTTTATGACTGTTGTTTTCTTTCCAAAGCATCTTTGTGGATATATTTGCCTAGTAGGCTCTTGAAAATGTTTCAGTCAGATACACACCATGTATGACTTTTATTTGTTGGGTGGATGTTCTTGTTTTAAGTAGCACTAGCAACAGAGAGCGGTTAATTCCAGAACTGCGCAAAAATGCTCTCTTGAAATTCCCCACCATCTTTGTGACAAAAGAAATTGAAGGGAATTATTTCAATGAAGTTTTCCACCAGGATAAATTCTTCAGGGGTTTTCTGGGGGTGGGCTAAGCATTAACAAAGACAGTAACACAGCTTCCCCCCATAAAAACAAACAAACAGCAGCCTAGCCTCCATTTTGCATCCTCCACAATCCCCAAGATCTGGTATCATTCTGGGGCACTCTGGGGGATAAATGGTGGCTGCCCCCCCCAAATGGTCAAGAATATTCAAAAGTGTTCCTGCAAAGTGGTCTTCTTTTTATAGGTAGTTGAGAAAAAGAAACATCTCAGAAATGTTCTCAGAAAAATACCTTCCAGGAAAATTCAGCTTGGCTCTAGAACACATACTTTGCATGCCAAAGGTTCCAGGTTCAATCCCTGGCATCTCCAGGTAGGGTAGGAAAACCCGTGCCTGAAATCCTGGAGAAACGCTGCCAGTCAGTGTTGACAATACTGGGCTAGGCTAGGGATGTACTAAAGTCACTTACCTTTCCGTGAATTCTGTTGATGGTGGGGGGGGAGGCGTTCCGTCCCTCCCCCCGGAATCCTCGACAGGGGTGGGAGGCGATCCGTTCCTGCCCCCCTGGAATCCTCCACGGCCAGCTGTGCTCTGCGGCAGCTCTGCGGAGCAGCCGGCCAGGCCCAGCCAGGCCAGAGCCATCCGCAGCTGGATTTCCGGCCTCGGAGGGCTCTGTGGGGGGGGGGGACCGCATATGCAAATGATGGCAGCCATGGTGAGATCCATGGTGGAATTCTCTGACATCCCTAGGTGAAACAATGATCTAAGTATATAAGGTAGCTTCCTAAGTTCTTATGGCAAACATCCTGGCTAGCTGGTGGATACATAAAGCTATGGAAAAGCCAAGACTTGTGTGTCATGCCACTGATGATTCCTGCTGCGTAAGACAGGTGGCCACACAGGAAAACATCATTTCAGTAATCGCACTCAGACTCTGGAATTCCATTCTCCAAGAAAACTCTTTGGCCTCATTGCTCCTCAGGTTATGACATATTGAGAAGACATGGCTTATACAATCATAAGGTTGGAAGGGGCCTACAAGACCATCGAGTCCAACCCACTGCTCATTGCAGGAATCCTGATTCCCAGGTGATTTCTGATCCCAGTACTAACCAGGGCTGACCCTGCTTAGCTTTCAAGATCAGACGAGATCAGGTGCATCCAGCCCTTTGCTCAACATCATAGAATCATAAGGTTGGAAGGGGCCTACAAGACCATTGAGTCTAACCCCCTGCTCAGTGCAGGAAGCCTGATTCCCAGGCGGTCTCCCATCCGAGTACTAACCAGGGCTGACCCTGCTTAGCTTCTGAGATCAGATGAGATCAGGTACACCCAGCCCTTTGCTCAAAAGTCTTCCAGAGGGCCTTGGGTTGGATGATAAATTAAGTTTGCCACAGTACTGATAGAACTGTAAAAAACAGAGAAGTTTTTTGAACTCTCTGCTGGGCTTTTTAGTAATATGATGACCTCAGGTTTTTTGCGGGGCGGGTTTGGTCTTTTTTATATTCGTATAAGTTACCTTGGTGGTCCAACTGAGAAAAGGCAAAATATAATTATTTTAAAATCAATCATTTTAAAAACAAATATTTTAAAATGTATTCATTAATTATTAATCAGTCAGGCAATCCATCCATCCATCCATCCCCGTTCCCTTAGGATCTTGAAGTTAGGGTTAGGTAAGAATTTTGTAATAAGAACTTACTGAAATTTGCAAATTAAAATTTGTTCACAAATAGGTAGGGGTGCACGAAAGTCACTTACCTGGTCTCGCAGCTTTTCGCGGTGGGGGGGAGGCGCTTCGCTGCTCCCTCCATGAAGTTCAGGCCGGGGGGGAGGCTTCCTGCCTCACCCGGGCTGAAATTCAGGCCAGTGGGGAGGCTTCCCACCTCACCCGGCCGAAATTCAGGCTGGGGAGGAGGCGCCTCGCCTCGCCCGGCCGCGAAATTAAAAGTAAAAAACAAAAACAAAACACCCCTGTGATAGGCTACGTGACGATTAACGTAGCCTATCACGGCTAGATCTGCAAAGTCAGCCATGATAGGCTACATAAATCATCACGTAGCCTATCACGGGTGACTTTAAAAAAAAAAAAGCGCGTACGCAAATGGCGGCCCCCATAGGGAGCCGCCATTCGCGTTCCTTATTTGGTCGCTGTAGTCTACATAAATCTTTACGTAGACTACGGTGAAAATAAGGGCAACGCAAATAGCGTTGCCCTTATTTTCGCCGTAGTCTACGTAAATCTTTACGTAGACTACAGCGACCAAATAAGGAACGCGAATGGCGGCTCCCTATGGGGGCCACCATTAGCCGTACGTGCTTTTTTTTTTTTAAAGTCACCCGTGATAGGCTACGTGATGATTTACGTAGCCTATCACGGCTGACTTTGCAAATCTAGCCGTGATAGGCTACGTTAATCGTCACATAGCCTATCACGGGGGCATTTTTTTTTCTTTTATTGGAATGGTGGCGGCTGCAGCCTGTCAAAAGACCGGCTGCCGCTCCCGCCCCAGACGAAGACCCGACAAACCGCCAGCCGGACCCGCCTCCGGGAGGGACATTCGCCAATGGTAAGTCCCATCCTGGGGGGGGGGTGCGGGGTGCAGGGGGGTGCGGAGAATTTCTCCCTGAAACTTGTTCAGGGGGCCGAACACGTTGGCGCTCGGCCCCCCAAAGTTTCGGGGAGAAATTCTCCGCCATCCCTGCAAATAGGATGGAAAGAACTTGAGATTGTTTTAAAAAAATGCATGTGGGAGAAGGTGAAATTGATGGATTCCACTAGCTAGGTCTAGGGCAGCGGTCCCCAACCTTTTTGGTACCAGGGACTGGTCCATGGAAGACAATTTTTCCAAGGACCCGGGGGTGTGTGATGGGACCGGGCTGCAGTAGGGGTGTGGGAACACCCCCTTACCTTGGGTACATGGGGGGGCGATCCGTCCCCCCCCGGAATGAGTCCGCGGAGCTGCTGGCCGGCTCTGGCCAGGGGAGGACTTCCAGCTGCTGGGACGCAAATGGCATCCGCGTAGCAGAGGCCATTTACGTCCCCGTTCTTTGCAGTAATAATAGGCTATTACTGCAAAGAACAGGGCCAGAGCCAGCCGGCAGCTCCGCAGACTAGCTGCGGAGTGGAGCCGGCCAGGACCAGCGAGGATTCTGAGGCAGGGGGGAGGGACGGATCACCTCCCCCCCCACGGACCCAAGGTAAGAGGGGTTCCCACACCCCTACTGTGGCGCAGTCGCTAACAGGCCATGGACTGTGACCGGTCCGCAGCCCGGGGGTTGGGGACCCCTGGTCTAGGGCTTTTGGCACTTAGCTTTTAGAAGTTGGAATCCCTGTGTATATTCCATTCAAACATATTAGTGGTGCTGAAGTAGGAATATCACTAGAGGTGTGCACCAACCACAAGATTTGACTCAGATGTAGGGATGTACGAAACACCTACCTGGCTCCGTGCCGGGCAATCCATGGTGGGGGGGAGGTGCTCTGTCTTTCCCCCGGGAATCTTTGACGGGGGGAGGCGATCCAGTCCTCCCTCCCGGAATCCTGCCTGGCTGGCTCCGCTCCGCAGCCAAGCTGCGGAGCTGCCGGCCGGCTCTGGCCGTCCACAGCTGGACATCCGGCCGCTGGGCAGCCCTGCAGGGACACAAATGGCAGCTGTCATAGCCGCTGCCATTTGCGTCCCTGTATTGAGCCGTGATAGGCTACGTAAATATTTACATAGCCTATCACGGCAGGGAGAAAAACCCCAGCATATGCAAATGGTGGTAGCTGCCGCCATTTGGGTATGCTGCATTTTTTCCCCCCTGCTGTGATAGGCTACGCAAATACTTACGTAGCCTATCACATCAGGGGGGAAAGAACCCAGTGTACGCAAATGGTGGTAGCCGCCATTTGTGTACGCTGGGTCCCCCCCCCACCGTGATAGGCTACATAAATACTTATGTAGCCTATCACGGCCTCCACAGGGATGCAAATGGCGTCCCTGTGTTAGCCTTGATAGGCTATGTAAGTAGTTACGTAGCCTATCACGGCTATGAAGAGGAGGAAGCGAATGGTGGCTGCAGGATGGCCGCCATTCGCAAAGCAGTGCGGAAGGGAGCAGGGAAGTGCTCCTTTTCGCGCACCGTTTGTGGGTTGGGGGTGGCGGGGACTTCATCCCGTGCGTCTTTCGTGGGTTGTGTGGGTGGGGGCTTCATTCCGCGGTGGATTTGGGGGGGCCAAATGCACTGGCATTCGGCCTCACCGAGATCCATCGTGGAATTCTCTGACATCCCTACTTATATGCTAATTCGGTGTTTTCTCTTTCTATCTGTCTATCATCATCCATCTTCACCATCTATAGCATGCCTTTTCCTTGGCTTGCAGCTCAAGAATGCCCCTGGGGTCCATTCACAACACTGGAGTTTCCATACAGCTATAGAGTCAGAGTGGCGCAGTTAGGTAGGATGATGTCAGGGTGGAAACTGAGCCCAGAGAGCCCCAGCAGTTCTGATTCTGAGGAGGAACAGCAATCCATGGGAGTGGAGCCAGCTCATCCCTCACAGGCTCAGCACCTGGCAGAGATTCCTCCTGCCAGCATTCCAGAGATAGTTAGTGACCTGGGTAGTGAGGGAGTGCAGGAGGGGGGCTTCTTAAATGCTCGATGCAGATGCAGCGATGAACGATGGAGGGCGCAGAAAGGAGGTGTAGCACCCGTTTGGCATGCAAGCAACAGCCGCCTCCCATGGACCCAAAGGAAAGAGGGAGGATCTCTCCCTAGCCCATAAGTTCTGGGTCTTCAAGTGACTCTCTTTCAAATGGGGATCAACTGCCTGCCTGAAGCTTAGGCCACACTGCTGTTCCTTGCTTTAGCCGCTGGTGATAAGCATCTGAAAGAGTCATTAAGTTGTAATGGTATTAAAGCTTTGAAAATAATTCCCTTTCGTAGGGATGGGGGAGAATTTCTCCCCGAAACTTCGGGGGGCCGAGTGCCAATGCATTCGGTCCTCCGAAGGTTGTTCAGGGAGAACTTCTCCACCCCCCCCCCCGGGATGGGACTTACCTTTCACGAATGTCGCTCCCGGCGGCGGGTCCCGGCGGCGGTTCAGCAGGTCTTCGTCAGGGGAGGGGGCGGCAGCCGGTCTATCGACCGGCTGCCACTGCCGCCATTACAAGAAAAGTAAAAAAAAACAAACACCCCTGTGATAGGCTACATAACGATTAACGTAGCCTATCATGGCGAGATTTGCAAAGTCAGCCGTGATAGGCTACGTAATAGCGTTGCCCTTATTTTCACCGTAGTCTACGTAATCTTTACGTAGACTACAGCGACCAAATAAGGAACGTGAATGGTGGCTCCCTATGGGGGCCGCCATTAGCCGTACGCACTTTTTTTTTTTAAGTCACCCGTGATAGGCTACGTGACGATTTACGTAGCCTATCACGGGTGACTTTGCAAATCTAGCCATGATAGGCTATGTTAATCATCACGTAGCCTATCATGGGGGTGTTTTTTTTTAAACTTTTATTGGAATGGCGGCGGTGGCAGCCGGTCAAAAGACCGGCTGCCGCCCCCGCCCCTGACGAAGACCCGACAAACTGCCACCGGGACCCGCCGCAGGGAGGGACATTCATGAAAGGTAAGTCCCATCCCAGGGGGGGGCGGGGGGGGCAGAGAATTTCTCCCCGAACAACCTTCGGAGGACCGAATGCGTTGGCGCTCGGCCCCCTGAAGTTTCGGGGAGAAATTCTCCCCCATCCCTAACCAAAAGTGGCTGAGAGAAACAGGGCTATCATCTCTGAACTTCGACTACCATCATGATGAGTAGCCATTGATACACCAGTCCTCCTCCATGGCTTTGTCTAATCCCCTTTTCAAGCTACCTAAGATAGTGGCCACTTTGGGTGGGGGAGCCAATCCCATGCATAAATTGTGCCCAATGTGAAGATGTATTCCCTTTTGTCGGTCCTTAAGCTCCCACCAATCTGGTTCATTTGATGATCTGAAGTTCTAGTATTATGATCAAGGGATGACAAAACGTCCTCTCTGTCCACTCTCTTCACACCATGCATACACCATGCATAAAACTCTTTCATAATACCAGAGTGAGCCAGTGTGGAGAAGTGGTTAGAGTGTTGGAATGGGACTTGGGAGACCCTGGTTCTAGTCCACACTCAGCCATGAAGCTCACTGGGTGACTTTGGGCCAGTCACTGACTCTTGGCCTAACCTACTTCACAGGGTTGTTGTGAGGATAAAATACAGAAGAGGAGTACCATGTAAGCCACCTTGGGTTCCTTGCAAGAGGGGAAAAAAACCGGGATATAAAGATAACAATAAATACAAATAAAATAAAAAATGCCCTCCACCCCCTACCCGCCCCCCCCACACACTCAGGCTGAAATCCTATACACACTTACCTGTGAGTAAGTCCCATTGAACTCAACAGGACTTACATACATAGGATTGTATTGTTAGCCACCTTTTTCTCTTCTTTTTTCTAAAGTAAAGAGTTGAGCTGATTGATTTTAGTTATTGATTTTGTAATTCTGTATTTTATTTTATTTTTTTGTAAGCTTCCCTGGGAGTGCTGTTGGCATTGAAGGGTGGGGTATAAATTTTAAAGCAATAAAAGCAATGAAGCAATAAAAGCAAGAAGCTGCAAATGATGTAGCCTTTCTTCATAGCAAAGGTCAGGTTCAGAGGCAACGTGACTCTAGGGGAGATGAGTGTGAGAGAAGAGGACCATTTCCCTTGTGGTCTGGCTTGTCAGGTTTCCAGAGGCATCTGGCTGGCCACTCTGGGAAACAGGATACTAGACTGGACAGGCCTTTGGTCTGTTCCAAGCCTCCAACAGGGATTTTAGTATGTAGGTAGGCCACAGTACATGTACATGTATCTACTCCCCATTTTATGTACATTCAAAGTCTTGGGGATGAGTCCAGATATATGCCTGATCAACTGCACTGACGGAAATCAACTTCCCTGCCCCTTCTTTCTCACAGCAGACCCTCCGGCCCCCTGAAAATACTACACAGAGCCAGTGCTGAATGGGGTGAGCTATCATGTGGGTGGAAGGCAATCCCCAAAAGTCAAGCGGAGGGACTTTCTGCAAGTGGAGCCATTTCCTATTGGGAAAAGGTCCCTTCCTCTTGTGAAAGGCAGATCCTGGATCCAAGCCCTGTCATGGGGGAGGGGGATAAAAAGGAATGAAAAACGATATGGAAATAAAGCCAATTAAACAACAACAACAAAAAGAGCTGGACATCGGAAAACCCTTGGAGTCAGCGAGTCCAATCAGCTCAAGAAAAATGGCACTTGGTTTCAGGAAAGCTACTGCGGAAGGCTGTCCAAATTTGACAAACGTTACAGTTAGCAGTTTTTTGTGTGTTTAGTACACAGTAGAAGCAGTGGGAAATGTTTCCCCCATGATGCAGTGGCATTGCTAGCTGATAATTACTGGAGCATTAAAACAAGAGAATTTGTGCGTATCCAACACACTGTGGCAGGATAAGTTGAAGCGAATAAGAACGAACTGCTGCCTTTTTAATTTTATTTTTTTAAAGGAAGATCACCTTCCTTTTCTTGTTTGCACTGATTCACTTTAATGCATTGCTTTTAGTCAGTCTCTGGAAGGGCACAAAAAAGCTGCATTTTAGAGAAAAAGTATAAACTGATAGGCATGGTGAGGGGGAAAATGTTCCACTTCTCTCCTTTTTTTAGATTTGGTGTGAGAGTGTGTGTGTGTGTTTAAAGAAGAGATTTTCAGTTTAATTATGCAGCACTAAAAAAAATTGAAATTAAACTGAATTTGCAATGGAAACTGCTCTCGTTAGTTAACTGTCAAATTTACTGGGGCATTGTAAAACAGGCTTCTGGTATTTTTATGAAATGCTCTCTAAAAAGAATATATATATATCTACACAGCAACAGAGAGAGAGATTGAGAGAGAGAGAGAGAGATTGAGAGAGAGATTGAGAGAGAGAAGCACCATTTAATGATTCAATACAACTCAGTTTTTCACTTTTTATTTCAAAAATACTGTCCAACTGGGCAGGACAAGTAGGTGGAATAGGACAATCTAGGGATGTGCAAGAATTAGGGGTGTTTTCTTTCCATTTTGTAATAACATGCATTTTGATGATTAAAGATCTCATTTGTTTCATTACTCCCATTCATTAAAATCCCATTCAATTTTGTTACTCATACTTGTTTTCCTTCCATTTGTCACTTTCTCTCCTTTATTTGATTTTATAATCTTGCTGTCACCACCTGTGGCACCAGCAGCTGTTGAAACAGAGCTGATTTTGGCAACTGCCTCCTGGCACTTATTTCCTGGCATTCTGGAAACAAAATGGCGGATGCCATTAAAAATGGCAGCCCACATGGGTGGCTGCCATTAAAAATGGTAGTCCACATGGGTGGCTGCCATTTTTCTCCAGAATACCCTGGAATGAAACAACATTTGTCGCATCTGAGGAAACAAAATCGTAAAGGACCACCACTACTGCCAATAAAGAAGGTAAGCTCCCAGCCGCAGGGGCATAATTAATGGCTATGAATGGGATAATAAAAATGAGCCCCAATAAAAGTGAGCTCCATTTGTGACAGATAGCATTTCTTCCAGAATGAATGAACATTGAACTAAATAGGGCCCATCCAATTTCATGTTTTTTCATGTTTTTTTCATGTTATGGAACAAATATGCATCCCTTGGCAAGCCAAGCCAAAGAAGAACCTGAAGGGATGGAATGGGAAGAACCTAAAGAGATAAGGTTTGGCACCAGTGGCTGGTGGAACAGTTCACTAATGGGAAGGAACTACAGGCTGTTGCTACATTGCCATCAAGTGGATGGTAATTTCCATCTTTCCTAGAGTTGTGCAAATCATCAAAATCAAACTCACTGAAGTTCTCCAGATTCTGTCTCAGAGACTCAGGTCTATATCAGATTTCAAGGTTTTTTGTTTTCTTTTCACATGAAAATTTGTGCACATTTTCTTGCATATGTTTCCAACTGTATGCATCCCTTGTGAGCATCTGAAATACATGCACACTTCTCCAACTGATTAAAGTGTGTGTGCATTTTTCAAAAGCATGCATGCTGTTGAATCACATTGCGAATCACATTGCAAGTCTGTGTTTGGCCTGGAAGATGTGAACAAAGTGAATCCTGATAAAAAATGAACTGGAAGTCATTTCTCAGACATCTCTAATCTTTACCAAAATCACTGGATTTTGCAATGGAAACTGGAGGGACCTCTGCCACCTCTATGCAAGTATATGGTTGGTGCCTGTCTCACAGCCCTCACTGAAATCAACAGGCACGCTGGCCAGTCACCAACTGTGCATTTCATGATGTGGGCTAAAGCACCCCCTTCCTTTGTGGCTGCCTCCCAATAGTTTCTATAAGGAAAGGGGTTCTGCTCACTGTTCATTCCTCTCTCCACTACGAGTACCCACACACCCATGTGCACACTGACACATGTCATTCAATCCTAGTACAAAAAAGGAGCCTTGATGTGACTGTGTGTTGACAGCAAGACTCCTCCTTGTGCTATGGTTTAATCAGTGCATATGTGCATTGTCGTACGTGTTTAAAATAACAACAACAACAATAATAATAATGCAAACTGAAAACTTTGGCTTAATTAATTTTGGTTCAGAAACTGCAGCTAGTGCAGAATGCAGCAGCTAGGGTGCTCATACCCGTGTTAAAAGAACTGCACCAGCTGCCTACTAGCTACCAGGCCACGTACAAGGTTATGTTATCATCATATAAAGCCCTAAACAACTTGGGACCAGGATACCTAGACCACTTTCTCTTATACATACATAGGCGACAATTAAGATTGTCAGAGGAGGCCCTTGCTGGTCATTCCAAAATGAAAGGAATGTCGTCATGAAGAACACTGACGGTGGGCTTTCCCTATGGTGGCCCCCACCCTCTGGAAAACCCTTTCCCATGCAGTTTGGGAGGCAGAAAATGAGACCTCTTTTAAACTCCTTCTGAAAACGCACCTTTTCACATAGGCCTTCCCTGAGCTGTAACTGCTGCTGGGTTTTACTTTGGTTTTACGTGGTAATTTTAAACTTCAGAAGTTTTATATCATGTTTTGTCATGTAGTATTTTATGGTTTGAATTGTTGTGAACTGCCCAGAGAGCCTCAGCTTTGGGGCAGTGTAAAAATGAAATAAATAAAGAGTGCATACATGCACGAGTGTGTAAACAATTTTCAGAAATCAAAATGGCAGAATGGTGGATCACTAATCCAAGTCAATGTTGTTCAAGAAACAAGACCAGGGCTAGATCTATACTAGTGCTTTTTATCAGTATTGAAGTCCACTGATAACTTCCAGGGCAAATTCCACATGCTGCGTTTCTAGTGTTATTCCCCAGGTTTCCTTCCGTATTATCCAAAATACCATGACAGATGTCACTGTGTGTATAAATACTACCAGGTATAAATATGCAAGGGGGATATAGCGTTACCATGATGGGATCATACTACGATGACACAATGTGCAGATCTGGCCCAGATTCTGTGGAACCCCCAAATCTAGGAAGAAAATGGTCTGGAGAGAATTTCATAAGGATCCCTACTGTCAGTCTAGGAATGACTGAGTATCCCACTGTTAAATCCCAAATTGGGTTGATGCCTTGTGTGCGTTAGAGTGAGTGCCCACAAAGTCTTGAGGGTGTGAGGACAGCCCCTGGAATTGTCCCATCTCATCCCATCCCTTTCCCTGCACCTCACTGAAACAAAACAAAACAAGGCAAACAAACTTTGGGGCAAACAAAGACAGAAGTGGGGCTCTCATTCACTAGTAGAGCATCTTTTCCCAATTGTGACTGAAACTCATTGCCCCAGAATTCCTATGGGAAACCGATGCTGTGCATACCATTTCACCAAGAAAATGGCTGCTTTTGCCCTAATGCTGCTCATGACCATTTGGGAAGGGGAAGTGTTTACCTATGTGAGCACTTCTCCTCAAATACTTGTGACACCCCTAATTCAGCCACCACGCTTTCACACACATTACTTAGGGCCATAGGGATGAAAAAAATCTGTTAATTTTGGTTTCTCTTAGCTTCTCACTTTTCCTACTGTAAATCTGGTTCATCCCAAACTCTGAGAAATTTTCTAGTCATAATTTCAGTTCATCCCAAATGCTGATTTAAAAAAAATCATGAAAATGTGTGTGCATTTTTGTGTGTTTTCCTTAATTAGGCTGACCATACGTACCGTTTTAAATGGGACAATACCATTTTTTTCATATTTCCTGACCATCCCATCATTTTAATATAAATGTCAATTTTGTCCCGTTTTTAATTTTTTGTAAAAAACTGAACGCATTTATCATAAGGCTCTATGCTAATCAATGTGTGCAGTAAAACTACTAGTGTGACGAAAGAGGAAGTTCCATTTACTGTATCCAGTCAGGGCCAGGCTTCTTGAGCTAGTGACGATCAGACACCACCCCCTTGCTTGTCTGCAGTGACGAGGAATTCAAGAGGCAGTCGCTAAGCCCCATTCAGCGTGTGGGAGCCAGGAGGGTGAGTCTTACTATTATTTCTACCATCATTCCGCCCATAGAGATCCTTTCTCTAATAAAACATTTGTTATCATCTTACTTTTTCATGAATACGGAATATTACATATCCCCATCCCATTTTTGTCATCCTAATATCCCATTTTTGTCTCAAGGAAATATGGTCAGCCTACTCTTAATACATGCATTTTTGTATGTGATTTTGCCCGATAGACACATTTTTTTTGCTATCACTTTTCACAAATAGATTTACATTTGTGTGCACCTTCTCCTAAAATACACAATTTTGTATGTATGTTTCGAGAACAGTATTGTGAGAATTGCGAGTATTGCGAGAACAGAACTGCGAAATTCGGAGAAGTGCGGATTTCAAAAGATAACTGAATTTCAGTTTGCGTAATGGTTTCAAAGTGTGAAGTTAGTTAACTTCCCATTAAAATGAGAACTGAACACATTTCTCTAGGGATGGATGCTGGAGAAATTTAAGATGGACTAAAATGAGCTTGGATTTCTAAGAATCCGACTTGCAGAATCCACTGCAGAGCAACCCCCTCAGGCTGTGCTGAGTCCGTGGACTTTCAGATGATTCTTTTACTTTCCTGAAATTTATGCATATAAATTCATAGAAAGGTACTTAAGTTTCTGCTGAGGAAACATTAAATGCAATGGGGGATAATACACTAAATGTTACGTCCTAAGGCAAATTATGTAAATACTTACGTAATTATTTGCGTATTTTTCCACATAATGGGAAAAAATGCATCTGCCTGTGAGTGGACAACAGAACAAAAGGTGCCTGATAATCCATGAAACTGAGATGGAGTGGATTTTACCCAGTCCATACATCTCTACATTTCTCCCCCTTCCCTACTGGGCAGGAGGAGTGAGAAGGAGTTTACATTTCTAGCTCTGAGATGTTGAACCGTGTGGCTCTCAGGTTCATCTTGTACAGTGTACTCTGTAAGCTGTGATATAGTGTAATCTAATGTAAGGAGTGATACAATCAAAGTATATGATCTCATACATCTAAGTAACTCTTCACCTTTGCTTTTCTCAGTATGTGGCTCTTTTTATATAGAAGCACATCCCGGAGTGTATCTACAGTCCACCCTTTTCTTTCCAAGCAGCCTCCAGGTGTTTTTATCACGATGTCAATAAAAGAAATGGGATTTATGGCTTAGTGCTTTTTAATTCATTCAGCTTTCTGTTCATTGGGAGGTTAATGCGGCTGGTCCACCTTTCTCTCTTGGAACAAATAAAAACATGTGCTGGTGTCAACATTGACTTTTGACATGCGAGCACGTGGGTAACATTTAATTTTTGGATTTCTTTATAGAAGATAGGAAGAAAGAATACTGGCATTTTTAAACACACACACACACACACACTGTCTGAGCTTAATTAGTATCATATTTATTGTTTTTATACTCATCTTTCACCGAAAAGCTCAGGTTGGCAAATTAAATATGATTATCTCTACCCCTCCCATTTGATTCTCATAACAACCCTGTGGGGTAGGCTAGGATGACTGACGATGACTGGCAGCCTATTTCCCTGGTTCCAGGGAGGCTGCAAACAGGTACAAACTGTCTGCTGGTTGGCCATGAACAAGCTTTGGCTCCAACCATAATTTGCCATTTTTACTCAAGACAATTGAGCTTGAGTGTAGCTTGCCTGTTGAAGAGTAGCTCTTTTGCCTTCATAATATTCTGAACTATGGTTAAATAGATTTCCAGAATTCACTTGCTTTAGTGTTCAGTGGGTTCTTGGGTATTCTTGGGTATTCCACTGCTCCTCAATTCTGGTTTAACAAGGAGAATTCCTAAAAATATTTCTGCAATCAGACTGTGTACAGTTTGCTTTAATTATTTGCATCTCCCTCCCCCACCCCAATGATACTGATGTACAGATGTCCATCCAACACTGCCCCCCCAAAAAAGCAATATTGATTGCATCAGGATTATTTGGGGGCAGTATTTTATTTCCTTAATTATTTTATTACTGAGTGAAATCCTACAACATCAACTGTCATTAAACAGAGGACTCTGATCCTGGAGTTCTCCCTCCATCCTAGGGATGTATGAGAGATTTGTTTCAGTTCATTTTTTATTAGGATTTATCCATTTCACTTTTTGATCAGGATTTATCCACTTCTGGACCAAATACTGACTCGGGTACGTACAATCCGCAGTCAAAGTCTGTACATTTCCCAGCTTGCAATGTAATCCATGGACTAAAACATATGCATTCGACAGCATGTGCACATTTGAAAAATGTGCATGAAAAAATGCATACTTTTGAAAAATGTATACAAATTCATTTTGATCAATGGGAGAAGAATGCACACATTTCAAAGCTGTGTGCAATTGATGTGTACATTTGGGGAAATATGCATGGATTTCCATGTGAAAAAAACACACACAAAAGTTCGCAATCTGATATGGACTCAAGTCAGAACGAGCTTTGAGAAGGAATTCGTAGAACTTTAGTGAGCTCAGTTTTTGCTGATTCACCATCTCAGGCTGCCAAATCTTGGGCACTAACATGCTTAGCTTCAGCAAAATGGCTGCATAATATACCTTCAGAACATGCCCTGGGTCAAAGGCTACTTAGCCTGCATGGATTTGTTTGATAAATGTTTGGCTCAAACTCCCCCCCCCGCCATAGAATTGGCCCCATTGACCCTAAAAGACACTTTTCAGTCAACATGGAGAAAGTTGTTGACAGAGAAATTACTGACTTATGGGTTTACAACTGGCAGTTCAATAGCCCTTGGATATTTCAAAGCTAAACTAACTATTAAATGACAAATATGGGATACAGGACTACAGCACTACTTAAGTTCTGTCACAAAATATCACTTCTCTGGGAGTAAGGTACTTGCACCTGAAAATTATCTGACCGATTTAACAGTCTTCAAATTTAGAAAAAGCCTGTACATGGGCTCGATTTAATATTATGCCATTTATGCTTCCAAAGGGAAGATATCGAGAGATCCCATATGATGAACCTACATGCCCCCTGTGACAGAGAGGAAGTGGAAACTGTTGCTTGTGTTTTGTTATATTGTTCTTTTTATCGAGACATTTGCTGTGGTTTTTTACACTTATTTTACCACAAATGCCAGGCAGATCCAATGCATTTTATCTTTCTGTTCTTTCTAATCAGGATTCACAGATTACAGATAAGGTGGCCAGATTTTGTTCAGCTGCTAGTGCTTGCTGCAAACTTTTAGTGGAATGCTACTATTCCACCAGGCTGATACTCTGGGGTCCCCTCCTTTTAGTTTCTGTATAATTATGTACATTGTGTATAAGTATTGTACATGTACGAGGTGCTGATCGGCGATGGTAATAAAATCTATCGGTCTATCTGATCTATCTCCTTAGCTAGAGTTGTCCCCTGCAGCTAGCTGCTTCTTCAGTGCTGCTGCTCAGATGGGTGGCCTGTTCCATAGCTGTTGTCATGCTACTTCCCTACTGCTTCTAATTTGGGACAATGCATTTTTTTGATTGGTTCTTACTTTCCACTATCTTCCAGTCACCTTGGACCAGCTTTCCACAGCCTGGCGCCCTCCAGTTGCTTTGGACTTCAACTCCCAGCATTCCTGGCCACTTTCCGTGCTGGCCGGACTAAGAAAGTTCAGCTTTCATTAGCTCGAATATGCGTGACGTTGATTTGGCTTTCCTTCTACTAACCTGCTTGTACTGAAGTAAGTCAAACCCTCATAGCAGTCTCTTCTTGTACTTTTTCACTCTGTGGCTCATTCTTGAGATTGTCTTTGCCTGGAGTGGGTTCTGGAGACCCTTAAGTGCCAAAGCAGATGAGCTGCCATTCCATTAGTGATCGTGTGAAAAACTGCCTTTAAAAATAAATAGTGGCTGTGGAGGTCCTGATCCAGATTGGGGCCCTGGCTCACAAGGGAGAGGGTCTTTAAGCCTCCCCCCTCCCTGATCTGGAGGAGCCCTTTGCACCTAATATTTGCACTGTGGGAGGGAGCTTTGACTTGTAGAAAAGGGGGCATTTCTACTGGAGCAAGACCCAGGAGACCGGACCCAGATTGAGATGGGGGGGCAGTGAAAGCTTCTCCACTCTTCCCCTCTCATGCCAGGGTCAAATTCCCCCATTCCGTCTATTTATATTGAAGAAACTATTCACACACTTTCAAATTCCACCAATGCCATCTCCTCTGCTTTGATGAATGGCATATCGCAGGATTGTGCATATGTTCTCTGGACAGATGCTGCTTGTGAAGGAGGAGTGAAGGGCCACTGTCTATGACATCTGCCACACCACGGCAACCAGGCTGGCATGAGCTGCCCGTGGATGGTTGCCCATCTTCAGGCAGCCAATTAAAACTTACCACGCCATTCCCCCTCCAACATCTGAGGCAACTCAGTGTTGAAGTTTGCAAGATTATTCACAAGAATAGGGTTCACCCGTCACTCTATCTGTATCTCCAATTCTCGCACATAATTTGGCATCTTTCTAATTATTTATTCTTATTTTGTGCCGCTGTCGGGAGGTCGCCCCTGCTGCCTTCTGATAATCCTCAGGTAGCCAGAATCAACACGCAGACAGTAGGGCTCTTTTCCAAGGCTTTATTCCCATTCAACCTAATGATGCTTTCAGATGCTAATTGCTTGATCCTACAAGTGAGACTTAAGAGAGCTGCCTACTCGGGGGTTCTAACCTTAGGAATCAGTTGATCTCCGTTTGGAGGGAAAAGCGGGAAACCTCTGTACTTATGAGCTAGGAGGAGAGAGTCCACCCCTTTCCAGTGGGGCATCAGGGCGCCACCGTTGCCGTCGCGCCAAGCGGGCTGAGCACCTCCTCTTAGCACCCGCCATCTCGCGCTTGACGGTGCGCCGGTGCCTAGCATCCAGAAACTGCTGTTGTTCCTCCCTCTCCCTGCCAGGGTCACTATCACTCTCAGGAATGTGTACCAGGAGGGGATCTCCCCCTGGTTGCTCCTCTGAACAGCGTGCGGGTTCCTGTCCTGCAGTTTCTATCTCTTCCTCAGAATCAGAACTGCTTTGGGGCTCTCTAGGCTCCGATCCAACCCAGACAGCCTCTGTCTTAGCAATGATGTGCAACCTTGCAGATTTATCCTGCTTACAGGTGCAGTGTGCTGTTGATACCCAAGGACTCATGCAGATAGGCTGGCTTCCCTACAGAGCCCTCTTTCCCATGAGCAAAGTGCTTCCCCTTTGATGGGGGCACCTTAAACATGACACAACAGAGCAAGTCACAGAGCAAGGTGCTAGATTAGGGATGCTTCTGAATTCTCCTAATCTGAATTTGCCCCTCATATCTGAAGCATAGCCAACGTATTCGGAATCCTCCACTGTTCTTTCTTTTATTTTCCTTCCAGGTTTTGTACATGTGTACTGTGCCAAACATGGACATGCGTCTGAGTCCACATTCGGTCTGGAAAGTGCAAACTCAGTAAATCCTGTTCAAAAATGACCAACTGAAATTTCTCATACATCCCTACCTGAGATGAAGCGTAGGATCATGCACATGCACACACCATTCGACATATCTAAGCTGATCAGGCTGGTAGATGAATCTTGTTGTTGTTGTTGTTGTTCAGTCGTTCAGTCGTGTCCGACTCTTCGTGACCCTATGGACAGTAGCATGCCAGGCCTTCCTGTCCTCCTCTCTCTCCTGGAGCGTGCTCAAGCCCATAGATGAATCTTACTTTGTGCAATAAGACAGCATTCTTCATCACATCTGAGGACAGCAGGCAAGCTTAGGGAACACAGCAGAGGCATCAAGGCCAGCAAAAAGCAAGCTTTACTGCTACTAGAGCACTAGTCTAGGTGGATGGGGTTAGCTGGGGTGGGGGGTGGGGCTCAGGAAGAATAGCTAGGGGGCAGTTGACACTCCCCAGCACCAGCCACTTGAGGGGGATACCTCACTCTGCCTAATAGTAGGGCCAGCCCTGGATGGGAAACTGCCTTGAGCTCCTGGGAACAAAAGCATGAGATGAATGTAATGAAAGAAAAATGCAGAGGAGGAGGAGGGCCATGTAAGCTGCCTTGGGTTCAACACAAGAAGAAAAAGGGCTGGATATACCCATTCATCCCAACCCCCAAATATTCTTAGAAGTGCTTTCAGTGAAGTTCTTTCAACTACATTTTAAAAAAGAATGTCTCTGTCATTGGCAAATAATTCTTCTCTCAATTTTTCACTCTCAGAATCATTTGGGATTGCTGGAGAAAGAGCAGAGAGAGAGAGAGAGAGAGAGAGAGAGAGAGAGAGAGAGATGTGTCTTCTGTCTAGTGAGCATTATTTGCGCTGAAAGCTAACACACACTGAGGAGTTCTCCTGGGGACTTTAACATAATACTTGTTTTGTTTTTCATGCTTGTGTTTAATTCTAATAGGGCTTATATTGATTTTTTAAGTTAACAATTTGTATAACATTCTGTCATAATTAAAGTGAAATGAGTTTTTGTGTGATACAAATCTCTCCCTCCCCCCTGATGAAATAATAGTTTTGCAACTGCCATATTGTGGAAGGACCAAGATAATTGTATTGTGTGGTGTTCATAACCTAGAAGAGCTCAGGTAGATAATAAGGTTATCATAAAGCACCCAGTTATATTGCCTGAAGTCCAGGGCCAGCCCTACCAAGCAACAGGATGAAACAAACTGCTTCAGTTGGCAGCACTATGTAGGCTTTCTGAGGCTACAGTAGGGATGTATGAAAGTCACTTACCTTTTCGCAGGGGCGCTTCGTGGTGGGGGGAGGCGCTTCGCTTCTCCCCCCAAAGTACAGGCGAGGGGGGGGAGGCGTCCTGCCTCGCCCGGCCGAAATTCAGGCTGGGGAGAAGCGCCCTGTCTCCCCGGCCACGAAACAAAGTGTAAAAAACAAAACAAAAAAGCCCCCCGTGATAGGCTATGTAACGATTAACGTAGCCTATCATGGCTAGATTTCCAAAGTCAGCCATGATAGGCTACGTAAATCGTTACGTAGCCTATCATGGGTGACTTTGGGGAAAAAAAGCGCGTCTATGCAAATGGCAGCGCCCTATGGGCGCCGCCATTTGTGTTCCTTATTTGGTCCCGGTAGTCTACGTAAAGATTTAAATCTTTACGTAGACTACCGGGACCAAATAAGGAACGCGAATGGCGGCGCCCATAGGGCGCCGCCATTTGCGTACATGCTTTTGTTTTTCCCAAAGTCACCCGTGATAGGCTACGTAACGATTTACGTAGCCTATCATGGCTGACTTTGGAAATCTAGCTGTGATAGGCTACGTTAATCGTTACGTAGCCTATCACGGATTTTTTTTTTTTTTACACTTTGTAATGGCGGTGGCGGCAGCCGGTCGGAAGACCGGCTGCCGCCTCTGCCCCCGACGAAAGGCCGACAAACCGCCACCGGGACCCGCCACCGGGAGGGACATTCGCCAAAGGTAAGTCCCATCCCGGGGGGGGGGGGTGGCGGAGAATTTCACCGCCGATTTCGGGGGGCCGAATGCGTTGGCGCTCGGCCCCCCGAAGATTCGGGGAGAAATTCTCCGCCATCCGTAGGCTACAGGCCTATATCTCAGGTAAACCTTTTAGGCCATGGACACATTTGGCAATTTGAGAAACTGTCCTGGGCACCACCACAAAAGGTTACCATGGGAGGCATGGCAAACTATGAGTAATGTACCCAAAAGACTGAGTACAAGACTGAGCTTCAACACACTAATGAACTCACTAACCCACAGTTTTCAGCACCAACAGAAATCTATTTCACAGCAATCCCAGCTGCCAGGAAGAAAATGTCTTAATTTAAAGGGAAAGTGGGAGGAGTGGGGTACCAAGAAAGGTGTCTATGGGTGACTTGGTACCCATGGGCACCACACTGCATAAACCTGCTATACCTACTTACCAAGGAGTAAGTCCCATCTAACTTAATGGGGCTTACTTCTAAGTAGACATGCATAAGATTGCACTGTGGATAGTGAGTAAATAGGGATGTACGAAACTGGCTCACCATTTTGTCTGGGGTCATTCTAGGTGGGGGGGAGGCACTCCGTTCCTCCCCTCGAAATTCTCCCTGGCTGGGTCCGCACCACAGCAACTCCACGGAGCCACCAGCCAGGGCTGCCAGCAGCCGGACATCCAGCTGCTGGGCTGCTCAGAGACGCAAATGGCGGCTGCCGTAGCCGCCGCCATTTGTGCCCCTGTCTTTTGCCGTGATAGGCTACGTAAATATATAAGTAGCCTATTATGGCAAAAGGCAGGGATGCAAATGGCGGCGACTACGGCGGCCACCATTTGTGTTCCTGCCTGTTGCTGTGATAGGCTATGTATATATTTATGTACCCTATCACAGCCTCCACAGGGACGCAAATGGCTTCCTTGCGTTAGCCGGGATAGGCTACGTAAATACTTACGTAGCCTATCATGGCCATTTGAAAGGAGGCGAATGGCGGCCGCAGATGCGGTCACCATTCGAGGAGCACGGGAACGGCCGACAAAGGTAGGCTACGTTCCGGGCCCATTTTGCAGGGTGGTGTGGCGGGTGGCTTCGTTCCGCTATGTATTCCGGGGGGCTGAATGCACTGGCATTCGGCCTCCCTGAAATCTGTGGTGAAATTCTCCAACATCTCTAGAGTAAACCTTTTAAACTGTTGGCCCCAGCAATGGCGGTGGTGGGGTGGGTAGGTGAGTGAGCATAGGATTACAGATGGGCAGAGTACTCCTATTTTACACTGATAGCAGGTAGGGGACATCTGCTAATTACATAGTTGTATACTCAGGGATTCAACCCAGACTTTTAAGTGCAGAGATGAAGAGCCTATCAGAAAAAAAGTGGCAGCAACCTTAATTCAGCCCTAACATGGTAACACAAATTAAAGGAGCAATCCTATGGCTGCCAGACAGCAGCTAGACAGCCATAGGATATGGTGTTTTCTGGGAACCGACCTCAGAGCCCACGCTCCAAGGTCAGTTCCCGGAGAACCACCCTCCCCCCACTTCCATGCTGCCTTGGAGGCAGCATGGAACAGCGTTGTCCTCTGCACGTGCAAGAGGAGCGCAAAGTGGCAGGAAAGGATAATCTCTGAGGGCGTTCTGGGGTGGGGATGGTGAAATGCCTGTACAATACATCCCATGTGTTGTACAGCAGCCTCCCTCCCTGCTCCGTGCTCCTCCTGCAGCTAGAGAGCTGCAATTGGCTGTCTATCTGAAAAAGCAGGGCAGGAGAAGCACGGAGGGAACGATCCCCTCTGTGTTTCTCCTGCCCTGCTTTGGATAGGTGGTCACCTCCGAGTTCAGAGGTAGCCACTAGGGATGTCAGAGAATTCCACCATGGAAATCCGTGGCCGAACGAAGGCCCCCCCCCCCATGAAAGGCACGCGAAACAGAGCACTTATCTGCTGCCATTCGCTTCTTCATCATAGCCGTGATAGACTATGTAAATACTTACATAGCCTATCATGGCTAACGCAGGGACGCCTTTTGCATCCCTGCAGAGGCCATGATAGGCTACATAAGTATTTACGTAGCTTATCACGGCATGCCAAAAAAAACCAAAAAAAAGAACAGCATACGCAAATGGCATAGTGGGCGCCATTTGCATTCCTTTCCCCCCCTGCCGTAATAGCTTACATAAATATTTACATAGGCTAAAACAGCGAAAAAAAAGGGAATGCAAATGGCGGCTGCCGTAGCCACCACCATTTGTGTACGCTGTTTTTTTTTCCTGCAGGCTGCCCGGCTGCGGGCGGTCCTGGCTGGTGGCGCAGCGGAATGTCTGTGGAGCAGAGCCAGCCGGATTAGGATTTCGGAGGGAGGTGCGGCACACCTTCCCCCCCACGAATCACCCCGTTGAAAAGGTAAGTGACTTTTGTACATCCCCAGTGGTCTAGTGGCTATCTAGTTAGGATTAGGGATGGCATGGGTGCCCGATTCAGCCCGGGCATTCCTGAACCCAGAGCCCCTCTCACCAAGCCCCTGTCCCTGCTCACCCCCTGCCCTAGCTCGGTGAATGGCCTGCACTCACCGCAGCAGCCTTATCGAGCTTTGCAGTCAACATTTTCTGAGAAAATGGCAATCGCAGGAAGCGTGCAAATTTGCGCACACATGAAAATGCATATTTTTGTGAATGTGCATATTTGCTTATGCAAATGTGCATTTTGCAAGTGTGCATATTTGCATATTTGTGAAAATGCATATTTTACTAAAAATGCACATTTTGTACACACACTAATGTGTGTCTTTGCAAAAATACCCATTTCACATGGGAGAATATGCACATTCGCAAAAATGCATATTTTCACACATACAAAAACATGTGTGACATACAAAAACAGAAAAATTTCTGTGATCGCCATTTTATTATTTTTAGAAATGGTGACCTCAGAGCTTGATGGGGCTGCTGGGGTGAGTGTGGGCTGGTCACCAAGAGTGGGAGGAGATCGAGGCTCAAGCACAGTCTGAGAACAGGCAAGCAGGGGCAGGGGCTGGGCAGAACTCTGGAGAACCTGGACGGGGATGAGTTTGCACATCCCTAGTTAGGATTGTGCCCTAAGACATCCCTGGGACAGGCTGATGCGTCTGTCAGTTTTTGTTTCTCCCACACTCTTAAAAAAAAAAAAATCCTGACTATTTAGACCATTACCATTTTTGGAAAATCCTTATCGAAACCAAACTGAAACAAAATCCTTACCCATTCATTTTTTAAAAGCTATGCACGTAAAGCCCTGGGCCTGGATGGAAGAACTGGCCCCTTCCAGTTTCTCTGAGATTGTAATGTTTTTAATCTCAAATTCTTTCCATACTGAATGAAGACAATTGCAAATTTTAGAATATTCTTATAAAAACATGGAACTGAAACAAAATGCTCACCCATCCCTAGGCAGGGAACAGAGAGGGTAATTTTAGGGGTGCACAAAACCTCGCTTACCTGGCTCCGCCGGGTTCCGCAGGTGGGGGGAGGCAATCTGTTCCTCTCCCTGGAATCCTTGATGGGGGGGGAGGCAATCTGTTCTTCTCCCCCGGAATCCTGCCTGGCCGACTCTGCTCCGCGGCCAGGCCGCAGAGCCGCCAGCAGGGCCAACCTGCAGCTGGACCTCCAGCCGCTGCCGAGCTGCTGCGGACAAAATAGCGTCCTGCGTAGGGGATGCAATTTGCATTCCTACGCAAGCCCATGATAGGCTATGTAAATATTTACGTAAATATGGCGTCCCCTACACCGTTTGCGTTCCTGCTTTAGCAGTGATAGGCTACATAAATATATAAGTAGCCTATCACGGGCCAGCATAGGGATGCAAATGGCAGCTGCTATGATGGCCACCATTTGCGGCCGCAGCAGCCCGGCAGCGGCTGGAGCTGCCGCCGCCACTGCCAGTGGAGCTGGAGCCGCAGCCAAGTAGGCTCCATTTTACGGGGCTTTTGCGGGGTGGTGGGGAGGGCCCCCCTGCTCCGCCACAAATTCTGGGGGGGGCAAATTCACTGGAATTCGCCCCCCCTGGGATCCGTGGTGGAATTCTCTAACATCCCTAGGTAATTTTAAGCTAAACAAGGATATTGGTACCTGCAGAGTGAAAGATCCAAGGAAGAACATGTAGAGAAAGAAGAGAAGATAAATACAGAGGAGCAAGATCATGGAGACATGTGAAAATTAGTACACAAATCTTAAGTTTTAAGAGGAGAGGTGAGGGGAAGCAAGTAAAGAGAATGGTACAAAGAAGCGATATGATCAAAATGATAATCAGAATATTCAGGCAATATTGAAAGTGGTAATGAAAATAATAAAAGGAAACAACAAAATGTGAGTGTTTCTAAAGGCACAGCAATGTAGAGGAAGTGCCTCACTACTGATATTTAAAGATATAGCCGGCAGCAACATAGGACATTGTAGCACCCTGTGGAAAGCATTTGTGAAGCTGTATATCTGCTGCTTAACTGAGCAGCCTTGGCATTGTACAGATCAGCTTAACTTATCTGTATTAAAAGATTCAGTTATAAAACCTATGGACCTTCAGAAGTGTCACTTTGCATACAGCAGTTCTACGGAGTCTAAAGGAAAACCACATTCTTCCTAATGCTTAAAGATCAGTTTCAATTAGGGATGTTAGAGAATTCCGCCACGGATCCCAGGGGGGCCAAATTCCAGTGAATTCGGCCCCCTGGAATCCGTGGCAGAACGGAGCAACCCGCCCCACCACCCCACGCAAGCCCGAGCAACAGAGCCTACCTGGCTGCGGCTGCAGCTTCGGCTCTGGTGGTGGCGGTGGCGGCGGCTTCAGCTCCGGTGGCGGTGGCTGCTGCTGGGCTGCTGTGGGCACAAATGGCATCCTGAGTAGGGGACGCCCTTTGCGTCCCTATGGTAGCCTGTGATAGGCTACGTAAATATTTATGTAGCCTATGACAGCTAAAGCGGGAACGCAAATGGCATAGGGGACGCCATTTGCATTCCTGTTTTAGCCATGATAGGCTATGTAAATATTTACATAGCCTATCATGGATAAAATGGGAACACAAATGGTGTAGGGGAAGCCATTTGCATCCCTGCTTTAGCTGTGATAGGCTACGTAGATATTTACGTATCCTATCACGGGCTACCATAGGGATGCAAATGGCGTCCCCTACTCAGGATGCCATTTGCGTCTGCACCAGCCCGGCAGTGGCTGGAGGCCCTGCTGCGGGTTGGCCCAGCCGGCGGCTCCACGGCCTGGCCGCGGAGCGGAGCCAGCCGGGCAGGATTCCAGGGGGGAGGAACAGATTGCCTCCCCCCCATTGAGGATTTCGGGGGGAGGGACGGAGCGCTCCCCCCCACCGCGGATGTCCCTGGATGAAACCAGGTAAGTGTTTCGTACATCTCTAGTTTCAATTCAAACTATGAAAGAAGATCAACATGGCCAGGGGAAGAGGAAGATACTTTTTTTTTTTTTAACAGCTTCAAGAAAACACTCTAGATGCTTGTTTTCTAGGAACATGTACATTGGAACTTCCGCAAAACACCACTGTGGGTTGTAAAGTAAAATCCCATTGAACCAACCAGCTAGATCCTGCTCAGAGCTCGCTTCACTCCCAGTCAGTTACCTGGCGTATCTCTGCTCACAAAACTTCAGTGGCGCTGCGTTCACATCCTGCTTTGCAGTATAATAAATTGTAGCATTCCACGTTAACTGGTCAGGCTTCAGGGATAACCAAAGTTCAGCAAGCTTGCTGGCGCTCCGATCAATATCGCCCTCTATTTATAGTATTGGTACGAATTGAAGTTTTATTTAAATTAGACAATGTTAAGAAGCTTATGGCCAATCAATAAGCTAAAATACAGCAATGGATTTTAATTCATGCCTGATGTGCTCCTTCTCTTTTGTCGCATGTCTCCTTTACATCCCCTAATGGGGAGAAAAAAACACTTGGTGTATTCACTACACATGTATGTGGGCACACGTCAACTGCTCCTTGGCAGACTGTTTTTGTTTTGTTTTGTTTTTTTAAGCAAAACTACCTCAAAATTATATTGTGAGAAATAGAGGCATTCTGGGAAGGCAAAAGAAGTGAATGCATTTGTTTTATTTTCTCTACTTCCATGTGTCGACCTGTTTGCTGCTATTATTGAGCAGTTCATATTACAATCAATACAGGATTGAAGCTGGACTTGATAACATCGTTCTTTCAAATGGATGGTTGTTACTGAAAATTGCCTAATTCAAAGACCGGTTTCCTCTGCAGCATCAGGTCTTCAGGTCATCAGGATCCATGCAGGTACTCTGATGTGGCATATCTTGCTTGTTTAGAAATTAGGGATGGATGAATCTGTCCATATGGATATCTCTCCATTTCTCATTTATCTAATCTCAAGTTTCGTTCATCCCAAACTTTGAGGTTTTTGGTTTTTTGTTTAAAGTTCACATGAAAATTTCCATGCATTTTGATGTCCATTTCTCCTAATACATGCATTTTTGTCTAATATACATACTTTTGAAAACAAATTTCACTTGGCCTTTAGAAAGAGTGTAAAGATGCAACTTTAAAATGTCTAGTTTTCTATGTTTTAGACAGCAATCCCATGGGACCCCAGGGACCATTGGATTCTTTGGAGTCCCCCCTGCAAGGTCATGGGCACTCCTATGACCTCGGAAAGGGGGGGGTCTAATCTAAATAAGGGTCTACACTAAATAGGAATTACACCACAATCCTTTACATGTTTATTGAGAATGAGAAGTAAGTCCCACTGACCGCAATGGGACTAACTCCCAGGTAATTGAGTATAGGATTGCAGCCTGAATCTAACGCCAAAGCTTGATCAACCTCTTGTGGAAACAGGAGGACTGCTACACCACTGTGTGATTGCTTGCAAAATGCTTGTGCCACAGTGCTACTCCCACTCATGGTTCTTTGGATCCAACCATGTGGTTCCATTCAGACATAATGCTAAACTATTGTTTCTCTCCATGACCAGCAGCAAGCCAGGGGCTCATACGTTTTCTCCCTTCTCTGCTTTTGGTGTGGTTGTGAGAAGATCAGAAACTTTATTTTAAACTAATCAGAGTTTCTCATTATGTCCAAACATGGAGGATGCTGATTAGTTTAAATGATTTGTTAACAAGCCAGAATCTTATACCATGGATTGTGGTTTATGGGACTATGGGCTGGTTGCTAGAATCCCTTCAATGCTAATTCTGTTTGTGTGTGTTGTTGATGACTTTTTCTATTCATCAGTAACAGCCTTGGATTTCTTTTGTGTAATGAGTTGGGATACAAACAGTTTGAGAGCCGGTGTGGTGTAGTGGCTAGAGTGTTGGACCGGGGGGGTTGGAAGAGCTGGGTTCTAGTCCCCACTCGGCCATGAAAGCTCCCTGGGTGACTTTGGGCCAGTCACAGACTCTCAGCCCAACCCACCTCACAGGGTTGCTGTTGTGAGAATAAAATGGAGGAGAAGGAGGACTATGTACCTGCCTTGGGTTCCTTAAGGAGGACAAAAGATGGGATATAAATGTAATAAAATAAATAAATAAACACAAAATGAAAATTATTCCTCAATCCCTCCATTTGGGAAGCAAGCAACTTCAAGCAAGTTCAGGAGCTTTGTTGTCATGCTAAAGACGTCTCCCTTGAAAATTCAGAAGGAATCCAATAACTCACCCTCTTTCCCAGCTGGCTGAACAGTTCTATTGTTAACTGGGGCTTGATGTCTTTCACAGAGATTGCTTGCCTTCCTCTTGCAAAGAGATCCTTTTCTCTCAATCCTTCCCCACAGCCTCATGATTCACCACTTTTTGTTTAATCCCTTTTGCCACTGGGCTGTTTGCTCTTCCCTTTTAGTGACTGCTGGGGCCTGCCCTTTCTTCCCAGCATGTAACATAGCACTTGCATCAAACAGAGAGGGAGGTAGGGCCAGCTTTTTACTTCACTCTTGGCACAGCTGGAGGTGAGGAACTTGGCAGCTGTAATCTTTGCTCAGTCACAATTTCTCTGGCTGGTTTTCCCCAGACTGCCAAGATGAATAGAGGAAAAGAGACTGTGGGAACAGAGAACCCCTCTGGATGAAGCAGCAAATTTTATTCCCGTGGGGTGGACTTCCTATTCTAGAAACTGCAGCTAATGTAGGGAGCAACAGCACGAAGTTTCTGGAGGTCGTATATTACTACACCGGAGGTAGCATATAGCCATCAGAACTAGTAGCCATTAATAGCCTTATCCTTATGAATTTAACCCCCTTTTAAAAGCAATCCAAATTGGTGGCCATCACTAAATCTTGTGGAAGTGAATTCCATAGTTTAACTGTGTGAAGAAGTCCTTCCTTTTATCTGTCCTGAATCTCCCACCAATCAGCTTTCATGGGATGGCCCGAGGTTCTAGTAATATGAGAGAGGGGGGAAATGTCTCCCTATCCACTTTCTCCACACCATGCATAATTTTGTACACCTCTATCATGTCTCCCCTTACTCACTTTTTTTTAAGCTAAACAATCCCAGCTGTTGTAACCTTTCCTCACAGGAGTTGCTACAGCCCCTTGATCTTTTTAGTTGTCCTTCCCTGCACTTTTCCCACTGCTACAATGTGATCACTCTTTTGTGATGTTTTACTTAGTCCTAATGAAGGTGCTGTGGACTGGTTCTGCATCTTGTTCCTTTCCCATCCTGGATGACATCCTCTTTGAAAGTAGGCTTGCACACTGTATCGCCTCAGCTGTGGGCATTGAACTCTTAGGTTAGAAGTGCCAAGATAGTGATAAATGAGACTCAAAGGTTTACTTACAAGGAGTACTTTATTGAGTAACTTACAGCACACAGGTGTACCCAATGGTTGGATCAGACAGCTTCTCTGAACCCCAAGCCACTGGGTACAATAGATCTTATACTCTACAGGTTAGCAATAAGCAGCGTAACAGCAGCACGCGGCCCTAGCGTTCACTCTCAGCATAAACTAACAGCACTTGGTTCTCAAGCATAGTCACTTGTAGCTTTAAGGTAAACGAATTCTGCTTCTCAGGCACATCAGTGATAAGACATTCTCCCCATTATCAAGGAATGTTCTGAAAAGGCTGTTATCAGCCTTTTGACTCATCTGCACATGCTCAGAGGCTTACTAGCATGGAAATTGCACCTATAATGAACTTAAGCAAGCATTATGGATCTCTAGGCCCCTCTAAGACTACGAATGACTTGGCTACACTCCTGGGGCCAATACACACACATAATACAAATACTGTTAGGTTTGGTCTGGTGATTTCTGCAATGTATTTTCTGTATGCTAAGAAGAATGTGGTGGAAAGAAATAGAGAATGTCATGGGTTTGGGAAAAAGAATCCCACTTATTTTAAAATTTACTTTATTCATTATATCTGTTAAGGAGTGATGATCCTATGCTCCCTGGGAGGGGGACTGAGGGGCTATTGGATTCCATGCACTAGAGGTGAGGGGCTGTAGGTGGAGGACTTCTTGGTGGTGCAGTAGGAAGTTTTGGCACACTGACAAGGGAAAGCCCTCTCTTATCTTCGATCACTGATTGGAGATAAAAGCAGGGATTCCCTTGTCAAAGCTAGCACAAAGTTCACACAAAAGTCTACTCTTATCTCTGACCAGTGATCAGAGTGGGGTTTCCCTAGGTAGGAAACTAGCACTGACATGGAAAACCCTGCTTTTATCTCCAGTCAATGATCAGAGATATGAGTGGGCCCTTCCTTGCCAGAATTAGTGCTAGGGATCAGTCCGTAAGTGGGTGTGAAGTGCAAAAGGAGCATGGTGTCCTGGAAAGCTTTACAAGCCAGAATGGGGACCCTGGTAAACTTATTTATTTATTTATTTATCACATTTATATCCCACCTTTTTTCCTCTTGCAAGGAACCGAAGGCAGCTTACATTATTGTCCTCCTCTCCATTTTATCCTCACAACAACAACCCTGTGAGGTAGGTTGGGCTGAGAGTCTGTGACTGGCCCAAAGTCACCCAATAAGCTTCCATGGCCGAGTGGGGACTAGAAACCAGATCTCCCAGCTCCCAGTCCAACGCTTTCACCACTACACCATGCTGGTGTTGCCCACGACAAGATGAGGTTCCCTAATCCTGATGTAAATAAAGGCTAAAGTTTGGTTGTTGTTTTTTTAATTCATAGAAATGATGACTGGAAGGGGACATGATAAAAGTTTATGAAATCATGAATGCTGTGGAGAAAGCTAATTGAAAATAATTCTCTCTCTCTCTCTCTCTCAAAACTAGAGCAAAGGGCTGGATGTGCCCAATCTCATCTGATCTTGGAAGCTAAGCAGGGTCAGCCCTGGTTAGCACTTGGATGGGAGACTGCCTGGGAATCAGGCTTCCTGCAGTGAGCAGGGGGTTGGACTCAATGGTCTTGTAGGCCCCTTCCAACCCTTTGATTCTATGAGAACCTCAGCTCACCCCATGAAATTGGTTTGCAGACTAAAAAATGAAGCATTTTCTCATACAACACATATGATGGTAGTCACCTCCCTTCCCCTTTCTCCTCATGAAGAAGACATCATGAGGTAACTCGTCCCATAGGGCTTTTTCAGGTCAGGAAGCACAGGTGACCTGCGGGCTGCAGAGCAATGGAATGACGTGTAATAAAAAGAAAGCACACACACACACAGACACACACACACAGGTCCTTTGGCTGCCTCACAATAATTAGGTAACTTCAAAACATCATAAAAAAAATTATAAAATGTCCTTAGAATGAGGTAGAAAAATGGAAGAAAGAAGAAGGAAAACTTTCAGGAAATTGGAGGTTAGATCTCACCTCTTCTCTGGAGCTGAATGTAACACTGCCCCGACCCCCACCCCATTACAGGGCTTTGAGGGAAGTAGCATTATATAAGCATCTACATTACAAACATAATGTATCCACAATCCACCCCTCAGAAATTTAATGTCTGGAAGACCTGGGGATGATGCTTAACCCTGAAGAATGATTACTAAAGCTAAGCCAAAATTTCTCAGGAGACATTTTTCTCAGAAAGGTTCTGAGGTTTTTTTCTTCTTAACTCCCTAGAAACAAAAGTCTGCTTTGATGAATTGTCCCCAAATTTTATTCACCACATTTTTGGTCCCCCCCCCTTCCCTCTCCCCCGATAATACCCTGGAATGACACTAGGTATGGGTGTTATGGGGGGTGCAAAATGGGAGCAGGCTGCCAACACAGTTGATGCTGTTGCTCCCTTAAGTGGAAGCACAAATAACAAAACAAAATCCCTTAGGAAAAAAAAAGAAATGACTGAGTTGTGCTACAACCCCTGCCAGTGGTGAGTCCTTCTTATGAGAAACTGTTGTAGAATTTCTCCTCACTCTAGATAAATTTCATGAGATTGTGCACCTAATTTCTCTGCCCACAGATAGGGTGGAGTGTTTTGAGAAATAATAGCTAAATCATTGACAATATACTGCCCTTTAATGGTTCCCCAAAATCTATCACCGGGGGTGGGGGTGGTCATGCTTAATGCTATATCTGACCATTACCATAAGTGGTAGCAACAGAATGTATGAACCACTTTCTCAATCTCCTTTTCACTACTATGCATAATGTACGAATCAGCTCTGGTGACTAGAAAATTACTACGGACACATGCTGCTGTAGTGTCTTTGATAGCCATTGTGGTGTGGTGGTTAGAGTGTGAAACCAGGACCCAAGAGACCTGGGTTCAAATCAGAGGAGGCTGGGACAGTCTGCATGTAAAGTATGAGCTCTATCAGTGAGCTATGGCCCCTCCCCAAATCCATACGTAACTATCCATTTCCTTCTGTGACCTAGTGTCAGCCACTTTCTCTCAACCTTCCCTACCTCACAGGGTTATTGTCAGTATAAAATGGACAAACGGAATGGACCATGTGTAGTGCCTTTAATAAAAGCTGGGAAGTCAATGTACTAAATGCGTGGAAATGGTCAGATGTGAAGATGAGATATTCACTCTGTTGTCCAGTGTCTCAGACTCGCATCTCATGTCACTTTATGATAATCCACATGGGTCTGTGGTTATCTTCAGAATGCAAGGAAGGGGAGTCAGATATCAAAATCAGAGATATGTCTGATACAATACGAATTATTTATTTCATTTCATTTCTTTACCGCACAATAGCTGAAGCTCTCTGAATTATTCCAGATACAAAATGATTCACCACCATCAAGTACTCCTGGAGCTAACATTTAACCTGTGGTACAGGCCTAACAAAAGTAAAGGTATCAGGTTGGATCCTGACTTATGGTACCATCCTATGTACTGAGTTCAATGGGACTTACTCCCAGGTAAGGGTGTACAGCATTCCACCCTGTTAATTGCACTTAGGTCACATTGAAATCCATGGGTCGAATCTAGACTTAGAGTAGACCCATTGAAATTAATGGGACTTAGGTTAGTCATGACTAAATTGTCCCATTGATTTCAATAGGTCTACTCTAAGTATGACTAGGTCTGAAGCCAACCCAATGAGAAAAGTTAGTCATGGTTTCTGTCCCTCTGAATTCAGTAAGAGCTATGTGCAACTGACTTTGTAAGATCCAGCTCATGGTGTGTGAAAACCAGTTTTCTCACAGAACTTGTCTACATTAGGGACATGATTCTCTTTTCTGGTCTGCAGAAGCATGATCTGGAGATAGGCTGCACTTCTTGGCATTATCAGGTCCCATTTGGCACAGAAATAATAAGATCCTCTGAAATTAAGTTCATGGTTTTAATAGAATTTTACAGACCTCATCTTGCATATTAGATCTTAGCCAGGTATTCGGTAATTTAGCTAATAAATTCTCTTCAAAGTGACCCATCATCATCCTCTCTCTCTCTCTCTCCTTTAGAAGGATGTAAAGCATAAAAGCAAGCTTTGTAGTTTTATATCTGTCATCTTGTCACATAAATATCTCAGTAACTATTGATCTTATCACTATACAACTTCCATTTATACATGTAGGCATGTTGTATCGGTCAGTTGTGCACACGTGCACACACATATGTTATGTGTGTGTGTTGGGGAGGGGGAGTTAAACACATGCAATATTAAACTCCATCCTATGCCAGCTCCATTAGTTCACATCTTGAAATTCTCTCTGTGCTCTCTGCTCAGGAGGAGGGGAGGGGGAGATAAAGATTTATTGTGGACTCAGATGACAGAGAACCTCATGTTGTTCATGTGTGTGTAAGAGAAGCAGAAATAATTAAAAAGACTGCCATGAACATTTAGAGTATTCCCCTCCTTCCTTCAAATGAAAGAAATATGTTTTCCTAAAATATAAATAACCCTTCTTTTATAAAGATCTTACATTTTCCTATTTGTATGATTCCAACTGCCACCACCTCATGTTGTATTACATTACAACTGCATGACAAAAGCAAATACCTTGCTACTTTTAGGGAGTAATTGTAAGCTCCTTGAGAGCTCAGTGGTTATAGTGCTCTACAGGAAGATGGGCCAAAAAAGGTGTGCGTATGTGTGGGGGGCATATCAGGGGAGGTCCTAGATACACTGGATCCAAAGATCTTTGTTCCCCCAATATGCTCCCAGAAAGGCCAAAAAGAAAGTACACCATCCTTAGAGTTGGAATACTTATTTTTCCTCTCAAAGGGGTGGGGTGGGGGACATATGGGGTGGTAGTGAACAATCTGACTTCTGCTTCCTACCTTGGCCAGTGCAAGGTGGCAGGGCTTAGGAAGTGGTGATCTTCCATATTCTTCTCCAACCACCCCACACTACCTTAGGATTATTCTGCCCATGTGTCATTTCTCAACAACTAGACTGCCAATGGGATTATGTGAGTAATGTGGAAGATGCAAAAGTTTTATGTCTAGGGATCATTACCCTTGTGTGTGGGGGGGTGTAAGGTGTACAAAGCTATGTCTCTTAAGGTTTATTGATCTATGAGAATAAAGACTTCCATCCATTATTTATGCTGAAAACTTCCATTCATGTAACTTTAAGCTGGCTCAGTCAACTTGCTGTCTAAGTTGTACATGGTAAGGTATAGGAATGTGTCTTAGTCCCATATCTAACTCCTTGTATGTTAAATGTCATATGGTATCAACAGTTCACAAGAGCAACCACTCTTGCTGAACCTATGAGCACATAGCGTATACTTAAACTATGGAATTCGCTACCTCAAGATGTAGTGATGGCCACCAATTTGGATGGCTTTAAAAGGGGGTTAGATAAATACCTGGAGAAGAAGGCTATCAATGGCTACTAGCCCTGATTGCTATGCTACTTCCAGGACCAGAGACAGTGAGCCTATGTTCACCAGTTGCTGGGGAACATGGATGGGAGGGTGCTCTTGCACTTGTGTCCTGCTTGTGGGTTCTTGGTTGACAGCTGGTTGACCACTGTGTGAACAGAATGCTGGACTCAATGAACCCTTGGACTCATCCAGCATGGCTCTTCTTATGTTCTTAAATAGGTCTGGGTTTGGTCAGTGCTTGGATGGGAGACTGTATGGAATTCCATGTACACCATGTTGAATATCATGGAAGAAAGGTACAGTGTCAATTACATTATATTGCACATATATAATATAAGTGCAGTGTCTAAGTATGTATATACTTCTGTATAGCTACAACATCTCACAAGTCCTTAGAAACTGCTCCCTAATCTTTGGGTTGCCCTGTTCACTTCCAAAATTATAAGCACTCTCAGCCACCCGAGTTTGCTATTAGAAGAAATGATGATGTTTCTATTTATTTTAATGACCTCAAGACTGCAGGCTGGATACTGATTCTGCTTTACATATGAATTTAGTAAATCCTGTCCAGATTAGACACAATGCATCATTTTGTTGTAGGTCTAAGGGGCGGTGCCACTGAAATCTATTTCCAAACATGATACCTCTTCCTTAAAATACAATCATATGGATCAGACATAGTGTCTGTGAGAGATACAGAAATAGAGTTGTCTTTCAACTGTTCTCTAAAAAAATTACGTAAGGTTGCATTTTTATGCCTGGCAGTGCTGTTTGCACAAAAAATTCTCTCTCTCTCTCTCTCTCTTCTGTTAGTGCTGCAAAAAATAACTATACTAAGGTATTCCCTACAGAACACAGTGCATTAACAATAATGCAGTTTGAATCTGGATGAATTTAAGGATGTCACAATATGTTGAGCTGTTTTCGCATTCAAACTATAAGGTATCTGTGGATTTTTAATTTTTTTTAAAAGAATACTATAAAGAGACATTTCATATGAATTGGAACCAACCTTCCTTTTCTAACCTCTGAATTCCTTTGCTCTCAAAGTTAATAGAATGAAGCTTTAGAGGGAGCTATTCACGGAGGGGACAAAACTGACAAAATGTTTGCACAATTACATTTGGCAACAGTTACTCATGCCTTAGCTATATCAGGTTTAGACTACTGCAATACTCTCTATATGGGGCTAGCCTTGAATTCATCCAGAAGGATCAATTGGTGCAAAAGGCAGCAGCTAGGCTGTTAACCAGTTTATGCTATTGGGATCGTATTGCTCCAATATTGAAAGATCTGCACTGGTTGCCAATTGCTTTCCAAGCTCAATTCAAGATGTTGGGTTTAACCCTTAAAGCCCTAAGAGGTTTAGGGCCCGGCTATCTATGGGTGTGCCTGTCTTGTTATGGACCTCTCTGGTTATCACGATCTGCAGGAAAGGCCCTTCTAAGTACAGCAGCACTTTGACAGGCCTGCTCAATGGGCATGCATGAGAGAGCTTTCCCCTGTATTGCTGCCAAATTGTGGAATGAACTTCCTTCAGAGCTACAATCGGTGTCCACTCTCTCTGCTTTTAGAAAAGGTGTCCATACACATCTTTTTCACTTGGCCTTCTAATATTATTTTAGCACTATTATTGATTTTAATGTTGATTGGAGATAATTAGACACACCTTAATTAAATATGAAATACTAAAAATAGATAAATAAGAGACCACTTGTTTCAAAGAAATGTCAGATATTTTGCAATTTAAATGACACAATCCAAATCGCATTCCATTTGTTGTGGACTACCATCTTGCTGCCCCTAATTACTGCAAGATAATTAAAGATAGTTACCCTATTATATCCTATTGTGCTCACGGAAGCCATTAATTCTCCACCATGCATCACATTCAGAAAACCACCCAATCTGCGTAAATTGTTAGTTAACGCTGCACTTAAACAAGATACTTGCAACCCAGAATCATACCATTGTAAATCAACACATTATTACCTGCAGTTACCTCCAAGAAACCTTCTTTCAGGAGCACAGTTACTAACACAACTTGTTGTGTTAGACAATCATTAACATGAACTTCTACTAATGTGGTTTATTTAACTGAATGTAAAAAAAAATGTTGTATGCAATATGTAGGGGAAACTACAGTGGACCTAAGAACAAGGTTCCATAACCACAAATCTGCAGTTCTTACCAAACCCCCCCAAAGAATCTGGAGCAGCCTGTTGCAAGACATTTCAACTCAGCTTCACACAGTCTCTCAGATTTACAGATGCTTCCAATAGAACCAACAAAAGACAATGACAAAAGGGAAAATTTCTGGATCTATAGACTGAGAACTCTTAGCCCCAAAGTCCTAATCTGGAGGACAATTCATAGGCATTATACCCCTCATACCTCTGTTCTTTCTCCTAAGGATCTTTCATCTCCAGGCATTCCAAACTGCCACTCCTGATATCCATTAAACATCACAACTACTGAAGGGGGTGGAAGCTGAAACATTTATATACATACATACATACATACTGAATACTCTGTTGTTAGTCTTTCTATCTTTCAGATATAGAATCATAGAATTGTAGGATTGGAAGGGGCCTATAAGACCATCGAGTCCAACCCCCTGCTCAATGCAGGAATCCAAGTCAAAGCATCCCTGACAAGTGGCTGTCCAGACTCATCTTGAATGCCTCCAGTGTGGAAGAGCCCACCACCTCCCTAGGTAATTGGTTCCATTGTTGTATTGCTCTAACAGTCAAGACGTTTTTCCTGATGTCTAGCCAGAATCTGGCTTCCTGTAACTTGAGCCCATTATTCCATGTCCTGCACTCTGGGATGATCCAGAAGAGATCCTGGCCTTCCTCTCTGTGACAACCTGCAGACACACACACACACACACACACACACTGTGTCTTTCTGGGGAAATTTCACGATGCCTTTCAGTTGTTAGGAGTCAGACACAGAATAAAAGATCCACAACTAGATTTGCCCATCCCTCCCCCCCACCTTTTATTTCAAAGAAGCCTCAGGTAGGTCTGGTTCTACCACTACTCAGGGTGAGTAAGCAGCCTCGGGCAGCATATGTGGGGAGGTGGGGAAAGCTGGTGAGGTACTGGAGATTAGAGCTGTGCACTCCACATGTAGCGATGGCTGTTGTGGGGAATTCTGGAGATTTTTATGGTCTACAGATTTCCTCAGAGTCCGTGGCTCAGCTTGCATTTGCAAGCCAAGCTGTGGGCTTTCCCCCTGAAATCCAGGAACTCTTCTTGTTTTTTTCCCCCTACCTTTTCTTAAATACACATTTACACAAATTGCAACAGCAATTTGCATGTTTTGCACAAATTGTGGCTGCAATTTGCTTAATTTGCACAAATTGTGGGTGCAATTTGCACAAATTAAGCATATTATGGGATCAATTTGTGCAAATTAAGTAAATTGCAGCTGAAACTTGTGCAAATTACATAAATTGCAGCTGCAGTTTGCACAAAACTTGATTTAAGAGGGAAAAACACACCCCAAAACCCATTAGCTGGCCCTACTTGATCTGCATCAGGCCAGCTTGTGGATAAATGAGCCGAAGTCTGGGGGGCTAAGCTGATGAAAACTTGACAAACTTCACCCCCTAGATGAACTCCTCCAACATCTCTAGCCACATCACTCACCCTGTTTCCTCTAAGTTAGCCTGCTGGTCTGAGGTACAGGGGATAAGGTCCCCTTGCTGGTGTTGAACTCAGATCGAATTTCCAGTCTGGTTGGCTTCTGCTGTTCTGCATGTGGAATGAGGGGTGGGGAAAATATCTTGCCATTCACCTCAGGCTTTGGCCCCATGCATCAGACAAAGGGGCTTCTGGATAGGAATGTATGTCACATGGAATTGTACTTTCCTCAATTTGCATAAATAATGCAAATTTGCACAAATAATGAATGTAATTTGTGCAAGTTTAAAAAACAAATAAACAGAAAATCCTTTAACTGGCCCAACTCACTGCAGACCAAGTCAGGCCAATTAGCAGAAAATGGATTGAAGGGGGGAGAGCTGACAAAAACCCTTTGAGCTCCACTCCCCTCAAACAGATTCATCACATATCCCTACTTCTGGGTTGTATGAGTTTGGAGGTGGGGGTGGGTGTTGGGGTGAGATGTTGCTTGAAAGCTGCTTTTTGATTGAAAGATGGAGTAAAATTTTGAAAGTAAATAAATGACATGCTTCCCCAGGAGGGGGGGAAAAAGGATACGTAACTGTATAGCCCAGTCTTCCCCAACCTAGCATGCTCCGGATGTGTTGGACTGCAATTCCCATAAATCCCAGCTAGCATGGCCAATGGTCTTGCTCACTGGGAATTATGGGAGTTGCAGTCCAACACATCTGGAGGGCACCAGGTTGGGAAGGACATTACTGTCCCAGTCTTTTTTCCATAGTGGAGCAATTAGCATCTTTGGAGAGGGGCAGAGTAGATAGGGGAAATGCCCCCTTTTCCCCAGCACTCCAATCAAATCATAAGGCATGATGAGGCTCCTAAGCCTTATATTTTTACTCCCCAGCACTGAGGGCTGGCTCAAGACATTTTTTCTGCCTGACACAAAGAACAAGATAGCATCTCCCCACACTTATTCCATGTACAGGAGACAACCTGACTGGCAGTTGAGTTTTACTTCAATGCTGGCAATGGGACAGCATTTGCCACCATACATGAAAGTAGAAGGTTAGTTTTAGGGGCATAGAGCAGCATTCTGACATACCCAGCTCTGTCCTCCTAGCAACTTACTGCTGCTTCCTGCTCCGCCCCTGCTGCCTGAGGAGGCTGCCTCATTCTACCTTATAGCAGAGCCAGCACTAAGCAACCATCTTCAAGTGTCTCCTGCCGAATAATGCCATTTGACAATGAACAAGACTAATTCTGAACTAAGTGTTTTAAGAATTGCCCCCTTAACTGTGTTTAAGATGGTAGTGCTAATTCTTCCATAAACAGCCTAGTTGCCTTTATAGATACATTTCTGTGGTCATTACTCAAAAACACAGCTAAAGGAACTTCACTCAGCCCTCCTTCGATTTAGGTTAAAAAGATGAATGCTTTGGGAATTTATGAGCATGCGGAACAGGGTGTTACAACTGAAACTGTTAAACAATGTTAATGACTACAGCAATATATTATTGAGATTTTCCCCCCTGACATAAATTATAGGAGGAAAACATTCTATTTAAGATTAAATGCCCCAAAAGTTACAGATGTCCAAATAAGTATACAGAAATAAAGACATTTTGTCTTAAAACTCAGATTAAAATATTACTATGGCTCTCAGTAGGAAGAAATTTATTTCTCATCTTGAATAATTTAATTGAAGAAGTATGTTGGAATTTAGAGATGGCGACGTTGTTTCTTTTTCAGCCTAAGATTGAGAGAAGTGGAAAGTGGACTCTCTCGATCATCCATAGAGATATTCTCAGTTCTGCAAAGGCAGAACTGTTGTGAAAGATGATTCTTGGCTCTAGGGAAAAAAAGAAGAAGAGAAGATGGCCTTGTAGGCCCCTTCCAACCCTACTGTTCTATGAATCTACTATTCTATTCTATAAGAATGTACGTATTGGTGGAAGGTCATTGGAGATGGGGCCAGATGGGGCTCTACTGGAAACGAGTTCCAAAACCATGGAGCAGGCACCAAGAAGACCCTCTCTCAAGCTCCCACCGAGCATACTTTAAATGTTGCTGAGAAAGAAGGGCTTCTTCCAAAGATCATAGCATCCAGGCAGACTTGTACAAGAGCAGGCAGTCAGATAACATGCTCCCACTGTCATAACCATCACTTTGAATTGTGCTCAGAATCAGACCAGTAGCCAGTGAAGCTGTTGTAATATGGGAATCACATGTTTCTTATTGGTGCTGCTAGGGATGTATGGATTTTGTAAAATTCATTCCATTTGTGGTTCACAGATGGTCTTTTGTTCCACCATCGGCTCATTCGCTGAATCGTATTGCTTGTAGGAGAATTTCATTTGCTTGCAAATGTGCATTTGTGCTAATGCACATTAGCGCTAGTGCTCACTTGTACAAATGTGCATTAATGCAAATACACACTTGTGCAAATCCTCCCCCAAAGTTAAAAAAAAATGGTCTACAAGTCTCCAAAATCTGTGTGACTTGAAAAAAGCTGTCCTGCTGTGGAATTCACATGTCAGATTTATGCAAAACTGAACCCATTTGAATCTACTGTAGATTTCTCTGACATCTCTAGGTGCAGCGTTCTAAATGAGCTGGAGTTTCCAGACACTCTTCAAAGATAGCCCCACATAGACTGTATTAAAGTAGTCCAAATGAGGTGCAACTAAGGCATATGTCACTGTAGCCAAATCTGACATTTCTAAGAATAGGCATAGTTGGCATAATGGCCTTTGCTGTGCAAAAGTATTCCTGCCAAGCCTGGGCATCCAGGAATACACTCATACTGCAAACCCAAGTCTTCAAGGGGAATGTTAGATAGTTTGAACCTCTACTTCCTGATCTGCCTTTCTATTGACCTGTCATGGACCAGGACTGGAAACCCTCAGCATCAGAGGAACTTGACCCATTGTCCTCAGAAGAAGGGGCTCCAGAATTAATGGGAGAGGACTCCGCTATGATAAGATGACACAAGGCTTCTATCTCCCTATGACCCAATTCTCCAGAAAACCCCTAGAGCTCAGCTCTCTTGTATCCAGAGGAGGTTGAATTACCATCCTCAGACTCTGAAGAATGGGACCATGGGTGCATGACACCCCCATGTTGTCTAAGCCTGAGATTCCTAAAACAGACCAGGCCCCTTTAAGAGGCAATGCCTCAGTCAGTATGGATGTGGAGCCAACAAGCCTGAAGATGGCTACACTCTTATGTAAGGTCCAGTCTTCCTCTGTTCCTTGTTGGAGAAACATACAGAGAAGCCTATCTGACTTCCAGCCCCACTCAGAGCTTTCCGTGGTGCTCTTTGATTCTGTTCCTAAAACCTGACCTTGCTGATCATTCCCGAAACCTGACCTTGCCGAAAAACCCTATTCATAGGAGAACCCCACAACCCAGGCCTCATCAGCACTTAAATGACACTAAGCCCTTGCCAAAGTAGAGCCCCCCAAATAATTATAGCATGTCTAGGAAAATGTCTGAGGGAGGTTCACACATTCCTAGGCTGTCACCAGATTTCACCTGAAGTGAAATTCAAAGTGAATTCAGAGGTTCCCTGTGAGGAGAAATGTTTGCGGGATTTCAAGTGAAGCCAGAAGAATTTTGACAAGCAAAGCAAAATAGCTCAGAGTGATTTTATTGCTTTCTACTTGACATGGCATACTGCAGTATAACTGGGCCAAAGTGTTGTCCCAGCCTCCCCCCCCTGCATTCATGAGGGAGAGGGGCAAAAATCAGAAGGTCCTGAAAATGGGGTGGGTGGTGGGGAGATAGTTAATTTTCCCAAACATTTCATGGGTGGTTGGCATACCTAAGTTTTAGGCAATGAGGTAGTGAAGGAGGTTTTTTTCCCTTTGCTGTTGCACTGAAATAAAAGGCCTTGCATGGCCAGTCATACTGACTGCAAGGCTCTCTCTGTAGCCTTCCAGATGCATTTTCTTTCAGGACCAATATGGAGTAGGAAGACAAAATGGTTCTGGAAGAACCATGGTCCCAGAATGAGGCTACAAGAGCTTTTCTTTAAAAACAATGCAAAAGAAAAGACTCCCTTGTAAGGATTGGGCCCCAAGTCTCTGCAGAAGCACCCAGAGAAGGCAGAGTCAGAGGAGAAAGAGGGCAAAGAGGTGGGGAAGCTACCATGGCCACAGGATATAGAGTGGAGAGACAGTGTCAGAGAGGAGTCTTTCCAGATGCCAGCTAATCAGCTGGATCAAAGCCAGGCAGAAACCTCTCCATTCACAGGCCTTATGGTAGGGGAGGAGTTGGGAATGATGGACCCAAGGATCACACATCAGGTTAGGAGGAAGGTGCAACTATGGGAAGTGAGGTGGTCTAAAAGGTTGGCTGCTCAAAAGAAGCCTCTGTGGGAAGACCCTCCCTGAGGGCAGATCTGGAACAGTCGCTCAGGTTTCCTACCATTGGCAGGCCCCAGTTTTGTTGCAACATCCCAGCATAATGCATTCCACAAAGGGAACTTCTTGTAATCCAGTTACTGTTGTGCAAAGCTGACTGGAGAACTTAGCTCTGTGTTGCTCGATGTGGATTAGTTTTGGCCACATCGCATTTGCCTTTAGCCCAGTTTCTTTTTGCCTTTGGCCTCAGCGACTACCGCTATGCTGCCGCTGAGAGCTCCTTCAAAATGAAATTCAGCCCCTTGGGCTGAAAGATGTTCAGCACCCATGGTATAAAGCAATCTAATGGTTTGATATAGAGGTGGGCTTAATCTTAAATCTCCATCACCCATGAAACTGATCCAGGGAACCTGAAGAGCTGTTGATCAGGCTGTGATTTGCATGATACAAGCTATTTACCAAGAGAACCTCTTCCTTGTGTGACTACAAAGATGCCAGGAAGCCTGGCTCTTGACACCCCTAGCCATCTCCTTGTTGAAAACTCAGCTAAGCCAATGCCCTCTGAAAACTTCAGGGAAACTTGCTGCCTCTCCCCCAAATCATCTGAAGTTCCCTGGATCAGTTTCATGGGTGACGGAGATTTATGATTAAGCCCACCTCTATATCAAACCATTAGATTGCTTTATACCAGGGGTGCTGAACATCTTTCAGCCCAAGGGCTGAATTCCATTTTGAAGGAGCTCTCAGCGGCAGCATACTGGTAGGGATGGACGAAAGGGACTTACCTTGTCCTTCAGCTTGCTTCGCGGTGGGGGGGAGGTGCTTTGCTTCTCCCCCTGAAGTTCAGGTGAGGGGGGGGAGGCACCCCGCCTCGCTCGGCCGAAATTCAGGCCGGGGGGGAGGCGCCCCATACCTCGCCGTCGAAATTCAGGCCGGGGAGGAGCGCCCCATCTACTCGGCCGCGAAAAAAAAGTAAAGTAAAAAAACAAATGAACACACACCCGTGATAGGCTACGTAACGATTTACGTAGCCTATCACGGCTAGATTTCCAAAGTCAGCTGTGATAGGCTATGTAAATCGTCATGTAGCCTATCACAGGTGACTTTGAAAAAAAAAAGCACGTATGCAAATGGGCGCCGCCATTTGCGTTCCTTAGTTTGGCACATCTAGTTTGCATTAGTTTGGCACGCTATTTGCGTTGCCCTTATTTTTGCCGTAGTCTACGTAAATCTTTACGTAGACTAGACGTGCCAAACTAAGGAATGCAAATGGCGGCGCCCCATGGGCGCCGCCATTTGCATACGTGCTTTTTTTTTTTCAAAGTCACCTGTGATAGGCTATGTGACAATTTACATAGCCTATCAAAGCTGACTTTGGAAATCTAGCCGTGATAGGCTACGTAAATCATTACGTAGCCTATCACGGGTGTGTGTTCGTTTTTTTTTTACTTTACTTTTTTTTTCGCGGCCGGGTAGATGGGGCACTCCTCCCCGGCCTGAATTTCGGCGGCGAGGTATGGGGCGCCTCCCCCCTGGCCTGAATTTCAGCCGGGCGAGGCGGGGTGCCTCCCCCCCCTCGCCTGAACTTCGGGGGGAGAAGTGAAGCACCTCCCCCCCACCGTGAAGCAAGCTGCAGGACAAGGTAAGTCCCTTTCGTCCATCCCTACCGGTATGCTGCCGCTGAGAGCTCCTTCAAAATGGAATTCAGCCCTTGGGCTGAAAGATGTTCAGCACCCCTGGTATAAAGCAATCTAATGGTTTGATATAAAGCAATCTAATGGTTTTTCCAAAGTCACCTGTGATAGGCTACATGACGATTTACGTAGCCTATCATGGCTGACTTTGGGAATCTAGCTGTGATAGGCTACGTAAATCGTTACGTAGCCTATCACGGGTGTGTGTGTGTGTGTGTTTTACTTTACTTTTTTATTTTGCAATGGCAGCAGCGGCGGCCGGTCAAGACCGGCTGCTGCTGCTGCCCCCGCTGAAATGCCGCCAAACCGCTGCCAGGACCCGCCGCCAAGAGGGACATTCGCACGAGGTAAGTCCCATCCTGGGGGGGGGGCGGGGGGCTGGTGGAGAATTTCTCCACCAATTTCAGGGGGCCGAATGCGTTGACATTCGGCCTCCCGGAGATTCATGGAGAAATTCTCCGCCATCCCTACATACCGGTAATCGCTGAGGCCAAAGGCAAAAAGAAACTGGGCTAAAGGCAAATGCAATGTGGCCAAAACTGCCAGCATATTTTATCTTAAAACTCTTACTGCCAGTAACTAAACTTTGGGAGAACCATTCCAACCTTTTAGAAGGGAGGAAAAACTGCACAAACGTCGGAAAACCACCAAATTATTGGTAGTTGGGGGAAAGAAGGCAGGGCCAAAGTAAAGGGGTGTGGCTGTCCGGGAACCCCAGAGAGCCATATTGGGATTACAAGCAGGCCAGATTAAGCACCTTGGCCTGAACTTCTACACCCCTGTTTTATATCTTATTCATATGGCACCCAGATCTTATGATCTGTACAGATTGTAATTGTGATCTGTAGCAGTTCCAGCCAACTGGTAAGTTCTGCACATGGGGGAAGATTTCTCTCCTTATAGTGAGATGCTATATTTTCTCATCTTCATCAGCAAGTTGATGCGAAAGAACACAAAGGGCAGTGGCAGTGTTAGGTTTCCAGCCTTAATTGTCAGGTTGATGTCAGCAGTAAACATCCTGTCATTTGGTGGTCTTGCCTTGGACATAAAGGTAATGCAATAGCAAATGTATTTGCTTGTTTACACTTAGGACATGAAGGTGCTGAGCTCAACTTACAGCATATAGCACTCTGTCATTTTTATGGCTTAAAGTAAACTGGGGAGCACTTTGTAATAAATCTGATATTTAAGAAATCTTGAACACTCTCGTCTAATGTTTCCAAAGAGCCACAGAACGAGACTTCTTTCTTTAGAGCATATATTTGGGCTTGTCCAGAGGGTTTTTTGAGTTCACATTATATATTTAAAAACTTATTTACCTTCCTGTTAAAACATTCAAAGTGATTAATGAACACTTCAATAACTCAATAAAATGAAGCAACTCAATCGATAAAGCAATAACAACAGAACAGGAGATATCAGCACAGAAATTAAAATAAAGCTGTACCAAAAGTGGTACTTTTGGCAAACTTATGTTCTCCTTCCGTTAGGGGTTTGCGGGGAAAGTGTCTGTGTTCCCCTGTGTAGAATAAGGACAGGTGGTAATTCAGTTAGCTTTGATTACCCATGTGACTCACTTATACAAGAAGCATGTAGCGCTATGTAGCGCTGAATGGTGATCACATTCACGATGTGATCTGTAGTTGGCTAGGTGTTACTCTAGGAAAGAGAAAGAAATCCTCCTAGCCAGGAAAAAAAAAGAGGGGCACTGAAACAGCGGCAGATTTGGGAAACAATGGCAGCAGGCAGTTGTGTATGTGCTTAAAGAGGTGAATATGGAAGGTTTTTCAGGAAATATGTCATCCCTCCTCCAAGCTCAGTTTTGTTTGTTTGTTTGCTTTCTTGTTTGTTTGTTATTAACCTGGAAGTTGAAATGGGTGAATATTTGGCACAGCTCTTAATGGAAACCACTTAAAATGCATAGGAGAATAAGAAAAAAAAGCATTGACCTTTACGTATAAAGGCTACAAATGAAGTGGCATGATAAATTTCCTTCATGGATTCCAAAGCTGCAGTGCCACCACAGAGAATGCCCTGTGCTGCACCACCACCCCGGCTATATTTTATTTTATTTTACATAAAGAGTGAGCCAAGAGAAAGGCCTTTCTGGCAGATCATAAGGAGCATGGAAATCCATAGGAAAGGAGATGCTTCCACAGATGATTACTGAGGGCATTGATTGTATACACCTAGGGCTGGCCCTGTCCTGCAACAAGTTGAAGTGACCTGCTTCAGGCAGCACCATGTGGAAAGGTGGTAATAGCGCTGGCCCTAGTGTGTTTGGGGTGGCATCATTTCACCCCCACTTCAGGCAGCAAATGTCTTGGGTCAGCACCATATAACACTTTAACTCTCGTGGCTTCCTCCAAAGATTCTTGGGGAACTATAGTTTGGTGAGTTGCTGTGAATTCTGTTTGAGATACCTGGTCTCTCCATCAACCTGCCCTTCACAGAACTGGAATTTCTGGGTTTCCTGGGAAAAGAAAGTGACTAGGGGGTACACACAACCACTTCCATGCATGGATGAATGAGTGGAGGAGGTCACGGAGCCATGTAAGCTACCCTGTCCACCACTATTGTCACAGATCACCATCACCCTCCCCCCCCAGAACATTCCCTTGATGCTCATCAAATAAGGTTCTCCAGGACCCTGTCTGATCAACATTCCTATGTAGGATCTCTCACAAATCCTTCTGATTAATATGAAATGAGAATTCATTGGAGGTGTGCGGCAGCCTTGAAACTTTTTTTTAAAAAAAAAATTCAAATGAAAGCTGGATATTTTTTAAAAAATCTATGATGACAAAGAGAGAGAGAGAGAGAGAGAGTGTGAGAGAGGAATCCTTCAGGGAGAGGAAAGGCACATTGTGTTCCTCCTTGTTTTACAACATTCTCATTGATTTGACTGATTCTCTCTCATTAATCCCAGAGGTAACTCAGAGCTTGGCATTCACAAAAAAAGTTTGATTAGATGCTGATTTTTCTACCTCTAACAGCTAGAAAACTGGGGGAATAATATTTAAAACCCTCTGAAATTTCAGTGCAATGCTCATAGCTCTTTAATACGGATACTTAAATAGGTTGCTTAAATTACTACCCCTTTGAGTTAAAATGGCCATTGAGACCATTAATCATGATGAAAGCATTAATTGCATAAATATCTGATTTGCTGATTTTTCATGTTCACTATCTAGGAGCATAAGGATTAGAGAGTGGAATGCAAAACCTATTTATTTTTATGCCTGCGTGTGTTTCTATCAGTCAAATATAATTTTAAGTCCCCTTGCTTAAAATGTCTAAAATGTGAATGGCTTCTAGCATGAGAGAGAAACCCAAATGTTAATGCCCTGATCCTTAATTTTATATATATAATGTTTGCAGGCATATACTGAACTATCGTATTTCAAGTGTTCAAACCTGAACTATCACATTTCAAGTGCTCAAAGTGCTTCACATACATTATATCATCAATCCTTACAATAACACTGTAAGGTAGGTCATTATTCTTGTACTCCATATGGGGAACAGAGGCTGAGGGGCAGGGACTCAGTTCAAATCATAGAATACCGGTTTATGCCAGGGTAGACTAGGGATGTCACGAGCACAGTTCGGGGTTCGGGAACTCATCGAGCAACCCTTGCCCGCGACCCCCAAACTGCGATCACCGAGATGCTGCCCTTGTTCGTCCCCCACTCGTGCCCACTCGCGCTCCCCAGTATTCACCGTGAACCTGTTTGGTGAGCGCCACCATTTTCGCGCCTTTGATTTCTGCATAAAACAGGAAGTTAAAAAAATGTGCATATTCAAATATGCGCAGTTTGGATCTGGGAAAGCTAAATATGCGCAATATTAGAGGTATAATCCCTCTAATATTGTGCTTATTTAGCTTTCCCAGCTCCAAACTGTGCAAATTTGAATAGGCACATTTTTTTTTAACTTCCTGTTTTACGCAGAAATCAAAGGCATGAAAATGGCAGCGCTCACCGAACAGGTTCGCGGTGAGCACTGGGGAATTCACCGAACTTGTGGGTGGCTTGAGCACAGGTTCGGGGGGCTGTGAGCATGGGCGCTGCTTTGCCGAGTGCTTGGAAAACCTGAACTAGGGTGAGTTCTTACATCCTTAGGGTAGACTGTTAATCGATTTTGCTCAGTATTATCTATTCTGACTGGCAGCCACTTTTAGAGATGTCAGAGAATTCCACGATGGATCTCGGTGAGGCCCAATGCCAGTGCATTCGGCCCCCTGAAATCCGTCGTGGAATGAAGCCCCCGCCCCCCCACCCCATGAAAGGCGTGCGGGATGAAGTCCCTGCCGCCCCCACCCCACAAAAGGCACGCGAAATGGAGCACTTACCTGCTCCCGTCCATGCTGCTTTGCGAATGGCGGCTGTCCTGTGGCCACCATTCGCTTCCTCCTCTTCAAGCCGTGATAGGCTACGTAAATACTTATGTGGCCTATCACAGCTAACGCAGGGACACCATTTGCATCCCTGCGGAGGCCGTGATAGGCTACGTAAGTGTTTACATAGCCTATCAAGGTGGGGGGGGAACCCCAGCGTACGCAAATGGTGGTGGCTACCGCCATTTGCGTACGCTGGGTTCCCCCCCCGCCGTGATCGGCTACGTAAGTATTTACATAGCCTATCACGGCAGGGGAAATTCCCCCCCCCCACCATGATAGGCTACATAAATACTTACGTAGCCGATCATGGCAGGGAGAAAAAAAACCCAGCGTATGCAAATGGCGGTAGCCGCCACCATTTGCGTACGCTGGGTTTTTTCCCCCTGCCGTGATAGGCTATCTAAATATTTATGTAGCCTATCATGGCTCAATACAGGGACGCAAATGGCGGCGGCTATGACAGCTGCCATTTGCATCCCTGCAGGGCTGCCCAGCGGCTGGATGTCCAGCTGTGGGTGGCCGGAGGCGGCCGGCGGCCCCGCGGCTTGGCCGCGGAGTGGAGCCGGCTAGGCAGGATTCCAGGAGGAGGGACGGAGTGCCTCCCCCCCACCGCGGATACCCCTCAGCGGAGCAAGGTAAGGGATTCGTACATCCCTAGCCACTTTCAAGGATCTTAGGCAGAGATCTTTCTCTTGTTATCGTGTCCTACCTGATCCTGCTACCTGCAAGTGAACCTGGGACTTTCTGAATCTGAAGTATATGTTCTACCACTCAGCTACAGTCCACCCCAAGAACTGTTTCTGAATTAGAACCAATGCATCGGGAATCCTCCATGGTTCTCTTCTTTATTTCTGAATGTTGTATGGAGCACTATGAACAGCACATAAATAGAGATGGGTGATTCTGTCAATTTCAGTTCCATTCAATTTCTCATTTTTCCATCCTTAACTTTGTCTTGGCTCAATTCTGCATCAGAGCTTCTTCTTCTTTAGTTTGCATGAAAATTCATATGCATTTCTTTTCTCCTAATATCCACATTGTTGTGCACTCCTTTACCCTGAAGTATGCATTTTTGTGTGCATTTTTTGAACACTTCTCCTAATTGGAGAAAAACATGGTGATGGTGGCAGAGGAGGATGCTCGGCGAATGGGCCCAGGCAAGTTGTGGGCTGCTTGATAGGCAGGGGAGGGGGTTGAGCGTGGTCTGGGGACCGCCAAGCAGGGGCTGAGTGGGCATCTGGGGAACCAGACAGGGGTGGGTTCTCACATCCCTACTCCTAATATAAACATTTTTTGTGTGCACTTTCCCCCAATTTACATATTTGTGTGTGCACTTTATGCTAATTCACTTTTCACACATTTTTGCAAGCTGCTTGCCCTATTATAATGCATTGCACTATTGTGTGCACTTTTGCTTTCATATGGATGTTTGTGCACACTTCCCCATAAAATGCACTTTTCTTTTAAACTTGAGAATTGTTTCGCAAAATTTAGAAAAGTGCAAATTTTGGTGAGCAACTGTGTCCTGGTTCATGTATTGGTTTGTAGGTGTGAACTTGGTAAATTCAAGTACATATGTAGAGGGAATTGATTTCTCACCCATCCCTACATGCAGTTTGCTGAGGCTGGAAGATCCTTCGTTTTACTTCCATTCTTCATTTCTGTGGTGCCAGCAGAGCTCATGAAAGCCTTGTGGTAGTTTGAGAGCTGGGATATTCCTGGTTTAGATCCTGCATACTCTCAGCATCACTGGTATGAGACAAGAGGTTGCCAACAGTGTCTTGACTTTATTCAAATGTCTATCCCCTTTGTGCAACCTTACACTGTCATAATGGAGTGGGAATAGGCATTTCATAGCTTCTGGAAGGCATCTGGGTAAAGCTTCTTAGACAACTGCCATGGCATGATGCCACTGTAGTTTAGGCTTACCTTACAACAGCCCTGGCTTCTTGTTTCACAACAACCCTCTGAAGTAGACCAGGCTGAGAGAGAATTAATTGCTCAAAGCCCACTGCCATCCCCAGCTTGAAAACTGAAGACATCTGTCCATTGCACTCCATTTTTTTGTTTATTCTTGTCTTCAAATTGTCCTTATTCCAACCCCCCCCCCCAAACCCCTATGCCAATTGTTATTAAAGCATTATAATGCATGCTCCTTCTGTCAAAACAGAGAATGGGTTGTTCTTGTTTTGGTTCCATTTTAAAACCTTGTCTGGGAGTTTATGCCCTGGGATTTGACAGCTTTTGTTTGAGTATTCTTAAGAGCAAAAACTTCTGTTTATTCAATATTCCAGATGCAAATACTTTGAAGGGAAGTTAGTTTTTATACCCATGAGGATTTACACTTGGAGCCTTCAACATCCATCCTTTGAGAGGAAAGAGATGAACTATAATGAAGTAGTTCATGGTACAATTAAAATGATGTAGTAAAACAGTAACATGATACGCTGAATTGGAATAACTGACGTTGATTAAGGAGGACATCAAAATTAAATGCTTGATAGGACTGACATAACAAATACAAGATGGCCACTCCACATTGGAGTCAGGATGTGCTGTCAATTTGCTGATATTTTCCAGGCAAATTCATTGATAGATGTAACATTTTTATAGCCTTTCTTTAATTCCTTGCAGCCCTCTACTTTTAACCTGCCCCCCTCTTTCTAGTAAATATACTTGTGGATAATTTAAAGAGAAAACTGTTCTGTTTCATCATAAAAGATTTGTCTGTTACTTTTGGTGTGTAAATCAAGTGGACACTGCAACATACTTGGACTTGTTTTTCAAGGCGTTTGTTGACAACAACAGTGAAAGAGATCACAGAGACCGCCAACAAGTGTGGACATCAATTATTTTTTAATTGTATAGGAGTACAGTACACTAATTAAAACTAGTATATCTTGCAATGCCAAAGGCAAAATTAATTATTAATTTTTATTAATATTCAGAAGTAGCACAAGGAATACATTAAAAAAAGATTTTGTGGTTGGGGGTGAGATCTTGTTTAGCTTAAGGTTTCAGCAAAGCAAAGAAAAAAAGGGGGGACATTGGCTAAATTTGAATAGTTAAACATGTCATTGCAGAGATTATTTATACTGAGAAAAGGATGTGGTTTTTTAAATGGTTATCTGGCATAGGAAGCAATTATTGAAAATCCCAACACTTGGCTACAACTATTTGACTTGAGCAGTCTAAATGTCCACATTATTGTGCTATTATTTGTACAATGCAATTGTTCTAGGGATGCAAAGTCCCCAAATATCACCCTGAGCAACTGTGGTCTTGGGCACCTCCCATGCTTTTCAACAAGGAACGTACCCTGGGTAGGGATGGACAAACCAGTCAATTTTGATTTCTCATTTTTTCCACCCTGAAGTTCAGGTTGATCATTTTTTGATCAAACATTGATAATTTTTTTAAAGTTTACATAAAAACAGATAAGCATTTTTGTGCACATTTTTCCCAAATAGATGCACCTTGTATTGTTGTTGTTCAGTCGTTAAGTCATGTCCAACTCTACGTGACCCCATCATGGACCATAGCACGCCAGGCCTTCCTGTCCTGCGCTCTCTCCTGGAGTGTGCTCAAGACATATTCATTGCATCGGTGATGCTATCTAGCCATCTCATCCTCTGCCGTCTCCTTCTCCTTTTGCCTTCAATCTTTTCCAGCATCAGGGTCTTTTCCAGGGAGTTTTCTCTTCGCATTAGGTGGCCAAAATATTTGAGCTTCAGCTTCAGCATCTGTCCTTCCAATGAGCACTCAGGGTTGATTTCCTTTAGGATTGTAGGGGTGGACGAAAGTCACTTACCTGTCCTCAAAGCTTGTTCGCGGTAGGGGGGAGGCTTCCTGCCTCGCCCGGCCGAAATTCAGGCCGGGGGGGAGGCTTCCCGCCTCGCCCGGCCGAAATTCAGGCCAGGGAGGAGGCGCCTCGCCCGGCCGCGAACTCAAAAGTTTTGTTTTGTTTTTTTTTAAACGCACCCGTGATAGGCTACGTGACGATTAACGTAGCCTATCACGGCTAGATCTGCAAAGTCAGCCGTGATAGGATACGTTAATCATCACGTAGCCTATCACGGGTGACTTAAAAAAAAAAAAGCGTGTACGCAAATGGCGGCCCCCATAGGGAGCCGCCATTCGCGTTCCTTATTTGGTCGCTGTAGTCTACGTAAATCTTTACGTAGACTACGGCGAAAATAAGGGCAACGCAAATAGCGTAGATGCTACGCTATTTGCGATTCCCCTTATTTTCGCTGTCTTAGTCTACCTAAATGTTTACATAGACTAAGACATGCCAAAATAAGGAATGCAAATGGTGGCGGCCATGGCCGCCACCATTTGCATACATGCGGTTTTTTTTAAGTCAGCCGTGATAGGCTATGTAAACATTTACATAGCTTATCACAGCTGACTGCAAGGACGCAAACGGCGGCGTCTATGGCCACCGCCATTTGCGTCCCTGCTAGCCAGCGGCCGGATGTCCGGCCTCTGGCGGAGCCGGCCGGCGGCTCCGCAGAATTGCTGCGGAGCACAGCTGGCTGGCCAGGATTCCGGGGGGGGGGGGAAAGGAACGGAGCTCCTCCCCCCCAACCATAAACATAATCCACAAAAGGTAAGTACCTTTCGTACATCCCTAATCCTCTTCACTTTCTGCTATTATGGTGGTATTGTCTGTATATCTGAGATTGTTGATAATTCTCCCGGCAATCTTAATTCCGACCTGTGATTCATCTAATTCGGCGTTCCTCATGATGTACTCTGCAAATAAGTTAAATAAGCAGGGTGACAATATGCAGCCTTGTTGTACTCCTTTCCCAATTTTGAACCAATTGGTTGTTCCATGTCTGGTTCTTATTGTTGCTTCTTGACCCTCATACAGGTTTCTCAGGAGACAGGTAAAGTGGTCTGGTGCTCCCATCTCTTTAAGAATTTGCCAGAGTTTGTTGTGATCCACACAATCAAAGGCTTTAGTGTAGTCAATGAATCAGAAATAGATGTTTTTTCTGGAATTCTCTTGCTTTCTCCATGATCCAGTGAATGTTGGCGATTTGATCTCTAGTTCCTCTGCCTCTTTGAAACCCAGCTTGTACTTCTGGTAGTTCTTGGTTCACATACTGCTGAAGCCTAGCTTGTAGGAATTTGAACATAACCTTGCTGGCATGTGAAATGAGCGCAATGGTACAGTAGTTTGAACACTCTTTGGCATTGCCGTTCTTTGGAATTGGAATGTAAACTGTAGGGATGTATGAAAGTCACTTACCTTTCCGTGGATTATGTTGATGGTGTGAGGGGAGGCGTTCCGTCCCTCCCCCCGGAATCCTCGACGGGGGGAGAGGCGATCCATTCCTCCCCCCCCGGAATCCTCCATGGCTGGCTGTGCTCCATGGCAGCTCCGCGGAGCAGCCAGCCAGGCCCAGGCCAGAGCCGTCCGCAGCCGGATTTCCAGCAGCGGAGGGCTCTGGGTAAGAAAAAAAAAAACGTGTATGCAAATGGCGGCAGCTACAGCCACCACCATTTGCGTTCCTTATTTTTGGCTGTCTTAATCTACATAAATATTTACGTAGACTTTGACGGCGAAAATAAAGGGGAACGCAAATAGCGTAGCGGGCGCTATTTGCATCCCTTTTTGATTCACTGTTTTAGCCTACGTAAATATTTACCTAGGCTAAAACAGTGAATCAAAAAGGGAGGCAAATAGCGCCTGCTACGCTACTTGCGTTCCCCTTTATTTTCGCCATCATAGTCTACGTAAATATTTACGTAGACTAAGATGGCCAAAAATAAGGAATGCAAATTTGCGTATGCGTTTTTTTTTTTTTTACCCAGCCATGATAGGCTACGTAAATCTTTATGTAGCCTATCATGTCTCTGTAAAAAAACCCCAAATCCTCCAGACTGCAAATGGCGGTGGCGGCAGCCGGTCAGAAGACCAGCCGCTGCAGCTGCCGCCGCCGGAGCCACTGCCACCCGGAACATCCGCCCCAGGTAAGTCTCGTCCCGGGGGGGATCCGTGGGGGTTGGGGGGTGACAGGCCATTCCGCCACGGTCTTTGGGGGGCTAAATGCACTGGCATTCGGCCTCACTGAGATCCATGGCGGAATTCTCTGACATGCCTAGTAAACTGACCTTTTCTAGTCTTGTGGCCACTGTTGAGTGTTCCAAATTTGTTGGCATATTGAGTGCAGCACTTTAACATCATCATCTCTTAGGATTTTAAATAGCTCAGCTGGAATACTGTCATCTCCACTAGCTTTGTTGTTCGTAATGCTTCCTAAGGCCCACTTACCTTCACTCTCTAGGTTGTCTGGCTCAAGTTCAGTGACCACAATATCATGGCTATCAGGGACATTAAGATCTTTCCTGTATAGTTCTTCTGTGTATTCTTTCCACCTCTTCTTAGGGATGTCAGAGAATTTCGCCATGAATCTCGGGGAGGCTGAATGCCAGCGCATTTGGCCCCCCGAAATTGGTGTCGGAACCATCTGCCCCCCACCCCCCCGGGACGGGACTTACCTTGGGCGAATCTTCCTGGCGGCGTTGGCTTCGGCAGCAGTTCGGCGGCGGCAGCTGCGGCGGCCAGTCTTCCGACCGGCTGCTGCTGCCACCATTTCCAGTTAAAACAAACAAACAAAAAAAAAATGTGATAGGCTATGTAAAGATTTACATAGCCTATCACGGCTAGATTTTTTAAAAAAACACCGTGATAGGCTACGTAAATGTTAACATAGCCTATCACGGCTGATATAAAAGAAAAAAAAAACACGCGCACGCAAATGGTGGTGCCCATGGGCACTGGCATTTGCGTTCCTTATTTTGGCACGTCTTAGTCACGTAAACATTTACGTAGACTAAGATGGCGAAAATAAGGGGAACGCAAATAGCATAGTGTCTATGCTGTTTGCGTTCCCCTCATTTTCGCCGTCTTAGTCTAAGTAAATGTTTATGTAGACTAAGACGTGCCAAAATAAGGAACGCAAATGCCAGCGCCCATGGGCACCGCCATTTGCGTACGTGTGGTTTTTTCCTTTTAAATCAGCCGTGATAGGCTACGTAAACGTTCATGTAGCCTATCACGGCTGACTGCAGGGACGCAAACGGCGGCGGCTACGGCCGCAGCCATTTGCGGAGCCGGCCGGCCAGGATTCGGGGGGGGGGGGAGGGACGGAGAGCCTCCTCCCCCGGCCAGAATTTCGGGGGGAGGGACGGAGCGCCTCCCCCCCACCATGAATGTCACCCTTCGAAAAGGTAGGTGACTTTCGTACATCCCTACCTCTCCTTAATCTCATCTGCTTCTGTTAGGTCCCTGCCTTCTTTGTCCTTTATCATGCCCATCTTTGCATAAAAAGTTCCCTTGAGATCTCTGATTTTCTGGAAAAGATCTCTAGTCTTTCCCATTCTATTGTTTTTTTTTTATTTCTTTGCATTGTTCATTTAAGAAAGCCTTCTTGTCTCTCCTTGCTATTCCCTGGAACTCTACATTCAGTTGGATATATCTTCCCCTTTCTCCCTTGTTTCTCACTTCCCCTCTTTCCTCAGCGACTTGTAAAGCCTCATCAGGCAGCCACTTTGCTTTCTTGCATTTCTTTTTCTTTGGGATGGATTGAGTTGCTGGCTCCTGAGCAATGTTACGGACCTCCGTCCATAGTTCCTCCGGCACTCTGTCTATCTGGTCTAATCCCTGAAATCTATTCCTCACCTCCACTGTATATTCATAAGGGATATGATTTAGGTCATACCTGAATGGTTTAGTGGTTTTCCCTACATTCTTCAATTTAAGCTGAAATTTTGCAAGAAGCAGCTCATGCTGAGCCACAGTCAGCTCCAGGTCTTGTTTTTACTGACTGTATAGAGCTTCTCCATCTTTGGCTGCAAAGGACATAATAAATCTGATTTTGATATTGACCATCTGGTGATGTCCATGTATAGTGTCACCTCTTGTGCTGTTGGAAAAGAGTGTTTGCTATGATCGGCATGTTCTCTTGGTAAAACTCTATAAGCCTTTGTCCTGCTTCATTTTGTACACCAAGGCCATGCTTGCCTGTTATCCTGGTTATTTCTTAGCTTCCTACTTACCATTCCAATCCCCTATGATGAAAAGGACATCTTTTTTTGATGTTAGTTCTAGAAGGTGTTGTAGGTCTTCATAGAACCGAGCAACCTCAGCTTCTTTGGCCTCAGTGGTTGGGGCATAGACTTGAATTACTGTGATGTTGAATGGTTTGCCTTGGATTCGTACTGAGATCATTCTATTGTTTTTGAGATTGTACCCCAGTACTGCTTTTCCCACCCATTTATTGACTATGAGTGCTACTCCATTTCTTCTAAGGGATTCTTGCCCACAGTAGTAGATATAATGGTCACCTGAATTAAATTCGCCCATGCCTGTCCATTTTAGTTCGCTGATTCCCAAGATGTAGATGTTCAGTCTTGCCATCTCATGTTTGACCACATCCAGCTTACCTTGATTCATTGACCTTACATTCCAGGTTCCTAAACAATATTGTTCTTTACAGCATCAGATTTTCTTTTCACCACCGGTAGGGATGGGGGAGAATTTCTCCCCGAAACTTCGGGGGGCCGAGCGCCAATGCATTCGGTCCTCCAAAGGTTGTTCGGGGAGAAATTCTCTGCCCCCCCACCCCCGCCCCCCCCAGGATGGGACTTACCTTTCACGAATGTCCCTCCCGGCGGCGGGTCCCGGCGGTGGTTCAGCAGGTCTTCGTCAGGGGTGGGGGCAGCAGCCGGTCTTTCGACCGGCTGCCGCCGCCACCATTACAAGCAAAGTAAAAAAAAAAAAATGCCCCTGTGATAGGCTACGTAACGATTAACATAGCCTATCACGGCTAGATTTGCAAAGTCAGCCGTGATAGGCTACGTTAATCGTCACGTAGCCTATCACGGGTGACTTTAAAAAAAAAGCGCTTACGGCTAATGGCAGCCCCCATAGGGAGCCGCCATTCACGTTCCTTATTTGGTCGCTGTAGTCTACGTAAAGATTTACGTAGACTACGGCGAAAATAAGGACAACGCAAATAGCGTTGCCCTTATTTTTGCCGTAGTCTACGTAAATCTTTACGTAGACTACAGCGACCAAATAAGGAACGCGAATGGCAGCTCCTTATGGGGGCCGCCATTTGCGTACGCGCTTTTTTTTTTTCAAAGTCACCCGTGATAGGCTACGTGACAATTAATGTAGCCTATCTTGGCTGACTTTGCAGATCTAGCCGTGATAGGCTACGTTAATCCTTACGTAGCCTATCACAGGGGCTTTTTTTTTTTCTTTTGAAGTTCGCGGCCGGGGAGACGGGGCGCCTCTCCCCGGCCTGAATTTCAGCCAGGCGAGGCAGGAAGCCTCCCCCACCGGCCTGAATTTCGGCCAAGCGAGGAGGGAAGCCTCCCCCCCCCGGCCTGAACTTCGGGAGGAGCAGCGAAGCGCCTCCCCCCCACCGCGAAGCAAGCTGCGAGACCAGGTTAGTGACTTTCATGCCCCCCTGACCACCAGACACATCCACAGCTGAGTGTCCTTTCGGCTTTGGCCCAGCCGCTTCACTCTTTCTGGTGCTACTTGGAAATTCCCTCTGCTCTTCCTCAGTAGTATATTGGACACCTTCCTACCTGAGGGGCTCATCTTCCGGCGTCATATCTTTTAGCCGTGTGATACGTTCATGGGGTTTTCTTGGCAAGAATACTGGAGTGGGTTGCAATTTCCTTCTCCAGCACCTTGTATGCATTTTCCCTAATATAATTTTTGAAAGCAATTTTCCTCATATAATGCATTTTAGGAATGGCGGAGAATTCCGCCACGGATTCTAGTGAGGCCAGATTCTTTAGAATTCGCCCCCCCCCCTAGAATCCATGGCAGAACAGCCTCCTGCCCCCTGCCCTCCCCAGGAATCTCCCTGGGATGGCAATTACCTGGGGCGGATTCGGCAGCGGCGGTGGCAGATTCGGCAGCGGCGGTGGCGGATTCGGCAGTGGCGGTGGCGGCTGGTCTCCTGGCCGGCCACGGCAGGGCTGCCTCTGCTGCCATTGCCATCCTCGTACCGTGATAGGCTACATAAGAATTTACATAGCCTATCACGGCTAACATTAAAAAACCAAAAAACATGCAGTGTACGCAAATGGCGGTAGCTACAGCAGCCGCCATTTGCGTGGCCTATTTTTCGCTGACTTATCTTACATAAATATTCATGTAGGCTAGAATGGCAAAAAATAAAGGAATGCAAATAGCGTCCACTATGCTATTTGTGTTCCCCTTTTTTTCCGCGGTTTTATCTTACGTAAATATTTACGTAAGATAAGTTGGTGAAAAATAGGCCATGCAAATAGCGAGGATGGCAATGGTGGTAGCAGCAGCCCTAACACGGCCAGCCAGGAGACCAGCCACCGCCGCTGCCAGAGCCGCCAGAGCCGCTGAATCCACTGCCGCCACTGCCGAATCTGCCCCAGGTAAGTGCTGTCCTGGGGGGATTCTGCGGGGCGGCAGGGGGCAGGACGCCATTCTGCCACGGATTCCAGGCCGGCCTCACTGGAATCCATGGCAGAATTATCCGTGATCCCTATTCAAGATGAAGCTGGACAGCCATCTGTCAGGGATTCTTTGACTTGAATTCCTCTATTGAGCAAGGGGCTGGACTTGATGGTCTTGTAGGCCCCTTCCAACCCTACTAATCTATGATTCTATGATTCTAATTCAATAGCAACAATGTCTGCTATTTGGATTCTACCTAGGGATGTACGAGACTCACTCACCTTTTCGCGGAATTTTTTGCGGTAGGGGGGAGGTGCTTCGTCCCTCCCCCCGGAATCCTCAACGGTGGGGGAGGTGATCCAGGCTTCCCCCCCAGAAGCCCTGTCCACAGCCGGATTTCTGGCCGTGGACGGCCTGCTGCAGACGCAAATGGCGGCCACCATAGCGGCCGCCATTTATGTCCAGCCAGGCTGCCATGATAGGCTACGTAAGTATTTACATAGCCTATCATGGCAACCCAAAAAACAACAACAAAAAACCAGTGTATGCAAATGGCAGCGGCTATGGCGGCTGCCATTTGCATTCCCTATTTTTCGCCGTTCTAGCCTACGTAAATATTTACGTAGGCTATTACGACGAGAAAAGGGGACTGCAAATAGCATAGTGGATGCTATTTGCTTTCCTTTTTTTCTCCGTAATACCCTACGTAAATATTTACCTAGGCTAGAACGGCAAAAAATAGGGAATGCAAATGACGGTCACCATAGCTGCCGCTATTTGCATAAGCTGTATTTTTTTTGGTGGGGTAGCCGTTATAGGCTACGTAAATACTTACGTAGCCTATCACAGCTGCAAGGTCGCCAATGGCGGCTGCAGCAGCCTGACTGCGGCCGGCCAGGAGACCAGCTGCTGCCGCCAGAGCCACCGCCGCCGGAACAGCCGCCGCCGCCGCATCCGCCGCATCCGCTGCATCCACCGCATCCGCCGCATCCGCCGCATCCGCCCCAGGTAAGTTCTGTCCCGGGGGATTCCGTGGGGGGCGGGGGGCAGGAGGCCATTCCGCCATGGATTTCAGGGGGCCTCCTGCCCCCCCTGCCCCCCCACGGAATCCCCTGGGACGGAACTTACCTGGGGTGGATGTGGCGGATGCGGCGGCAGCAGCTCCGGCGGCAGCGGCAGCTGGTGTCCTGGCTGGTTGCGGCCGGGCTGCTGCGGCCGCCATTTTTCCCTATTTTTCGCCATTCTAAAGAATCCAGCCTCACTGGAATCTGTGGCGGAATTCTCTGCCTTCCCTAAATCTACCTATAGGAGAGCTTGAGGCCAAACGCAGCCTGGCTAAGTCTAAGGCAGAGTGAAACTTTACAGCTAGTAGTCATTACAATGCCTGCTAAGATAGGTCAGTCTTATTATCACCACACTGACACTGCAGATGGCAGTTGAGACTAAAAATAAAATAAAATCAGTAGCTTACCTACAGCCATCTAATGAGTTGATGGGAAAAGTGAGATTTGAACGAGTGATGTCTTGGTTGATAGCTCAGCAACCATAGTATTTGTTTAGTGATTTAAACGAGTTATAAGCTGCCTTTTAGGGTAAACCCTCCCAAAGCAGTTATACAACAAAACTTAAAACCATAAAACAATACTAAGAACAATGATAAAAATAATCAGAATTTACAGTCAAAGCCAGATATTACCACTATGTGTGGAATGGCACCAGCAGAATACTACCTCAGTTATAGGCCAAGGTAACAAGCAAGTCTTTTGGGGTCCATTTGAAGATCTACAATGATGGGTGTGGTAGACATTAATTGCAACGGAGTTCCATAAGTGTGTGTCTGTGTGAGAGTGTGTGTGTGGGGGGCTTATATATCTCTGTTCTTCTCTGATAGATTCTTCCTGACTAGGGATGTACAAAAGTCACTTACCTTTCCGTGGATTATGTTGATGGTGTGTGGGGGAGGTGTTCCGTCCCTCCCCCCAGAATCCTCGATGGGGGGGGAGGCGATCCGTTCCTCCCCCCCGGAAAACTCCATGGCCAGCTGTGCTCCGAGGCAGCTCCATGGATTTCCGGCCATGGAGGGCTCTGGGTAAAAAACAAAAAAACGCGTATGAAATTGGCGGTGGCTATGGCCGCCGCCATTTGCGTTCCTTATTTTTGGCCATCTTAATCTACGTAAATATTTACGTAGACTATGACAGCGAAAAGAAAGGGGAACGCAAATAGTGTAGCAGGCGCTATTTGCGTTCCTTTTTGATTCCCCGTTTAACCTGCGTAAATATTTACATAGGCTAAAATGGCGAATCAAACGCTATTTGCATTCCCCTTTATTTTCGCCATCATAGTCTACGTAAATATTTATGTAGGCTAAGATGGCCAAAAATACGGAACGCAAATGGGGCGGCCATAGCTGCCGCCATTTGAGTACGCGTTTTTTTTTTTTACCCAGCCATGATAGGCTACATAAATCTTTACGTAGCCTATCACATCTTGTAAAAAAAAAAAAAAATGACAAGACTGCAAATGGCAGCGGTGGCAGCCAGTCGGAAGACCAGCCGCCGCAGCTGCTGCCGCCGAAGCCGCCACCGGAGCCGCCACCGCCCGGAACATCTGCCACAGGTAAGTCTCATCCCGAGGGGGATCCGCGGGGTGGCGGGGTGGTGGTGGGCCATTCCACCATGGAGTTCGGAGGGCCGAATGCACTGGCAATCAGCCTCACCGAGATCCGTGGTGGAATTCTCTGACATCCCTATTCCTGACTTACTTGCCCAACTGTTTCAGTTCATCTTTGAACAAGGGTGGGGGCACTACAACTGGAAAAAATGGACCTTTTTACACTTAAAGCAAGTCTGTGTTAATGCAAACACCCATTCTCTCCCTTCTGTGCTGATGTTAGCTGAGATCCTCAGAACTTTCTTATCTTCCAGAGACAATCCATTTAGTTTTAATTGAGAGTGTATGTATGGGAAGTGTTGTTTTTTAAAACTTGAGAATATGTGCATGAAAAGTGTTGAAAGACTCAGTATCAAAATCTTTGGGTTGTATCCAATGTTAGTCTAACTGAAGTCCTATTCATTTTAATGGGTCTACTTTAAGTAGGACTAACAATGGTTACAACCCTTTTCCCTCCTTCTTTTGTAATACTAGAACCTAATGTGAAGTTGATTTGCGGTATCTTCAGAACAGCCACAATAATAATTAAAAAAACTTCTTTGCACAATGCATAATGGATGTAGGGAAAGATGTCGTGATGACCATTACCTTGGATGGCATTAAAGAAATTAAATGACAAGAGGGGACCTGCAACAAAATGTTGAAATGTATATTTCTTCCCCTCCTAATAGAAATGCTTCTGTTCAGGGTTCCAGCCAGCCATACCCTACAGGCTATTCCATTCCATTCCTGCATGCCACTCCATTCCTACCCACCCACAGCTCCCATCACCTCCCACCCAACTGGTAAGTAACATTCCATTTGTGCTGTGCATGTGTCATCCTCACTGGGTTATTTTTTCAGGAGAGGGGGTTTAGTTTCTTAAAACAGCTTATATGTTCGTGTGTGTGTGTGTGTGTGTGTGTGTACCTCCCTCTTGTTTTCAATGACCCCAAATTTGTTTTGTTACTATCCTGTTGGCACTTGAGCTTTCCTGCATGAGGCATTTATTGTGTGCTTGTCATTCTTTACATCTGTTTCTTAAGAGCACTTTCCGGGGGGTTGGAGTTAGAAGAGGGAAAATTGAATATTATTTCTGAAAGTGAAAGAAAAAGTATTTTCCTACTTGTGCATTTGTGTTATTTTGCTACAGCACACCACCACCTAGAGCTCATGTAGTGGAAAAGCAGGAAAGGAAAAGCTGTTTTTGTAGAGCTCGGACCTCAAGTCTGTGACAAAACTGAAAGTGGATTAGGGGTGGACGAAAGTCACTTACCTGTCGTCGAAGGCCGTTTGCGGTGGGGGGGAGGCACTTCGCTGCTCCCCCCACGAAGTTCAGGCCGGGGGGGAGGCTTCCCGCCTCGCCCGGCCGAAATTCAGGCTGGGGGGGAGGCTTCCTGCCTCACCCGGCCGAAATTCAGGCCGGGGAGGAGGCGCCTCGCCTCGCCTGGCCGCGAACGCGAAAGTAAAAAAAAAAAAAAAAAAAAAACGCCCCCGTGATAGGCTACGTGACGATCCACGTAGCCTATCACGGCTAGATCTGCAAAGTCAGCCGTGATAGGCTACGTGAATCGTCACATAGCCTATCACGGGTGACTTTCAAAAAAAAAAAAAAAAAGCACATACGCGAATGGCGGCCCCCATAGGGAGCCGCCATTCGCGTTCCTTATTTAGTCGCTGTAGTCTACGTAAATGTTTACGTAGACTACGGCGAAAATAAGGGCAACGCTATTTGCGTTGCCCTTATTTTCGCCATAGTCTACGTAAACATTTACGTAGACTACAGTGACCAAATAAGGAACGGGAATGGCGGCTCCCTATGGGGGCCGCCATTATCCGTACACTCTTTTTTTTTTTTTTCAAAGTCACCCGTGATAGGCTACGTGACGATTCACATAGCCTATCACGGCTGACTTCGCAAATCTAGCCGTGATAGGCTACGTGAATCGTCACGTAGCCTATCAGGGGGCGTTTTTTTTTCTTTCATTGCAATGGCGGCGGTGGCAGCCGGTCGAAAGACCAGCTGCCGCTCCCGCCTTGCTCGAACACCCACCAAACCGCTGGCCGGACCAGCCACCGGGAGGGACATTCGGTGAAGGTAAGTCCCGTCCCGGGGGGGGGTGCAGGGGGCGGGGGGGTGCGGAGGATTTCTCCCCGAAATTTGTTCAGGGGGCCGAACACGTTGGCGCTCGGCCCCCCGAAGTTTCGGGGAGAAATTCTCCGCCATCCCTAAAGTGGATACAATAGATTGACAGCCTCAGGTAGAAAAGCTCTACGCATCTGGGTTTGCAGTTAGAAGACATTATTAGAGAAATACTTGAACTGAAAATGGGCAGCAGCAGCAGAGGGGGTTTATCTCCTTCATCCTCAGCTTGTGGGCCCCTTGCAGGCATTTGGCTGGCGACTGTTGATGAACAGAATGCCGGAGTATCTGGAACTGGGACTAATTGAACAGAGTAGCGTTTTCCATTTAACACTACACTATGAAAGTTTAGCAGGAAGAGCACTTTTCACTCACCGTGCCATAGCTCAATGGTAGAACTCATGCTTCACACACATAAGGTCCCACGTTCAATCCCTGGCATTTCTAGGTAGGGATGAAAATGGCTCCTGACAGGGACCCTAAAGAGCCTCAGCTGCTGCCAATTGCAGTAGACACAGTATTGAGCTAAATGGCAGTGTTATATGCTCCATGACACCGTTTTCCAACCTGATGCCCTCCAGATGTTTTGGACTACAACTCTCAGCTTTCCTGACCAGAGGATGATGGGGGTTGACGTCCTAAACATCTGGGAGGCAATGGGTTGCTGGAGGCTGTTTTTTTGCCAATGCAACCACTGACACTCTGCCAGGCTGAAAGCAGTGTCTGCTGTGAGAAGTGAAAAATCATTTCCCCAGGTAACTCTTGAGCGATGACTCAATGAAATTTCCTTCCTTGGGTAGAGCAACAGCTTGAATTTGATGGGTATTCTTGTTGCATCCTGAGGTGTGAAGATAAGGCCTGAACTGTACATATGCTGTACAAGACAGCTTTCGCAATTGCTTCTGGTGGCTTGCTGGAACTGTTACTCCTCTGTTTATCACCTTTGCACCCTTACGATGGTTCGAGAAAACACACCATGTAGTTCCACTGACTGACTGACTAGTTTTGAAATGAGGGCAACAATCTCTAAAAACTGCAACTAAGGCAGGCTGACTTGATCATGCTCTTGGTTACACGGACTTGTTATTGAAATAATCATCACTGGAGCTGCCAGGCCGTGGTCTTTCATTGCTGCATTTGGGGTTGCAGCTAAGTTGCACTTTCAAATCACATTTGGGATTCGGCTGAAATGGGAGTCACCCTGATTGGAAACTGCACGGCTGTTACTTAATCAGCCAAGCTACTCAGTTCAGGGTTGCTCCTCATCAGTTATCATTATTTATTACATTTCTGTGCCATCGATTAGCCAAAGCATTCTGGGCCATCACAAAACTAAAACCCTAAAATACAACATGATAAAACATAAAAAAACACCCTTTAATTGTTTTAAATAGGGATGGCATGGGCATCTGAGCCTGTCTGGGAATCCAGTGGAACCCCTCTGCCCACACTGCTGAGCCCTGCTCACCAAGCCCCTGCTTGCCCCCTGCTCAGGCTAGCCGAGTGGCCCGCACTCACCCTGGCAGCCTCATCAAGCTCCACAGTCACCATTTTTTGAAAAACGAAGTGGCACTTGCAAAAATGTGCATATTTACGAAAATGCACATTTTGTGAATGTGCATATTTGCATGTGTGAAGCGCCCATTTTGCGAGCACGCATATTTGTGCGTGTGTGAAAAGACACATTTTTGCAAAACTGTGCATTTTCTCAAGGGATGTACGAAAGTCCCTTACCTGAACCTGAAGCTTGATTCGAGGTGGGGAGGAGGCGCTCTGTCCCTCCCCCTGAAATTCTGGCTGGGGGGGAGGCGCCCCATCCCTCCCCCCCGAAATTCTGGCTGGGGGGGAGGCGCGCATCCCTCCGGCCGCGAATCCTCCTGTCCTTCTGGGAGGCAAATGGCGACGGCCATAGCCGCCGCCGTTTGCATCCCTGCAATCAGCCGTGATAGGCTATGTAAAAGTTTACGTAGCCTATCATGGCTGAATGAAAAAAACAAACAAACCACGCGTATGCAAATGGCGGCGCCCATGGGTGCCGCCATTTGCATTCCTTATTTTGGCACGTGTAGTCTACGTAAACATTTACATAGACTGTGGCGAGAATAAGGGGAACGCTATTTGCCAAAATGTTTAAGTACACTACATGTGCCAAAATGAGGAACGCAAATGGTGGCGCCCATGGGCGCCGCCATTTGCGTACGCGCGGTTTTTTTCTTTTTTTCACTCAGCCGTGATAAGCTACGTAAACATTTACGTAGCCTATCATGGTGTTTTTTAAAAATCTAGCCATGATAGGCTATGTAAATTTTTATGTAGCCTATCACGTTTGTTTTTTGTGTTTTTTTTTTAGTTGGAAATGGCGGCGGCGGCAGCCGGTCGGAAGACTGGCCGCGCCCCGCCGCCGCCCCGCCGCCGCCAGGGACATTCGTACAAGGTAAGTCCCGTCCTGGGGAGGGGCAGGGGGCAGACCGTTTCTCCACCAATTTGGGGGGCCGAATGCGCTGGCATTTGGCCTCCCCGAGATACGTGGAGAAATTCTCTGACATCCCTAATTTTCTCACATCTGTAAATATGTGCATTTTTGTGATTGCCACTTCGTTTTTTAAAAAATGATGACCGTGGAGGTTGATGAGGCCACCGGGGTGAGTGCAGGCTTCTCACCGAGCACAGGAAGGGCTCGAGTACAGTCTGGGGACTGATGAGCAGTGGCAGTGGCTAGGCAGACACCTGGAGAACCTGGATGGGGGTGGGTTCACACATCCCTAGTTTTAAACAGAATAAAACCAGAGTAAAAACTAGCAGCAGGAAAAGATCTAAAACCACAAAAACACACATTTAAAAACAAACTGAAGACCTAAAAAGTCTTGGAAAATAAAAAGGTCTTCACCTGGTGCCAATAGGACCACAATTTAGGTGCTAAGTGACTCTGTGGAATACCACTGGGGTGTCATCACCGAAAAGGCCCTCTTCTGCTTGTGGAAAGCTAAGAGGTTAGGGGAAAGGGACTTCTCCACAGTGTGCTAATTGTCTATGTGCACAGAGGTTTTGTGTGATAGATATAGATATATGGTGAGGTTCAATCATGTGGTTCCTCCATTCTGATGTGGTGCAGTCTCAAAAGGATGGTATCATTGGTGGAATGTTGCCTAACCAGAAGCCACGTAGGGGCCACCACAGCTTCCTGCAAAGCAGAAATATTTCTAGAGCAGGCCTATAACCTACTGCTTTCTGGAAAGCTGTGGACCCAATCTGGAAATAAATGGAAGGCTTCGGGACCAAGGAAACAGAGGTGTATTTGCTAGGGATGCTGGAGAAATTGATGGACTAAAATGATCTCAGATTTCTAAGAATCTGACCTGTGGAATCTGCTGTGGAGTGACCCCCTCAGGCCATGCACAGTTCATGGACTTCTGGATTACTTTTTTACTTTCCCGAAATTTACACATATAAATTCATAAGAAAATACATAAGTTTCTGAGGAAATGAAGAATGGAATGGGGGACAATATGCTAAATATTATGTACTAAGGTAAATTATGTAAATACTTATGCAAATATTTACATAAGTATTTGCATATTTTTCCGCACAATGAAAAAAAAAATTGCATCCATCTGTGGGCAGATGACTAAACAAAAGACACCCGACAATCCATGAAACACAGACGGACTAGATTTTGCACAGTCTGTACAACACTAATATTTGCCAGAGACCTTGAGTCCCCTGGGCAGCATTAGACTCTTATCTTACATTGCATCCACATGCCAGGAAAGAGGCTCTCACATCCAGCAAGGAAAAGGTAGTAAAAACACCCCTTGTTGGTCTTTGATCCAATCAGGGATATGGCATTATTACCTTTCCCTTCCTGAAGCAGAACAATTCATTCTAGATCCAAGTCCACTGCCAGAGTTTTGGTAGAATGAAATAATATCATTCCAGTCTCTACTCTCTGCCTAAATTCATCAGAGGAGGATGCAGGAGTATTGAGTCAATTATCCTTTGAGCCATTTAATTATTTGAACTTATACCCCACTTTTTTCTTTCTTTCAAAAATGTATTCAAGGTGTCTTACAACAATGCAATATCCAATGATATACAAACAAAACCACGTCTTGTTTTCTGAATCAAGATAAGCTCCACTGCCCAACAGGTCCTCTGTATTTGTTGGTTGCTTTATATATTTGGCTTTTCAGCCAAAAAAGAGGCCACAAAATGGCTTGCATAAAAACACAGGAAAATACAATGAAATTAAAATACGTTTTTTAAAAAATCAAGTAAAATATATATTTTAAAACCCCTGGAAACAGAGTAAAACACAGGAGCATAATTAACAAGCAGAGATGGATGTTTCTTGCAAACCAAAAATATAGGTGAAATAAACAAGTCCTAACAGGTTTTGTAACTCAGCTGGGAACCAATGGAACCTCTATAAGGGAAGAGGTTCATAGCTTAGCTTCCACAATATAACAAGTCCTCTCTCATACCCTGTCCAGGTGTACCTCCAAAGGGCATTGGCAGAAAAGCAAGAACTATGATACTGAATACAGCATGTGGGCATGATTCAATGAGGTTGTGTCACCACCGCCCACAATGGAAGGTCAAACTAAATAGCTTCCACAAATGTCTCCTGAGCCTCAGATTTTAGGAGGGTTCACAAGATCCAGTGTGCATGTTCAATGAATGCACAGAGAGCTCCTACACACAAGGAGGGATGCTGCTACACTCCTTGAGTGTACCAGCTCTATGTGGGGAGAACTCTTTCTCAAAAACATGTGATGGATCATGTTGGTGAAGGGCCATGTTGTTCCTGTGGTGTCCTTAATCACGGCCCTAAGAACTCTTCCTTCATTGAATGTGCAGAGGGAGTTGGATGAACCCTTCTCCCGAGAGGCTAAATGTGGGAGCAAGTTGGTAGTATGGAGCCTACCAGCACTTTGCTCATTGGCTGAGGACAACAAGTGGCAGGTCAGGTGTCAATGCTTTCTTATGAACATCCAGACTCTCTCACAAACAGGTAAGAAACCCAGGTGTGAAGTCTAATGGACGTGGAAGTGGATGTTGCTCAGCAAAAGCTCTGAAGCCAAGCAGAAAATAGTTCCCCACCCCCATTGGTCCTGGCTAGACCTGCCAGCAAATTTTCCCAGGATTAGGCCCAGAAATGAGCTTTTGGGGCTCAGTAACGCTTGTCTCACAGGAGAGGTGACATTAGCAGCCCCTGAATCAGCACAGATTAAAAACTGAGTTGGAGAAAATAGCTCATATTACCCCATGCTGCTCTGAAGTGCTGCATCTGGGCAAATGCAGAATCCCTGCAGAGCGGAGCCAGCCGGCCAGGATTCGGGGGGGGGGGAGGGAGCGCCTCCTCCCCTGGTGATGATTCTGGGGAGAGGGATGGAACGCCTCCCCCCCCAACCATTAGCATAATCCCTGAAAGGCAAGTGATTTTCGTACATCCCTAGTCTTCTACACTGTGAAGATGTACACCGTATTTCAATTTAAATTATTTATTTATTATCACATTTATATCCCGCCCTTTTTCCTCTTGCAAGGAACCCAAGGCAGCTTACATGGTCCTCCTCCTCTCCATTTTATCCTCACAACAACCCTGTGAGGTAGGTTAGGCTGAGAGTCAGTGACTGGCCCGAAGTTACCCAGTGAGCTTCGTGGCCAAGTGGGGACTAGAACCGGGATCTCCCAAGTCTCAGTCCAACACTCTGAGAGCCACAATGGTCAATTTAGAAATTATAATAACAATGTCTAAATTTGTATCTACACATATATATTAGCATATGCATAGATAGATAGATAGATAGATAGATAGATAGATAGATAGACAGACAGACAGACAGACAGACAGACAGACAGATGCAAATCAGTGTCCTCTTTTGTCCTCCTTTTTGGTGATATATTTTCTCTTTTTTGGAGATTCGTAAGTGGCCACCCTATTTAGTCCAGGGGAGGATCCTTTCACGTCCATGAAGCCACTTCCCACAGAACACAAATTCCTAGCAACCCTATATGTATGTACTGCAGGGGTGAGGAAAACTGATTCAGATCACACATAAAGAGCTTCAAAAAGAGCTTCGAAAAGAGCTTCTCTGTAACCTCTTCGCAGTCTCTTCACTCAACATTTCCCGTCATTGTCAGTGATAACCAAATACTTTTTAAGTATCCCTTTTTTTGGGGGGGGGGTTAAAAATGAATAAAGCACAATCCTAAATGAATCAGTACCTTGTGAAAAGGATGGAGCAATTCTTTCTCAACACATCCATTTCAACAGACCTATGCGCACTGTCACTGACAAAAGCTAAGTAGCTTTTCAAGTAGCAAAATTGTGCCCTTTGTGTTTGCAAATGCATGTACCATTAATGATGACACTGTGTGTGTGTGTGTTTAAAAAACACATAACACAACCTGTGCTTATTTTTCCATGACTGCTTCCATAAGCAGATTGTATAGAAGATTATTCTCTGAATCATTGTTAGACGTGAAGCTTTGTTTTATTGTGCTAGGAATTAATAGTTAAGAACACTGAAGGATATGTTCATCTAGGGCTGTTTTTCAACTTGTACACAAAGACATTAATTGACCTGAAAGCCTCACTTAAAAGCACTTCTGGAACTATTATATTGTAAACAGTTTTGGTTCTTGCGTAGAAACTGCTGAATCTGTACATGGCAAATCAGAAAGCTGCAGGATTCTTTACATTTTCCCCTTGATTACATCAAGAGATCAATTGGCATGAATAACCTAGTGTTAAGATGAAAAGAGTGGTATAATAACACTTGTACTGTGCAAAACACAACAGTGTTGACATACTCACAGCTCGGAATTAATCTAGCCACCCAAAATGGTTACACTTGCTTTTTAAATTTCATATGTAGACAAAAAAAGAAATCCCCTTCAACTTTCTTAAAGACCTCCTCCTTTTAATGTATTGGGCTTTTTTTAGCCTTATTATTGCAAGGTAGGAATGGGCCAGCTAGTGATTTTTGGCCTACTTTTGGTCCCCGTCCAATGTTTTCTTGGCTCCCAAGACTGGAAGACACAGTGGCACCATCCTTTACCTAGTGAGTTTGTCAGTTTGTTCTGGATCAGTGGGGTGTGAACAAGGTATTTATCACTGTTTAAATACATCATAACTGGCAGGGTCAACTGGGTAATGGGAGAAGATGAGAAAGGAAGGTTGGTGAGTACCCTGACTCATATGGTGGCCATGTGTCCTACTTTAGAGAAAATAGTCCTGTGTTTGAAGGGCTGTCAGAGGACAGTCCTCTGTTTCCAGTTGTCCTCTCTTTGAAGGGCTGTCTTGTCCAGGTCTGGTTTAAAGTAGAGCTGTGCCCAAATGGCCTCTCAAAATTCTTCAGCCTATTTGAGGCCAGAAAAACTGGGGGGACAATTTCACTGAATTTCTCTTAGGGAGCAGAAATTCTCCAACAGTTTCTCCCAGATAGGGCTCACTACTGGCAGGGGTTGTAGCAGGACAGGTTCTTTTATTTTTCCTAAGGGTTTTTGGTTTATTGCACTGCTTCCGCAGGTGGCAACAGTGTCAACTGTGTTGAGGCTTCCCCTTTTCTGAGACAGAATTTTGAATTTCTTTGGGGAGTCTTCTTGAGCTTGCCTAATGACTGTGAGGTGGCTGAGGGTGCTGTGTGCATTTTCTCTTGCTATTACACATGTTTCCATTGCTGTGCAGCCTCCCAGGCCATCTGCACCTCGTGAACTGAAAAAGCCCCATGGGCAGAATTGCCTCACGTCACGATGTCTTCCTCATGAAGGCTTTAACTGAAGTGCAGGAAGCTGAAGAGGCTATAGGCTGCCACAGACATTACTGTACGATGACAGACAGGACGCTCGTGCACACTCCTCAGCCACCTCATAAGTCAGGTATGCCCAAGAACCCCAAACCCAACCAATGAGCATTTCTCCAAAATTTCTCCTCCATTGAATTTATTTTTGAAAGCAATTTCTTTTCTATCAAATTGAATGAGAATAGTTGAAAAAAGAAGTGGGAGAAATTTTTGGTACAGCGCTAGTTTAAAGATAAAGAACCACCAGAAGGAACAGCAGAGGCCTTGAAGTTGCCTACGAACAGTTAGCACCTTGGACAGCACACCAAGCAGGCACACAGGCCGCCTGGTCCCAGTTCTTATCAAAAAAGGAACGGAACGGAATTCTCACGCATCCCTAGGAGAGGGCGGCAGGGATTGGAAGAGCGTGTCAGCGTGATGTGAAACATAGCTGGCCAACATGTGGCACACACAGCAAGAGTTGTGGGCCTGCTACCTGTGGGTAGTATCCGATGTTAGTCCTGTAGAGAGCAGACCCACTGAAATGAATGAGGCTTATGTTACTCATGACTTACTTCAATCTCATTCATTTCAATGGGTCTACTCCATGTAGGACTAAGATTGGATACTACCCTGTCTCTCTAGCACTGTGCTACTGTTGCTATCCTGTTCCTCACTCAGTAGGCCAGAGAGAAAAAATCCCAGCACGTAATGTGGCCATGAGGGCTGCCTAGCTATTTTAGGGCATACTGGAATTTGGACTGTCTCAGAACTTTGGGCTTTGCTTGTCAAAAAATAAAATAAAGATCAATTACTCAACACTGTCAGAAATACACTAATTTGTGACAGAAGATCATGAAGTTCAATGGATATTGCCTATGAGTACCTTAACTATATATGCATTCTCATTCAGGGTCCCCGGAAGTCTTGTATGGCAGGACTTGAAAACACAGGCTTGCAGAAAGGTATCAATAAATTCAAAGAGATTAACCATTTCAAACACCCAATCAAGCAATACAAGAGGATAACAGTAGTGATGCTGCCAAATGTATTAATTAGTCAAGCTCATGGATCAAAACTCAAGCTTTTGAAATGCTTAACTTTTGTTGTGAGCTTGGATCACTGTCCTATGAATTTGTTATTAGTTTTGGGATAGAGGATAGACTGTAAGCTTCTGCATCTAAACTATGGCACTTCTGCACAAGTGTTCAGTTCGTTGATTTTATCCTTTTATTACAGGAGGAAATGTGATGATGTCAGTTTAACCATTTAGGGTAAGGTTGGTCTTTTAACTCTTTCCACAAACCAATCATATTCAAAGAAACAGCCATGTAGGTTGTATACACCTCCATATCCCAAATCCATCTCTCTCTCCTCCATATACCAAGTGGTGATGGTGAGTTAACAGTACATAGAACAGCCAGGTAGAAATGACCAATCAGGAAAGGGTGCATAACATGGTGATGCACGACATCATGATGTGTTACACAATTCCAAACTACAGCTCTCAAGATGCTGTTTGATATTGTGCATGTGCAAAAACTCATATACACAGAACAGGATCTTGAATTAAAGGAGAACTCTCATCCAGGATTATGTGGATGAACTGTTACTTTTCAAAATAACAAATTCACTTGGGGTACATTTACTCATCATTGGATAAAAGTTCATCTTTTATGTTCATCCACATAATCCCTGAGAGGTGGCGGTCCAGCCTCATCTTGAATGCCTCCAATGTAGGGATGGCAGAGAATTCCGCCATGGATCTCAGTAAGGCCGAATGCCAGTGCATTGGCCCCCCCGAAACCTGTGGTGGAATGAAGCCCCCTCCCCCCCCACCCCATGAAAGGCGCGCAAAATGGAGCACTCACCTGCTGCCGTTCACGCTGCTCTCCAAATGGTGTCTGCGTCTGCGGCCGCCATTCGCTTCACCATTTTAGCCATGATAGGCTATGTAAATACTTACGTAGTCTATCACGGCTAACTAGGGATGTCAGACAATTCCACCACAGATCTCGGTGAGGCCGAATCCTCCCAAAATCCATGGCGGAACAAAGCCCCCCCACCCCCACCCCATGAAAGGTGTGTGAAATGGGACACCTACCTGCTGCCGTTCGCGCTGACTTGCAAATGTGGCCACGTCCACGGCCGCCATTCGCTTCATCACTATAGCTGTGATAGGCTATGTAAATACTTACGTAGCCTATCACAGCTAATGCAGGGATGCCATTTGCTTCCCTGCGGAAGCCGTGATAGGCTGCGTAAGTATTTACGTAGCCTATCACGGCAAGAAAAAGGGAATGCAAATGGCGGCGGCTACAGCAACCGCCATTTGCATTCCCTTTTTTTTTTGCCATGAAAAACTATTATGGTAAAAAAGGGGCGCAAATGGCATAGTGGCCGCCATTTGCGTTCCTTTTTTTTTTTGCCGTGATAGGCTATGTAAATATTTACTTAGCCTATCATGGCAAAACACAGGGACGCAAATGACGGCGGCTATGGCAGTTGCCATTTGCGTCCCTGCAGGCTGCCCAGTGGCCAGATGTCCGGCTGCAGGCGGCCCCGGCTGGTGGCTCTGCGGAATCTCCGTGGAGCGGAGCCAGCTGGAGAGAATTTTGGGGGGAGGGACGGAGCGCCTCCCCCTCACCACGAATGTCACCCTTTGAAAAGGTAAGTGACTTTCGTACATCCCTACGGCTAATGCAGGGATGCCTTTTGCATCCCTGTGGAGGCGGTGATAGGCTACGTAAATATTTACATAGCCTATCACGGCTAAAAAAGGGAACGCAAATGGCGGCCACCATAGCCACCACCATTTGCGTTCCCTTCTCTTTTTTGCCGTGATAGGCTATGTAAATATTTACATAGCCTATCACGGCGAAAAAGGGATGCAAATGGCGGCGGCTACGGCGGCCGCCATTTGTGTCCCTGCGCAGCCCAGCTGTGGCCAGATGTCGCTGCGGGCTGCCCCAGCCAGCAGCTCCGCAGCATCGCCACAGAGTGGAGCTGGCCGGTGAGTATTTCGGGGGGAGGGATGGAGAGCCTCCCCCCCCACGGATGTATGAAACAAAACAGGTAAGTCATTTTGTACATCCCTACTCCAGTTTGGGAGAGCCCACTACCTCCCTGGGTAATTGGTTCCATTGTTGTATTGCTCTAACAGTCAGAACGTTTTTCCTGATGTTCAGCTGGAATCTGGCTTCCTATAACCATAAATTTCTTGTTCATTTCAAACAGATAACTATGTTCTTTGGTACCCTGGGTCACTGAGGCCTGATTTGTTTGTCTGTCTGGAGAGAATCTCCCTGTCCATGTGACGGCTTCTGGGAGTATGTGTGTGGGGCCCCTGGTGGTCAGGTATTGCTTGGAGGTGCTATGTGGATGGACCAGGGTTGCCTCAGAGAAGATGTACACCCAGCTGCCATGATTCGCAGCATCACAGTGCCCCTTTTTGAGCTCCCACATTCACACCAATTATAACACCTCCTTAAATAGGCCCCAAATGGAGGCACTGCTGATACAAACAGTGCTTCCAAGTAATCCTGGCTAGGACCACAAACCTGTCAGAAATCCACCCCCTTCTGCTGCAACCTGAAAGGGAAATGTGTCCTGAGGGGTAGCATTGCACTCACCCCTGATGGAGGAGGGACAGTGTCTGCAATGTGCATAAGCCTCCCCTCTTTGAATCGTCTCAGTGTCCACCCATGTGCCCAGGGCCAGCATCAAGGGTAGGCATGGTTGTGCACTTGCCAAGGGTCCACACCCCATCAGAAGCTCACAGGCAAAAACCAGCTGGAGTTGCTCCTCCTCTTCACCATTGTAACCTTCTTGTCCTCCTGCCCCTCACTCTGGTCCAGACGATGGCAGTGTTGAGAAGGAGGAAGGGGCAGATGCCACTGCCTACCTGATCACTGGCTGTCTGCCTGCCATGAAAGTAAGCAAGTGATAGCAATGATGAGAGAGAGGATGAGGAGCAAGTAACAATGGCAGTGAGAAGGGGGGCCATTGAGAGTGTCTTGCCCAAGGGCTCTCCAAAACTTGCAGCCAGCACTGCACCTACCTAGAATGGTGTAGTACAGATATAGCTTGTCACTCATTATGGGGCATCATAGGAATATTTTTCCTGTGAACCAGAGAATTGCCATACAGCTGGTAAGTTGCACTGCAGATCCTCTGCGTCAATGTTAATAACATTGGGCCATTGTTTACCCAATACATTTGTGTCTTACCTTTTTTTTGTCCAGATGTGGGCACAACTAGTCCTGCACTTTCCTGGGGAGGGATTAGGGATGTCAGAGAATTCCACCACGGAACTCGGTGAGGCTGAATGCCAGTGCATTCGGCCCCCTGAAATCCGTGGCAGAACAAAGCCCCCCGCCCCCCCACCCCGCGAAAGGTGCGTGAAACGGAGCACTTACCTGCTGCCGTTTGCACTGCTTTGTGAATGGCAGCTGCGTCTGCAGCTGCCATTCGCTTCTTCATTATAGCCGTGATAGGCTACGTAAATACTTATGTAGCCTATCACGGCTAACACAGGGACACCATTTGCATCCCTGCGGAGGCCATGGTAGGCTACGTAAATATTTACGTAGCCTATCATGGCAAAAAAACAACAAAAAGGGAATGCAAATGGCAGCGGCTACAGCAGCCGCCATTTGCGTTCTCTCTTCAGCTTCCACTGCATAGTACTCTTCTTTTTGTGTGCCTGGCTCATTGATTGTATACTGAGCTAAGAGAAAATATGCAAAATGTTATGTGCCAGTGAAAGTGACATAAATCGCAGCAGACTTTTTGATGGACTTTTCTGAAGGGGTGGGGAAATGTGATTCCCTCTATGAGTAGATGATGGAACATAAGACACCTGGCTATCCAGAAAACACAGATGGCATGGAACAGATTAAACAAAATCTGAACATCTCTACATGGAGGCCTTCTGATGTTACTCTGCCCTTCTCCAGACTATTTCAAATACATTTCAGAATTCCAAAAAGGAAATCTATTCTTTCTTTATGTCAGGAAATCAAGAATGCAATCAATGTTTGCATTTGAAACATGGCAGTGTGTGTGTGTGTGTGTTTAATGTAACATGGTGGACAAGAGCCTATGATAAAAAGGGCATATTTGTTATGCTAGAAGCAGGGTAAGTGCATGACTTTTTAATGCTCAAAAATAGCTTCGCTGACTTTCCAAATCAAGGAACATTGTTTTTGCAAACTAATTTTTATTGTCACCAAGTTTATTCTTTTCTACTCATGTTGCTATGTATCCCTTGTTATCCATTTTTTAGACCCAAATCCGGCAAAAACAAAAAAAGGTAATGACACTTAACTGTGCTATTTCAAAAGGTTTTTAAGTGGGAAAAGGTATTTAGTATTTTTAATAAGCATCTTCAATACTATTGAGTTGGTTTCTTTGTTCATATCACAAGATTAATTATGCTGTCAAGCACTTCCAAGGCCTGCTTAACAAAGATTCAGTGATATAATGGTTTGCCTTCGCATTGCTTTTTTTTCTGCATAGCAATCACAATCAAAATTAGACAATTTAAAACCCTTTCACAAGCCGGAAGTTCTGAAGAGCCTTTTAATCAACAAAAGTAATTTTGCAAACAACTAGATACAGCTTTTTTCATATTAACTAACTTGTGTTTAAAAAACACAGAACAACCTCCATATGCTGCATTCATGAATCTCTGAGGCTGGTAATAGATGGTTCAGATCTATAAGAGCGCAAAGTAAGGATATGTGGTACCTCCCCAATTTATTTCTTCAAATATTTTCATCACAACCCAAAGTGAAAATGCAGATTTGAGCTGCTTATCCTCAAAGGTTGATATGCAATTTTTCCAAATGACAAAAAACACACAAAAACTGCTAACTTATTCATAATATGTAAGTTTGGATCCTGGCTAAAACAATATTCTGACTATTTTGATATTGTACATGGTGTCAGGTATTGCTCATCATCATTCCCCATGCAAATGGCTGGCCAGCTTCCTATGTTACGCAGTGCTGGAGATGTTTAGCATCTTTCCACACTGCATGCAATGGTCTTCATTGTGTAACATCTGCATTAAGTGATAATTTAACATGATCCATTTGCAGGCATCAACAGTTTAATCTGGATGATGGAGTTTATGTGGATTGGGAAACCGGCTGGTCTGGAAATTGGTCTTGGATGAGGTTGCATCCCTCAGGCTGAACACCTTGAGGGAGCAGGCGCACAGCCTGGGGGATGCTCTTGGACACATTGCTACCTAGAGAAATACAGGTGGTGGCAGTAGTCAGGAATGGTTTCTACCAGTTTAGGCTGGTTCACCACCTCCAGTACTATCCAGAGATGCCAGACCTGACCGTGATTACCACACTCTAGTTATTTCCACACTGGACTACTGTAATGCACTTTATGCAGGGCTGCCTTGGAGGAAGCTTTGGAAAGTCCAACTACTGCAAAATGTGGCTACCCAGAAGCTCGTGGATGCCAGAAAGTCTGAACATATAACATTAATTTTGTGAAGGTTGCATTGGTTATCAGTATGTACCTGGGAACATTTCAAAGAGCCGGTGTTAACTTTTAAAGCCTTAAATCGTTTGGGACCAGGTTATTTAAAAAACTGTCTCCACCCATATGATCCCATCTGCACTTTGAGATGTGCTTCAGGGGTACTGCTTGTGCACCTGCTGGTAAGATCAGTTAGGTTGGCAAGCACAACAGACAGGGCCTTCTCTGTGGTGGCACCACAACTGTGGAATTCTCTCCTGATTGACTGATAGGGATGGTCAAACTCACCTGCTGTTGCCTCGCACACTGCTTTCTGGACCCCCGTTGGCTGCTTGACCCTGCTTGGTGTGCAGTGCTAGGTGCTGGATAGTCCACAGGCACCCAGTGCATGGCACATGGCATCCCATTTACCTGTGAGCTGCCATTTTGCATAAAACCACAGGTAAGCTTTTTACATAAATGGCGATGTTGTGCAAAATGGCAGCCGCCATAGATAGTGCCATTTATGCAAAATGGCAGGTGTATATGGCCATTTATGTAAAACATTTACCAGCAGTTTTCTGCAAAATGGCAGCTCAAGGGTAAGTAGGGATCCCTGAGTTGGGTGAACACAGGGGTCTATAGACTGGTGTCTGGGGCGGGCGGGTGGGAGCTGAATGGGAGGATGTATGCTGAACTCCACCCCCTTCCCAGACTTCTGTAGCATCCCTGTTGACTGATGTACAGGCTTCTAAGTGAGAGTACAAGACTTATCTCTTCACAGCTGCCTTTAACTAAGACATGTGGTGGCTCCCTGATTCTGGAATCCTCTCTGTACAATCCCATACTTGCTTATAAGGGGGTAAGCCTCATTAAAATCAAAGTGACTTATTTCAGAGTAAACATATATAGGATTGCTATAGTCTGCATTTTTAAAAATTCTCTTTACCTGGTTAGCATACCCTGCCCCCTTGCAGCTGCTACAGAAAGCTCGGAGGGAGCTCAGGGAGGGAGGAAAGGCTGCGTGACAGTGAGTGGGGAGGGGAGGAAAGAAGGCAGGATCCAGAGGATCCCTGCCTACTATTGGTAAGTCAACTTGAGAGGCTCAGAGCCTCTAGCTGGGGGAAGGGGGTAGGAGGAACAGGAGATGAAATGACCTCCTTTATATTCCTTCTGCTTTGCCTGGCTCTTGCCAGCAGGACATAGGACAGACAGAAGGCTCAGAAACTCTAAAGACAGAATCCTGTGCCTAGTGTTTACACAGAAAAAGGGCCTGGGGAATGCAAGGAACTGTAGGAATTTTCTGTCTAAAATACATAGGATTCTGCCCTAAATGTCTTAGCCAGAGCAGCTTTTGTTAGTAGCATACATAATTCTGATTGCCTATGTATGTATATATTGTATGTGTGCCATTTTTGGAGATGCACATCACTTTGTGAGGGTGTGGCTTTGAAAAGCAGCTTATAAAAAACTTGGAAATAAATAAAACCAATAAATAAACAATAGCTGTTCAGAAACCTATTCCTACATTTGGGACACTACTCTGAAACTACGCATGTTCCATTTTTACTCTCCAAAATGAAAAACACAGATATTTGTTGCATCCTTGGTGAAACGTGTTTTTGTGGGCAATGAGTCAAATGTGCTTTTTCCACAGCTACAATGCCATATACCCTCTGAAGCTGATTATGACATTTCATACATTTGGCATAAATGTATGAAATGCCATTTCATACATTTTAATTTTGCTCTTTTTTCATAACAGTTACAACTCTGTAGTAAAATTAAGGTTAAAATGCATTATATTGGAACAGTTCTTTGCAAAAAAAAGTATATTATGTAAAATTACATACAAATGGTTCCAGCCCAGCCTATCTTAAGGAGCGCCTCCAGCAGCACCAGACAGGCCACTTAACAAGATCAGCCTCGGACGGCCTTCTGTCTGTCCCATCAGCCAGGACAGCTAGACTGGTGGGGACGAGGGAGAGGGCCTTTTCTGTGGTGGCCCCCACTCTGTGGAACTCCCTCCCTAGGGAACTCCGCCATGCCCCCTCTTTAATGAGCTTCCGTCATGCATTAAAAACGTGGTTGTTCAGGCAGGCATTTGGGGTGGGTTAGGGTATTTTAGAAAATGTTTTTACTGTAGAATTTTATTGTTTTAAACTGTTTTATTGTATGCTGTACATCGCCCAGAGTGGCTGGGTGACCAGCCAGATGGGTGATTAATAAATTTAATAATAATAATAATAATAATAATAATACAATGTTTAAAAAACCTTCCAAAATTGGGGGGTGAGGGGCCAGAGGACTGCAAGAGGGAAGGGGAGAGTGAGAAAACCCCATTCTGTGAACATAAAATTTGTTCCATTTGCAGAAGGAGAATTAAGATCCAAGACAATGTTTCTGTGTGGTGTAATATATTGTTGTATATGGCTAAAGACAGGTCCATAGCATTTAAATGAGTATATCAAAACTGATGCTTTCTTTTGTTAGATCACAAGCACATTTATAACTTGGTAAGGTCATCATGGATAGGGTGTTGGACTTAGACCCTGGGTTCAAATCATAGAATCACAGGGTTGGAAGGGGCCTACAAGACCATCGAGTCCAACCCCTTGCTCAATGCAGGAAGCCTGATTCCTAGGTGGTCTCCCATCCAGGTACTAACCAGGGATGACCCTGCTTAGCTTCCAAGATTCTTGTTCTGCTGTGAAGAATACTGTGTGACCTTGAGGCCAGCAGTCTAACTATCTGCAGGGTTGTTCTTAGGATAAAGATGGGGAAGTGGAGAAACCAATGGACACCATGGTAAGCTCATTGTAGTGAGGGTAGGATTTGAAGGAGAGTCAGTGCTTAGAATGTCAGACTAGGGCCAAGTGTTAATGATGTGGTTCTAGGTTCGAAACCCATAAACATCTACAATTGAAATAGAAATACATTTGTCCAAGTGGTGAAGACTGTGACCAGATGACCTGTGTGCCTTTTCAGTCTGCTGTCCAGGTGTGAACTGTTGATGGGCCACTTCAAGTTACTTCTACTCCTTTGTATGATGCTTTATCTTTAATGCGGACTGGGACTGGAGAACTCTTCAAACAGAGGACTGTACTCTGTAAAATAGGACATATGGCCACTCTAAAACTAGGGATGTCCCTTGCTGGCTAATGCGGCCCTTTTGGGGCCCACCGGAGTTCGGCAGCATGCCTGACTCAGCTTGCATTCGCGAGCTGGGCTGCGGGTTTTCCCTGCACTCCGGGGACTGCATATATTTTCTTTTTGTGGCTGCCACAATTTGCACAAATAGAGATTTGTGGAAATTACAGCTGCAATTTGTGTAATTTGTAGAAATTATGCAAATTCATGCAAGCTGTGGCTGTAAGACACACAGATTAGCAACACACTGAAAATCTGCCAGGTGGCCTGGCTGTCAGGCCAGCTAGAAGAAGATGAACTGAAGTCTGGGAGGTAGGGGTGAAGCCAATGAAAGCTCATCCAGCTCCACCCCTCAGCCATATTCCTCTGACATCCCTACCTGAAACCACATTTCTGTCTGTCTGTCTGTCTGTCTGTCTCTCTCTCTCTCTCATGCACACACATATGCCAAACCGCTAGAATCTTTCCATGGTTGCGCGGAGCATTGAGTAACTCAAGTGGTGTTTCTGGCCTCTTCCCACCCACCACATTCTGTGCTTGACACTCTTCCAGCCTTAGAGAGAAGTGACCGTGCAATGGTGGAGAGCCACAGGATGAGCAGAGTAACAACTGCTGTCAGGAGAAATAACAGGGTCAGAAGATGCGGTTAATGAAGTTATAGGAACCAGTGTAAAGAGCCAATCAGAAAAGGCAACAATCTGTAAATGAGGATATAATTAGCAGGGGGGGGGAGGGTATTAACATGCTTTAGTTGGATCCTAGGGAAGCTAGTAATGAAGGGAATGACTGGGTATTGAGGAAGATTCCGAAAGATTAGAGCAAACATTGAGCAACAAAGACTACCTAATTAGCAAAAAGAGAGAAAGAGAGAAAGTGAAGATGCCTTAATTAGAAGGAAATATCTGATTGAAAGACACCAACTTGCCTTTTTTAAAATGGGGGAATGCAGTAATGAGCATTAGCCATGCAGGCTCCATTCCATTCTGAGTGAACCTGGATGATAGTTCGGCTCTCTTCCTTTAGCTGCCTTTTACTCTGACCTGTAATGAATATATGTGATAGTAGCATTGTAGAGATGTTGTAAATTTCATAGCTGCAACAGGATATAAAGTGAAAAAAACTAACAATTGAAACCATAGTTTTGCATGGGTTCCTCAGATTTACTACATGCTAACACCTCTTGGCAAAATTTGTAATGTGGCATCATTTCGGTTGCAGCAAGTTATCAGTAAAGCATAAAAATGAAATAAAAATTGGTGGTGAGGACTTAAATTCCAGGAACTGCAGAGCAGATGGCAGTATCTAGGCCCATGATCCTTACCCATAACAAGTCTTTGAAAGCAAGAGTATTTGCCTTACAGAGCAACCCTATGCATGTCTACTCAGAGGTAAGTCCTGCTAAATTCAATGGGGATTACATCATAATGTGTGTTTAGAATTGCAACCTAAATGTAGATCTTACAACAGTGGGAGCTAGGCTCTTGTTAAAATATTTATATCACCCCCTTTAAAAAAAATTGGTTTGTGGGCAAGATGTCAAAGAAAAAGTTACCCATGAATTCAGAGCATTTTTAACAAGGCCCCAAATAAACAAAGTAATTAGTTCAACTATTTTCGAACCCAAATAAAAGAATCCAGTAATAAATTGTATGGCATCATATAAATACACTATTTATGGATGGAAGTGATGAAAACAGTAATCTTCTTCTGCTTATCATTTTATTAGAATAAAGAAATAAGGACTCCAACTTACTGCAAATGTCTCACTTTTATTGACATCTAAATGATATTATATTTCCTTTTTTCTTCTCCAAGATGGTGCTGGAATTGATTGCCATTAATCTTTTTTTTGGGGGGGGGACTCATCTTATTTAATTGTCATAATTAGCAATCTGCCTCTTGTACCCAGCCTTAAAAAGCTCCTGTCAATTTTCAAGTATATTTATAGATTAATTTTAATATGTAATTTAATTTATTACTGCATACATTTTTGGGTTGTCTGTAACATTAAAATACTTATGGTACAGAATATTTTAATTAAAACTATTCATCAAAAGAGGTCCAGGTAGCCTGTGTCTCCTTGTTTTCAGTAGGGGGTGCTGGCAATGAAAGCAAGCAAAATAATGGGTCAATTAAAAAACACCACCACCATACAGACATACAACCCTGAAGATAGTTTTTCCAACAATCTGTTGGTTTTTTTTAAAAAAAACAACAAAACAAAAATGTAAGATAAAGCATCAAATCCTTCTCCATTCCAACAAATGATATTAGCTTTTAGTTACAGCAGTCAGTGTTTATAGTAGCAGAAAAGGAATATAAGTAAACAGCTCTATAATCATATGTTTAGATTAGACACTGGGAAATCAAACTGATATATCTATACCCATATACAGTGTGTGTGTGTGTGTGTGTGTATAATGCAAGCTCTAATTATAACATGTACCAGCATGAGAGAAAACAAATTGACCTTTTCACATTAGAAATGTCTGTCTTTATTTTTTTAAAGTTACTTACTTGTGATACCAAGATTGAGACCAAAATGCCTCAATTCTTATTCCAAAGGTAAGAGCTAACAGTAAGTCTGCAACTTCTGACTATGCAGACTATTCAGATTCTTGATCTGACAGGTTGATTCTTAGAAAGCTATCTGCTACCAAAAAAACCCATCAATGTAGTTTGGTATTTCTGTCTGTAATTACAGCTTCTCTTGAATGTTTTGTGAAACTGAGGACTGAGGTAATGTGGAAAGTTCTGCTTAGCTCAGACTCTGATAGGTAAATGCATTTTTAAAAAATCATTAGCCACATCTCCCTCCATCTCCCACCCCACACACAAGAGTATCAGCTGACAACTTAATTCTTCAGCTTGTATGCAAATATCCTGACAATAATTTGCCACTCCTTCTGAATAGAAGTTCAGGAACGCTTCATTGTGCCATTAACAATTATTTTCCCTCTTCCTCATCCTCTTCTTCTTCTGTTGCTTCTGCTTTAATTCTCTATTTCTGTCACAAAACAGATGGCTTTACCTTAATTCATGCAGAAATCATAGAAAGTGTTTGCCGGAGTTCTATTCAATTAGCATGAAGATTATTGCAACGTGGTACAATATTACAATAATTATTTATGTTAATCTGCAGATTAGAGGGGACGATAACGCCAGGCACACAATAAATTACTTTTGTGCCAAATAGCCTATTGAATTGCTCATGCATTCAGAGAAAGGTCAGTCTAACTACGTATCCTGGCTGCTTATAGAAGCAGGTTTGGCGATCAGTAAGAAAAAAAAGCAATTCCACCCTCTTACTAACGGAGAGAAACCAAAGGAGGGAAAACACCAATATTAGAGGGATTGGGGAGATAAAATCTTAAAGGTTCATGAAACAAGGATTATTGGGCCCAAGTAAAGCTTGTTCCATGCACTTCTGAGATTTAATCCCCCTCCCCCCTGCCCCATTACCAATATTACTTGCTTTTGTAAGGCTTGCATGAAATATATTTGGCTAAACAAGGAGAGGGAGGTTCATTGCAACAGAGAATGCTTGGTTAACAAATTAGCCTGGTTTTTTTCCCTTGTCTTTGCCATCCTCCCCACACACCTCACCCCAAATGCTAAATTAATCAATCAGATTTTTTACATAGGTGAAGGCAGCAAAAGGTTTTTCTCAAGGTACAGGCAGGGTTACAGTTCTACAAAATACATGAATCTATGGCTGCTTCTGACTTCTGGATGTTACTCACGGTCTTGTAATTATGTGACTTGCCTTTGCCAAAGATGTATCTGTCTGCCTTTTAAAAAAGGCTCAAGAAAGGAAGATGAGAAAACAGGTACCTCTCTGGATGGCAGTGGTGGGGAAACAACAAATAAAAAATATGTGCAGATATCAACAGTCTGAATGACTTGGATGCTTCTATTTTTAAATGAGCTGTTATTGGCTAACAGAGCATGCTTTTGGTGGGATATTGTTAATGACAAAAAAGAAGAAGCTTCTGAACAAGAGAATAGCTACCAAATCATGCACTAGAGAGCCTGTTAATGCAAAACACGTAAACTCAGAGTTAAATAGGCCTCTGAAATCTTTTCCGCCAAGGGTTATTTGATAAAGAGGTCTATGAGCTTTGCCCGATGTTTCACTGTGTTGTTGTTGTTGTTGTTGTTTTGTTAAGCTTTATCCTTAGAGATCGTACATGCTTAGTCAAAGAATTAGAAGAAACTGCAAAGGAAAATGAACACAGCTCCAAGCAGGAGAAGCTGATGATTACCTATTTCAAGTTTGCTTTTGAATAACAGAAAAAAAAAAAAGCTGATGACATCGCATGATGCCACAGGCCTGGTCTGTAGGGCACACACAGCAGAATGAGGTAGTAGAATCTGTAGATGGCAGGTGGACTGCACCACTTCAGAATTCAGGTGGAGATGGTATTTTTGAAAGTAAAAAAAAAAGAAAAGACAGAAAGACCAAAATCCAGCAGATGGGCTTTCTAGCAGCTTGGAGCATCTATAATCTGTAAAAAAAGAAAAGAAATAAGAACATGTCAAAGAATTAATTCAAGTGTGGATTACAAAGGAGACCTATGTTTTGATCCATGCATTAGCCCAGGAAGTGTGGATCAGGAGAGATTCCTTTGGAATTAGGTTAAACAATTTCTTCAGGCATCCTTACCCACTATACTAGTCAGTTTTTTGCTGGAGGCCCCCTCAGACCTGAAGCTCACCCCGTCTGTGTCAAAACACACACCTGCAGTGGGACCTGAACTTTGAGCCAGAAACTCAACCTATGGAGCACCAACATGGCTGGCAGCCTGGCACAAGACATTTTGCTATCTGACGTAAAAAACACGATGGCCCCTCCTATTCCATGTACAAAAGCTGGCTTGGACTTGGCTTCCAGGCATCTACTGCTTGAGGCAACTGCTTAACTCTGCCTAATGGTAGGGCTGGCCCTGACCACCACCAAGCCCTGGCCAAAAAAGGTAACTGCCAGATAACCAGAGAAACACCTTGATCTCCAATAGGTCAGAACAAGTCATGTGGAAAGGTTTAATAAGAACATCCTGCTCCAATTTGCTCCTTGACCAGAATAAGAGCTTCTATAGCTCCTTCCCTTCCTCCTATCTCATCCCTAAATTTTACAGGACCTTGGGCAGAAACTCCTATAGAAGTAAAGTATGATTTAATTCTGCATACTTTGTATAGTCCTATCAATGGGATATCATCTGTTTGAATGTTGGGAGCATATTTCAAGATCACAATAAGCTTGCTAGAACAAGTAATGCATGTGAGTATGCTTAGAGGCATAGTCAATATGCTTGCCTTCCTGTTTGCAATTTTTATGCATTTGTTTCAACAGAATCAGAGATACAAATGGAAAATTCATTTTTTAGGGACTGTGTGCCTGTTTGTGGCACTCTCTGGAGGCCTTTGGGGACATAAACCATGGAGGTAGTCTCTTTTCTTATCTGTCCCTGACAGATATATCAGGGATAATTTCAATTTCATTTATGATTTAGTCAATATTAAATATGTGTTTCAAATACGTTATAGGTAGTCTGTGGCCTCTTGTTATTATTTTTGCTCACTGCAGAGAAATTCAAGCAAAAGGCTGTCAGTACCAAAAGCAAGAAGTACCAAAACAGGGCTTCATTTATTCTTCAGGTAAGGGCTGCCATTTGCTCATGCTTACAACTGTAAGATGGTATAGTCAGTTAAAAATTAGAAAGTTCATACATGACAAGACAACCCTACACTTGACTACTCACGAGTAAGCCCTACCATGTCCAGCAAAGCTTGCTCCCTACCTAGTCAGTATATTTAAGACAGCTTTGTGGCAAATCCTGTATTTGTCTACTCAGTCAGAACTAAGTTCCACTAAATTCAATGGGACTTTATTCCCAGATAAATACTTCTATGCTTACAGGCTGACTTTCTTAGTCTTATGAGACAAGTGGAACCTACAAGTAGGGATGTACAAATTGTGTAAAATCCATTCCATCTGCATTTCACAGATTGTTGGGTGCATTTTGTTCTGTCGTCCGCTTATTGGGTGAATTGGATTTTTTCCACTTTCCTGAATTTGCACAAATTTGCACTTGCAAAAATCCACAAATCCCCCCCCCCCCAGTGCATTTTCATGATTTAGACTACAGGGGACATGTGCATTTTTTGGCCTGTGTGTGTGTGTGTTTTACGTATTTTCCTACAACTAAATTTGTCTAAAATTATGGAAAGTAAAACAACAACAACAACAAACAGTCTGCAAATCTACGAAATCCATGTGACTTGGAAAAAGCCAGCCCACTATGGAATCCACAGGTCAGATTCATAGAATCCAAATTCATTTGATTCTGTTGCAGATTTCTCTGGCATCCCTACCTACAGAAAAGCATTACAGTGTATCTAGTAGTGTAGTGGTACATTTTGAAGTACAGCCATTCATCATGACAGTCCCCATAGCCAACCCCACAAAAAAAGAGTGCAAAAATGGAGGCAGTTGTGTAGGGCCATTTCATGAACTAGTTCTAGCAGTTTCCATGTCGACCAGGAACAGGTGTTTTGTAAAACAAATGAATCTGAATTGCCCATTTAAGACCATGCTAACCCAAAATGCTTTGCATTACAGAAAAGACCAACATATTGTTCCTGGGAAAATGCATTTCCCTCCAAGCTACTGAGAGGATTTCAGCTAAGCTCAGAGAGAACAGGGGATTCTGAGGGGGGTGGCAGATTATGTCAGTGTCCCTGCTAATAATAATAATAAAAAAAATGTCAGGGCTGCATTCCTCTGAGCCCTGGCTCTGGCGCTACACCACTGCATATATTCTCACCTCCTAACAGGAGTGCTACTGTTCAGGACTACTGAGCATACTTAGTGCTGGTATGATTTTCTGCCAATTTAGGTTTTCTTAAAAAAAAAAAAAAATACTTGTTTTACTTCTGCAAGCTTCAGGGTTGACCTGAACATGGTGATGCCCCCTTGTGTTTTTCAGTGGACCTATTCTGGCTCCAATCCTGTTGGCATTCAGCACCAATGTTTGCTGTTAGAGGGAATGATATGGGAAGTAGGCCCAGAAATGTCCAACTGTGTCATTAAAAAAAAAAAAAAAGCAGAAGAAGCTGTTTCCTGTCCAGATCCAGATCACTTGCTGGTCCTAGGAGGTGGAGGGAAATGTAAAGATATCAGATCATGGAGAAAGTTGTACTGCAAATTGGTGGCAGGGAGGACTCAGAGCAGGGTTTTCTTGTAACATGTAGTTCTACCCTGACACTTTTTTAATGCCCCCAACACCAGTTGGGAATATTGTAATCCTGCCTGCAAGTTACTGGAATGGGGCAGTGTTGCAGTCAGTTAATTCATGAGATTTTGTTTTGTTTTCTTTTCTTTTTTTTACCACAGCTAGGATCTCTATAGGATGACAGTGTGGTTTCCTGTGATTTCTTCCTTTGATTGTTCCCCTTCCTTTCTCTCTCTCTCTGTCTCTGACCTCCTCCATTGCTGGCAGCACATGTGTTCTTTCTCTCACTCCTGCTGTATGATGGAACACAAAATGGACCGAACAAACTCTTTTTCAAAACTCTACGGTGTACCTGCATTTTTCATGCAAGATTATTTGTGTGAGTAAAACCATTTTACCTTTTCCTCACCAAAGAAGGGTATGGTCTCCTCTTTTATTGTTATAAAATAGCTGATGTGCATGTGGGACTAGTAAACGCTCATTCTGTTTTGCCTTCTCTCTCCCTCTCCCTCTCCCCCTCTCTCCCCCTCTCTCCCCCCTCTCTCTGCTAATTGCCTTTCTAACAGGAGGCATCATTACCAAATAATCTCACCAATACATTGGGTAAAGTAATATCTATCTATCTATCTATCTATCTATCTATCTATCTATCTATCTATCATCTATCTATCTATCTATCTATCATCTATCTATCTATCTATCTATCTATACTGGAGATCTTGAGAGTGACCAAGATTCAAAAATAAATTTCCATCCAAAGAGATCTAATGCAAATGTAGGCAATATCTAACTCAAATTAACATTAATACTATATTGATAAAATGTACTTCTTGTATAACATTTTTATGGTTTAAATTTATTCTGATGTTATATTTATTTATTGGTTTGTTTATTTACTGCATTTATATACAGCTCCACATCTAAACAGATTCCAGAGTGGTGAACAATATCTAACAAAAAGGGCTGCCAGTTTTCCAAAAATTCCACCACCACCCCTCTTTTTAGTGCATGCTAAGGCAAGTAGAGAGCTTCCCACATTCCAGTGACTTGGAGTAGCCACAAGCCATCAAAAGTCATATTCCCATCCCAACCATCAGTTGCTAGGCTGTATAAAAACCTTGGTGGATGGGGTGGGGGGAGAGAAGGCCATTTTGCATTACCAAAGAGCTTACTTCCCCCCATCAATTTCCAAGCTATCCAAAAATCTGAGAGAAGCAGAAGGTGTGTCATTCTGCGTAAACAAAGAGCGTATTCAAGGCTGTAACTTTGATAGGATGCTGAAACTTTCTTTGCAAATTCTTTACATCTCATGTTTCCACTTAAAGAGGAAAGAAGAAACAGCCACACCTCTCCAGCTTTGGGAATGGAGCTTGTATGTGATCTATCTCTTATTATAGAGAAATATTGAAGATGCCATGAGAATATTGCTGTTGAGAATTCATCTTTGAATTAATCTGAGTTCATTGGCTTTTATCATATACCTGTGCCTGGAAGGCTGCTATATATTTTTTTCTTGATCTGAAGACCAACATTCTTCATGCTGATACTGCCTAAGGCATGAAACTGGCTGTGCTACTGAAAAAGATTGAGATTCCTTTTAAAACAGACAGAAAGGTATCATTTTCACCATCACTTGTCATGGAGAAGACATGAGAGACCATTTGCCTTGGCTCTTCCTCAACTAGCATCTGGCAGCAGCCATTCCATCAGGCTGCAGAAGATGGAGAAAAGGGAAGTGGGGTCATTCCATCAGCTCCACTGAGACACCAACTGCTTTTGGCTCCAGCTGTCCTTAAACAGTTCCCTTTCCAGCTGGTGGTTATAAGAACTCTATAACCTGAAGCACTGGTGCCCAAGTTTGCTATTTTCTTCTTCTCCTCCTCCTTCCTTCTCACTTTTCTGTTTTGTGTTGTGGCTTTTAACAGGAGAGAAGACTGGTTCTCTACTGATCTGTATGCTGCTTTGATTAAACATAAGAACATCAGAAGAGCCATGCTGGATCAGACCAAGGGTCTGTCCAGTCCAGCATTCTGTTTGCACAGTGGCCAACCAGCTGCCCACAGGAAAACCACAAGCAGGTCATGAGTGCAACAACACCCTCCCACCCATGTTCCCCAGCAACTGGTGTATGTAGGCATAATGCCCCTGGTACTGAAGGCAGCATATAGCCATCAGGAGGACTAGTAGTCATTGGTAGCCTTATCCCCCATGAATATATCCAATCCCCTTCTAAAGCTATCCAAATTGGCAGACATCACTACATCTTGTGGTAGTGAATTCCGTAGGTTTCCTATGCACTGTGTGTAGGGTTGCTGGAGAAATTAGCCACAGACTCAAATAAGGCCAGATTCCAAAGAATCCGACCTCCAGATACTGCAGCAGAGTGGCTGCACTTACCTCCTTCTCCAGAGGATTTCCTGTGGAGCAACTCTCCGGCTCCCTGGAAGATGCAATACGCTAATGTCACCTGCCATTAGCCTATCATGGGCAAAAATCCAGCCATAAATGGTGTACTGTACACAATTTGCGGCCATAAAACACTGACTTTGACCTAAATATAGCCACAAATGGCTGCAATTTAGGGCAAAGACAGTGCTTTACAGCTGCAAATGTCATACAATGCTCCATTTATGGCCATATTTTTCCCGCAATAGGCTAATGGTAGCCACCATTAGAGTATTGCAACTTCTAGGGAGCCAGAGAGCTTCTCTGCTGACTCCAGCAAATACGGCTGGGCTCCAGAGGATTCCACGAGGCCCCAAGTGGCCTGGATTACCCCTCCATGGACCCTGCTGGACCGGACAGTGGGGGGTTTGTACATCACTAACTGTGGAAGAAACAGTTCCTTTTATCTGTCCTGAATTTCCCATTTATCAGCTTCATAGGATGGCCCTGATTTCCAATATTATGACAGGGGAAGAAAAATGTCTCCCTCTCCACTTTCTCCTTATTATGCATAATTTTGTACTCCTCTATCATGTCTCCCCTTACTCGCCTTTTTTATTTTTGAGCTAAACAATTCCAGCTGCTCTACCCTTCCCTCATAGGGGAGTTGCTCCAGCCCTATGATCATTTTAGTTGCCCTTTTCTGCACTTTTTCCAACTCCGCAACTTTCTTTCCTAGGTCCAGTGACCAGAACTGTCCACAGTATTCTAAGTGTGGTCAGTCGCACCATAGGTTTGTAGAAGGGCAGTATGATCTTGGCAGTTTTATTTTTGATTCCTTTCTGAAATATACCTGACATGGAATTTGCCTTTTTCACAGCAGCCACACTGGGTTGACGTTTTCATTGCAAATGACTGAAGAGCAGAGTAAAATGCTTCAAGTCAATAAATAAATAATACTTGCCATAATCCAGTGAAAAGTTGTTCTCTGTTCTGTCAATGCACTGCAGGACTTGCAATATTTGTCTTTTATTTAGGGCCAATGGTTGATTGTGGTTTGTACTGGATCAGGCCTATGCCACAACTAAGGATGGACGAAAGTCCCTTACCTGGTCCCACAGCTGTTTTCGGTGGGGGGGGGCGCTCCGTTTCTCCCCCTGAAATTCTTGGCGGGGGGGAGGCGCCCCTCCCCTCCCGGCCAAAATTCAGGCTCGGGGGGAGGCGCCCCGCCCCTCCCGGCTGAAATTCAGGCCGGGGGGAAGTGCCCCGTCTCCCCGGCCATGAAATAAAAAAGTAAATTGAAAAAAAAAAGTGATAGGCTACATAATGATTTACGTAGCCTATCATGGCTAGATTTTCAGTCAGCCAATCACTTTGAAAATCTAGCCGTGATAGGCTACGTAAATCGTTACATAGCCTATCACTTTTTTTTTTTCACTTTAGTGGGAAATGGAGGCGGCGGCAGCCGGTCGGAAGACCAGCTGCCACCCCCGCCGCTGCAGAAACACTGCCGAAACACCGCCGGGACCTGCCGCCGAGAGGGACATTCGACAGAGGTAAGTCCCATCCCGGGGTGGGGGGGGGGTGTCGGAGAATTTCCCCAACCATTTCGGGGGGCCAAATGCGTTGGCATTCGGCCTCCCGGAGATTTGTGGAGAAATTCTCCGACATCCCTAGCCACAACCCAGCAGTTTGAGTGGGTGCCCTTCCTGTTTTTGAAATCTGAGGCAGGCAGCCAACCAGAGGTTGGTTTTCTTTTCCTTCCTTTCAAAAAAGTGTACATTTTGCTGCACATTTGTGTTTTGGTTTGCTTATTCGTTTGGGACGTGCAAATTTGTAAAATTTGCACAAAAATTCAAGAGGGGATGAATTTCTCACCCACTCCTAAGAAGGATGGATGAATCTTTCAGTTTTGGCTTCTCTCATTTTCTCATTTTTTTCCAATTTCCAATTCAGTTCATCTCAAACTTTAAGAATTTTTTCCAATCTTAAGTTCAGTTTATCTCAAACTTTCAGATTTTTTAAAAAACAAAAAGTTTGCATGAAAATTTGTAGATGGGGGGGCAGTTCTCCGAACACACACATTTTTGTATGCAATGTTGCCTAATGCACACATGATTTGCCAGTAATTTTCCTAATAAAATGCCTTGTAAAAAGTATTTTCACTAATATATGCATTTTGTATGCATTTTCTGATTAGAGAACTCCATTGCAAAATTCAGAAAAGTGTAAATTTTGAAGGACAGCTGATTTCAGTTCATGCATAGATTCAGAAATGTGAAATTTGGTACATCTGCATTAAAATGTGAGCTGAACGAGCTTCTTCCCCCCTCTCCTGTATTATGGCTTTTTATAAAAGCTTTTTTCAGTACAATCCTATATATGTCTACTCAGAAGTAATCCCCATTGAATTCAATGGGACTTACTCTCAAGTAAAGGTGTACAGAATTGCAGCCTTAATGCTTCTTGTTTTCTTTTAGTGTACTTGAAGGCACCAACTCTTATGACATTTCAAAGCCCAAACTTTTATAAAAAAATATATGCTGGAATAAATGTTTAATAAGACCTATTATTATCCCTTGAATCATAGCAAGTCATTCATAAGCACTATTAAATCCTGATAATTATAGTTGTAGCTGCAGGGTTACTACCTTTACAGCTTTTACACAGACTTTATTTAGAGGTCCAATGGGGACAAACGCACAATTGCTGGAAAAATGCTACTATTAACATTTTTATTCTGAACAGTATTATGCTAGATTAAACTTCAGTTCCAGAAAACAGAAATGAAAGGGGAAAAATGCTTGTAGCTTGAACTTGGCTAATAGCTTAGAAGTCTTGATGCTAAGTACATTCCTTAGTGTTACATTTCAGACGATTGTGTGTATGTGTATGTACAAGCACACACACCCTCTTCGGGCATTTGAAAAGTGTGTTGGAGGAATAGGGAGGAGCACACAGGCTCCAGCCTCCTCCATCACCATTCTCATTTCCTTCCACTAGGGATGTACAGATTTTGTTAAATCCATTCCGTCTGTGTTTCATGGATTGTCAGTGTTCTGCCTTCCACCTTTTGTTCTGCCATCCACTCATTGACAGAGTTGTATTTTCTTTCGTTCTACTTGCGCTATTTGTTTCACATTAGTGCTAGTGCGAATTAGTGTGGATGTACACTTGCGCAAATGTGAATTAGTGCTAGTGCACATCTGTGCTAATGTGCATTAGTGCAAATCCCTCCTCCCCATAAAACTGAAAAGCCAGTCCACAAATGTGCAGAATCCATGTGACTCAGAAAAAGCTGGTCTGCTGCAGTGTCTGCAGGTCAGTTTTCATAGAAATCTGAACTCATTTGAATCCATTGTGGATTTTTCCGACATCCCTACCCTCCGCATGTAGAGGGCAACTGCCTGCAGTAGGGTGCTTCCTCTATCCATGAAGGCTTCTCAGTGTTGCAGCCTATTTGAAGGTGTCTTCTATTTGAAAATCTGTCCAGTCCCCCTCTGTTTTAAAGATAATGAACCATAATAAGAGAGGAGAAACAGAAGCCTTGAAATTGCTCATCAACTGAGAAGGGACTACAGCTCAACTGGTCATAGTCTTCCCCATTATGGTGAGATGCATTGCATTACTATTATTATAATTATAGTCATTATTTCAAAATTTGCATCTATACATATAAATTAGCATATGCAAATTTGATACAAGTCCTTTTGTGACCTCTTGTTTGGTGATGCTAGGCACGTTAGTCTTGGCTGTGTTTCATTTCAGGTCAGCACAATAAAGATGAGGTTTTTATTTACTAAATAATTCAGCACATTCGTCACTTTCTAACTTCCAAAATAATCTTTCTCCCCCTTGCTTTGCAAGATCATCTGAAGATTTGCATGTTAAGTTATTTTCATTTCTTCTTTTCCTTTTTGTTATTTTTCCTTTCCATTTTGTCATTGAGGTCCAAATGAATGGAATGAATAATATTCGGCTTTTAGATATCCTTGGATTTTTTTTTTGTGACACATCCATATTCGTCAGGAGTTCCTTGTTCTCCTTACTGTTCTTCTGAATATAATCTGAATCATGTGAAGGCCTTTGTTCTCTACAAGCCTTCCTCTCAATACATTCTATAAAATCTTGCTCCAGAGTAGGTGTTATGCATTTTTTTAAAAACTGAAGTGCAAGCTGATTGGGAAAAAGTGGAATTCAGGTAAAAAGAGGAGAATTATGAAGATAAAGCCAAATGGGGGCAAGGAACCAAGGAAGGAGGAAGCTGTCTTTATCGGGTCAGTCAAATTGTCCTTCTAACCCAATCTGGCTTTACTCTGACCAGTAGTAGCTCCCTGGAGTCTCATGCAGAGTCTTTTGTACCACCTGCTACCTCTTCCCTTTAACCAGAGGTGCCAGGGATTGAACCTGCAACCCTAGAACATACGATCATAAGAAGAGCCATGCTGGATCGAACCGAAGGCCTATCTAGTCCATCATTCTTGTCTCACTGTGGGCAACCAGCTGCTTGTGGGAGGCTCACAAGAAGGACATAGCACCCTCCTGCTCATCTTCCAACTGGAATTGAGAGGCATACTGCCTCTGATACTGGAGGTAGCATATAGCCATTAGGGCTAGCAGCCATTGAAACCTTATCCTCCATGAATTTGTCTAATCCTTTCTTAAAGCCATCCAGGTTGCTGGCCATCATTATTTCTTGTGATAATGAGTTCCATGATAGTTTAGCAATGTGCTATGTGACATAAGCATATTTTCTGTCACTTGGACCCCATGTTTGTTTGTGCCACCTGGGTCACCGGTTCAGATCCTAGTGTCACCACCTCAGTGTACCATGGCAAGGATGTAGGGTAATACAAGCTCAGCTTTGGATCCTTCCTCAGTTTACAATTCAAAAATAATTCTTAAGAATATACAGTTGAGATGCTTTTGAATGCTCTGCTTTCCTGAGAAATGTTTCACATACTTTTTTTAAACCTGAGACAGACTGATGGGAGCAGTTGACATTCTTTTAATTGAAGGGTGAATCAACCTATTTTTATTCTGACAGGTATCACTAACACTTTTGTCTCTTACAAGTCTTGCTTTGCTGTTGCGAATATGCCACTTAGAGGAATGAGATGGTATGATTAATGCTGAGAACTGCAACCCAATATTTGGCTGGTTATTTCAAATGAATATTCACATGCCCCTCCCTTGGCTCCAAAGCTTCATTATCGGCTGGCTCCCAACTACAATATACAGCTCCTTCTTGCCTGCTGCCTTTGTGAGGCTTTTCCAAAGCTACAAATAAATCAAGTATCAGTTTATCCCAGAGAGGGAGAGAGAGAGTCAGAGAGAGAGGAGGGGAGAAAGAGTCAGAGAGGGAGAGAGAGAAAGAGAGAGAGAGAGAAGGAGAGAGAGGGAGGGGGAGGGGGAGAGGGAAGGGAGGGGAGGGGAGGGGAGGGGAGGGGAGGGGAGGGAGAGAAAGAAAGAGACTGTGCAAAGGAAAAAGGGAAAAATGTGTATTCCAGCTTCGTTTATCATTAACTGATGCTATGGACTAGTATGAAAAGTGTTATGAGGTGAAATGACTCCTATACTGTGCCCACTCTGTTTACAGGGTGAAAAGTTGGAGGTTCATTTCTGCCCAAGCTTGGGGGTGAAGTGTTTGCTGCATATAGCATAGCCTAATCCTGGGGTCTTCAGCATGGTGTCCATAGACACCTCTGTAGTGCCTGCCAGACTTCTTGATCCTCTTGTTTTTTAAAAATACTTTTTTCTTAAGGTTTTTTAAAAATTAAACAACAACAATGCAGGATGTGGGCATGCTGCAAAGTGAAATGCTGCCTTCCAGCACCATCTTTATTTGGGTTCAAAATAGTGGTATTGTGTTTTCGAGCTCAGCACCCAGCTCTGCCTTGTACTTAGGTTCCTGGGCAAGTTATTTTTCTTTTGGTGTCACCAGTTTCCCTTATGGGAAATGGGTGTTTCATGGTCAGCCATACCCACCATGGCAGCCATTTGATGAAGAGGCAAGCTCCTCTGTGGCAGCCATTTTGTGTGAAAATGCTCCTGAGAACTCCCTGAAAATTCCAAATGTGCCCCCTGGCCCCAAAAGGCTGGGTATCCTAGTCACCTATTTTTTTCTGTTTTGAAACAATACATGAAGCAAAATCCTGTTATTCCTCAAAATTGCTAATTGTGTGATGCAGTTCTTCAATAAAAATGTGTATGTTCATGGGGAAAGGAAGGATGGGAAAGAAATTCATCAGAGGTTTTCAAGCAGAGACTGGATAGCTATCTATCAGGCATACTATGCCAGCAGATTTCCTGCATTAGAAGGGGGTTGGACTCGATGACATTTGGCTTCTCTTCCAACTCTATCCTTCTGTGAATAATCGGTAGGGATGGAGGAGAATTCTGCCACATATTTCAGTGAGGCTGAATGCACTGGCATTTGGCCCCCCCAAAATCCGTGGTGGAATGGCCTGCTACCCCCCTGTGGATCCCCCCCGGGATGAGACTTACCTGGGGCGGATATTCCGGATGGCGGCGGCTCCAGCAGCGGCTTCAGCAGCAGCGGCTGGTCTTCCGACCAGCTGCTGCTGCCACCATTTGCAGTCTGGTCTTTTTTTCTTTTTTCTTTTTAACCCAGACGTGATAGGCTACGTAAAGACTTACATAGCCTATCACGTCTGGGTAAAAAAAAATACGGCGTACGCAAATGGCGGCCCCTACGGCAGTGGGCAGAGCCAGCCGGCAGTTCTGTGGAATCCCCGCGGAGCGGAGCTGGCTGGGCAGGATTCTGGGGGGAGGGATGGAGCGCCTCCCCCCACCGTGAAACGGTAAGTGAGTTTCGTACATCCCTAGTAATCGAACTGTCTGGAATTCTGAAAAAGGGTGAGGACTCCCATCCACTGATACACAGAAAACCTGGTGGTGCCTTCATCCTTTGGTTTATTTTCCGTTGTCATTTTTCTTTGAGCTTCATGCACAATTAAAACAACCCCCCTAAGAACACATTGTATTCAATGTACAATGTATGCACATTATTTGTTCTGACTTTTATCAGCAGCCTTCCACTAAGTGTGGGAGTGTTTACAGGATATGACTGTAAAACTCATCAATGATATTGTAACATCCAAAGGGGCATTTAAATACCAGCAATGTTTTTACTATGTGTTGGAAATGCTGCAAGCCTTTTCTGCCCAGCAAGTGCTGAACTGCGCAGCGGTCATGCTTCCTCCTGGTGTTTGTGTATCGGCAAATTGTTCCAAAGCCCAACGATCAAAACTGCTTTTCACAGTTTGAGATTAGCAATGTATGAATCAACAAAACTTGGGCTTGAAGCTCTGACTTCCACCCTGAAACTTGTTCCAACTCATGTCCATAGCAGATTGAGAGCTTTGAGAGTGGTTTTTTCTCTCCTGTTCATAAGAACATTTGTGTGCATTTTTGGTGCACGTTTTTCCAAATTGTCCTTGCATCAATTGTGCACATTTTTGAAATGTACACATTTCTCTCCCATTAAGTAAAGTATGTCTGGGCACATTTTTGAAAGAATGCATTTTTCTTGTGCATTTTCCAGTTGCATGCATATGGTTGAACACATTTGGCTGGGGTGGGAGTGGGGGTTACAAATCACAGTGCAAGGTCAGAAATGTTCAGACTTCAAGTGAAGATTGTATCTGAGTCTGTGTTCAGGTCCGGGAAGTGTCAATTGGGTAAATTCTGGTCAAAAACAAACTGAAACAAATGTCTGATACATCTATGTGAGATTTTGGGATGCCTGGGGTTCAGATATTGCAAGGCCCATAGTCAATAGTACTACAGTTAGCATTGCAGCAATGAGTAATTGCGAGTGGAGATGGGTTAAAGAAGACGCAGACAACAAGCTTGTGTTGAAAATTGGGCCACATTTATTGAAATACCTGCAAAGGGGTAACTAGGACAGGCATCTAACTGTGTCAGCGGCTAGCTGGCACTTCTTGGGCGAAAACTCACCCAGCCTGAGGGGTGGCGGTGATCTCGCCAGCCCTCTGGACTGCCCCTTCTGGGGGAGGTAGACCTTCCGGTGTCACCCCCAACCTGGTGCCGCACAACACCTGGGTGAGTGAGTAGGGTTGGTCTCCCAGGCAACCCTTATCCCCCCGCTGAGCCGCACAACCTGTTCGGGGGGCCTCAGGCGTCGCCTGTCACCATAAGGTGCCTCTGCATGCACACCATCCCTAATCTCTTTCAGGTTCTGCCCGTCCTGGCCGCCACAAGAGTCACAAGCCTATTGCTTGTGAAACTCCCCCCACCTGCGCAGAAGAACTTCCCGCAGACCCCTTTGCAGATCGGACAACAATATGTCATTCCCTACGTCTGACAGGTGGACACCGTCCTGCCTGTAAAGCTCCCTCCTTGTCCACAGAATTCCCTGGTGGGTGATGCTCCCATCGCCATGTTCTGACAGCCCCCGTGCCAGTTCTCTGTTCACCTTCTGCTGAGCCCGTTCCATGGCAGCATTACTCTGCACCCTCCACTTGATTCTCAGGAGCATCGAGGACCACAATATCGTCACCCCCAGCCAACGATGTCAGATCATCTGCAAATCAACCAACACCTGCTCAACCAAGCCCTTTCCCGGCTTGTAGCCCAGGTTGTTCCCTCCCAGGTGCAGCACCAGGACCTGTGGAGGGAAACTGACTAAACCTAGATGAAACAGGGTGGGAAGGAGTGAGTCCCATCGCATACCCCGCCGGCCAAGCCATTGTATTGCCACCTGTTGGAGAAACTGCAGACGGGATCCGAAGGCCGACGTAGAAGCTCTGCAAGCAGCCCATAACACCATACTGTGCTCACAAATGAGCACCCATACCGGCATAGGTCGAATCTCATCTAATGAATAAAACATGGGGAAGGCGAAGAAAAGCATTATGAAGTATCGGGCAAATCACGAATGTAGGACCGGAAAGCCCCAGAGCACCATCTCCCTGCAGCCATCATGTGTTTGGATGAAAAACCTACGGCAGCTGCCATAGAGGCCACCCCAATGCGGAAAGAGTGGGTCCCAAAAAGATAATAACCCAAACCCAGTGTGGATAAAGCCGATTTAGTGACTACCCAGAATTGGAACTTTGTCAGTGGTGAACCATCATTATGGCAGAATAGGGGACCCTCACTCGCCCCGTGGTGTCCCAGACAAACCTGCAAGGCCCTGACAGGGCATAACTCCTCAGCCTGGGCCAGGCTGAGGGCCACCAACGCTCCCTTGCCAGACTGATCGGTTTTTGACCATCGAATACGGAGGTGGATCAGGTTGGGATGGATCTGCACATAGGAGTACCTTAAGGCCCTCCCAGCTGGGTCAGATTTCGAAGCCCAGACCACTTCTGAAATCCTAAGGGCCCCAAAGAAGGCTGTTAAAGCTGCAGCATGGAAGAGGGACGCTTTGTATGGAGAAGAACAAATGGAGGGCCACAATCCCTGGAGCCCTAGAAGGATAACCAGAGACAAAGCATGCCTGGAATCTGGCGGGGCAGATGACATCCAAGCCCAAACTTGGCCTGCCTAACCCAGAAATTCGAGGTGCAGTCCTCAACCCCTCGCATGTTGGCCCAGAAGGCCAAAGCGGCAAACCTCCCCGTAATGGTCCTAACGGACAGCCCCTTGTTACACAGATATATACAGAATTTTAACAAGTGGTCCACAGGTAAGGGCCAAGAGTCTGTAACTGAAGTCCGCTCCTGAAGGCGCAAAACTCTAGGGATGTACGAAATTGGCCTTACCTGGCTCCGCTGGGTTCTGTTGGGGGAGGGAGGTGCTCCGTCCCACCCCCCGGAATCCTGTCCGGCTGGATCCGCTCCGCGGGGATTCTGCAGAGCCGCCGGCCAGCTAGGGATGTACGAAAGTCCCTTACCTGATCCCGACGCTTGCTTCACGTAGGGATGGCGGAGAATTTCTCCACAAATCTCGGGGAGGCCGAATGCCAATGCATTCGGCACCCCGAGATTGGCGGTGAAATTCTCCGCCCCCCCGCCCCCCTTGGGATGGGACTTACCTCCCTCGAATGTCCCTCTCGGCGGTGGGTCCCGGCGGCATTTCGGCGGTGTTTCGGCGGGGGCGGAAACCGCCATTACAAAGTAAATGTAAAAACACACACACATGTTATAGGCTACGTAACAATTTATGTAGCCTATCACAGCTAGATTTCCAAAGTCAGCCGTGATAGGCTACGTAAATTGTTATGTAGCCTATCACGGGTGACTTTTGAAAAAAAAAAAGCCCATGGGCGCCGCCATTTGCAATCCTTATTTGGGCTCGGGTAGTCTATGTAAAGATTTACGTAGACTACAGCGAAAATAAGGGCAACGCATTTCCATCTCTCCGAGATTCGTGGAGAAATTCTCTGACATCCCTACGGCCAGCTCCACCAGCAGCCGGACATCTGGCTGCTGGCTAGCAGGGACGCAAATCATTTGCGTTGGTCTTAGTCTACCTAAATATTTACTTAGACTTAGGGATGGCAGAGAATTCCAGCACGGATCCAGTGCCAGTGCATTCGGCCCCCCGAAATCTGTGGTGGAATGGCTTGCCACCCCCCGCCACCCCCGGCAGATCCCCCCAGGATGAGACTTACCTGGAGCGGATCTTCCGGCTGGAGGCGGCGGCTGCGGCAGCTGGTCTTCCAACCGGCTGCTGCCGCCGCCATTTGCAGGTTTTTGTTTTTGTTTTTTACACCGACGTGATAGGCTACATAAGTTTTTATGTAGCCTAAAATGTCTGGGTAAAAAAAAAAAAAAAGGCATACGCAAATGGCGGCAGCTATGGCCGCTGCCATTTGCATTCCTTATTTTCGGTCGCCTTAGTCTACGTAAATAATTACGTAGACTAAGAGGGCAAAAATAAGCGGAACGCAAATAGCGACCAATACGCTATTTGCGTTCCCCTTATTTTTGCTGTCTTAGTCTACGTAAATATTTACGTAGATTAAGACGTCAAAAATAAGGAACGCAAATGGTGGCGGCCATAGCCGCCACCATTTGCGTACACGGGTGTTTCCCCCCCCCCCGAGCCCTCCATGGCTGGAAATCCGGTTGTGGATGGCTCTGGCCTGGCTGGGCCTAGCCGGCTGCTCCACGGAGCCGCCGTGGAGCACAGCTGGCCAAGGAGGATTCCAGGAGGGAGGAACGGAGCGCCTCCCTCCCCATCTAGGATTCCGGGGAAGGGACAGAGCACCTCCTCCCCATCCAGGATTCCGGCGGGAGGGACAGAGAGCCTCCCCCCCACCATCAGCATAATCTGCGAACAGGTAAGTGATTTTCTAACATCCCTATGTAGACTAAGACGGCAAAAATAAGGGGAACGCAAATAGCATAGCAGACGCTATTTGCGTTCCCCCTTATTTTTGCTGTCTTAGTCTACATAAATATTTATGTAGACTAAGATGAGCCAAAATAAGGAATGCAAATGGCGGTGGCCGTAGCTGCCGCCATTTGCGTATGCGCGTGTTTTTTTTTTAAAGTCAGTCGTGACAGGCTACATATTTATTTATGTATTTATTTATTATTAAATTTATTAAATCGCCCATCTGGCTGGTCACCCAGCCACTCTGGGCGATGTACAACATACAATAAAACAGTTTAAAACAACAAAAATCTACAATAAAAACATTTTCTAAAATACCCTAACCCACCCCAAATGCCTGCCTGAACAACCATGTTTTTAATGCATGACGGAAGCTCATTAAAGAGGGGGCATGATGGAGTTCCCTAGGGAGGGAGTTCCACAGAGTGGGGGCCACCACAGAAAAGGCCCTCTCCCTCGTCCCCACCAGTCTAGCTGTCCTGGCTGATGGGACAGAGAGAAGGCCATCCGTGGCTGATCTTGTTAAGTGGCCTGTCTGGTGCTGCTGGAGGCGCTCCTTAAGATAGGCTGTGCTGGAACCATATAGGGTTTAAAGGTCAAAACCAACACCTTGAATTTGGCCCGGAAAACAACTGGTAACCAGTGCAACTCCTTCAGCACTGGAGAGATGTGATCTCGCTGGCGGCTGCCTTTAATCAGGCGAGCTGCTGTGTTCTGTACCAGCTGCAGTTTCCGAACCGTCTTCAAGGGTAACCCCATGTAGAGCGCATTACAGTAGTCTAAACGAGAGGAGACCAGGGCATGTACTACCAATGGGAGCAGATGGCTGGGAAGGAAGGGGCGCAGCCGCCGTATCAGATGGAGTTGATACAGCGCTGTCCGGCTCACGGCTGACACCTGAGCCTCTATGGACAGCTCAAAGTCCAAAATGACCCCCAGGCTGCAGACCTGGTCTTTCAAGGGTAGCCGTACCCCATTCAAAACCAGGTCAACATCCCCTAGCCTCCTCTTGTCTCCCACCAAAAGTACCTCAGTCTTGTCAGGGTTCAGCTTCAGCTTATTCCTCCCCATCCAGCCACTCACCGTCTCCAGACATTTGGACAGGGATTCTACGGCCAACCTTGGTGAAGATTTGAATGAGAGGTAGAGCTGCGTGTCATCCGCATATTGATGACACTGCATCCCAAACCTCCTGATGAGACCCCCCCAGCGGCTTCACATAGATGTTAAATAGCATCGGGGAGAGGATGGAACCCTGTGGCACCCCACAAGTGAGTGGCCACGGGTCCGAAACCTCCTCTCCCAGTGCTACCCTCTGGTCCCTGCCGGAGAGGAAGGACCAGAACCACCGCAATACGGTGTCTCCAATGCCCAACCCCTCCAGGCGGTCCAGGAGGATACCGTGGTCAACGGTATCAAAAGCCGCTGAGAGGTCGAGGAGAACAAGGAAGGAGCATTCACCCCTATCCAGAGCCCTCCTCATATCATCTACCAAGGTGACCAAGGCCGTTTCTCTCCCATGCCCAAGCCTGAAGCCTGACTGAAATGGGTCTAGATAATCAGTTTCTTCCAAGTGTGCCTTCAACTGCACCGCCACCACCCGCTCAATCACCTTGCCCCAAAATGGTAATTTGAGACTGGGTGAAAGTTGTTCAGAACTTGAGGATCCAAGGAGGGCTTCTTTAAGAGTGGTCTTATCACTGCCTCCTTGAGGGCTGATGGCATCACTCCCTCCTCAAGGGAGGCGTTCACCACCACCCTGATCCCCTCACCCAGTCTCTCTCTGCAGCCCATAATGAGCCAAGATGGGCAAGGATCAAGTAAGCAGGTGGTCGGCCGTACATATGAAAGCACCTTGTCCACTTCATCAGGAGGAAGAAGCTGGAACCGATCCCACAAAACTGGTTTGCCACAGGCCGCCTCTTGCTCACTAACTGTATCCACAGTGTGCAGAGTAACACACCTAATCTGATCAATTTTATCTGCAAAGTGCCTTGCCAAGGCCTCACAGGAGGCCTTAGAATGCTCCAGTGATTCCGGAGCCACAGGACCGACCAGGCTCCGGACCACTTCGAACAGCCTCCTGGGACAGCACTCTGCAGACGCGATAGAGGCAGCATAAAGATTTACATAGCCTATCACGTCTTTTATTTTCTTTAACCAAGCCATGATAGGCTACGTAAATTAGGGATGTCAGAGAATTCCACCACGGATTTCGGTGAGGCCGAATGCCAGTGCATTCGGCCCCCCGAACTCTGTGGCGGAACGGCCTGCCCCCCCCGCCCCCCACGGATCGCCCCCAGGACGAGACTCACCTGGGGTGGATCTTCCAGGCGGCGGCAGCTCTGGCAGCGGCTCCGGTGGTGGCTCTGGCGGTGGCTCCGGCGACGGCTTTGATGGCAGCGGCAGCAGCAGCGGCCAGTCTTCCGACTGGCTGCCGCCGCCGCCATTTCCAGACTTGTGTAAAAAAAAAAAAAAGACGTGATAGGCTATGTAAAGATTTACGTAGCCTATGATGGCTAGGTTTTTTTTTTTTTTTTAAAGACGTAATAGGCTACATAAATCTTTATGTAGCCTATCATGGTTGGGTGGGTTTAAAAAAAAAAACGCATACGCAAATGGCGACGGCTATGGCTGCCGCCATTTGCATTCCTTCTTTATGTAGGCTAAAACAGGGAATCAAAAAGGGATGCAAATAGCGCCCGCTATGCTATTTGCGTTCCCCTTGATTTTTGCCATCATAGTCTACGTAAATATTTACGTAGATTAAGACGGCAAAAAGAAGGAACACAAATGGCGGCGGCCGTAGCCGCTGCCATTTGCATACACAGTTTTTTGTTTTACCCAGAGCCCTCCGCAGCCCGAAATCTGGCTGCGGACAGCTCTGACCGGGCTGGGCCAGGCCCGGCTGGCTGCTCCGCGGAGCTGCCACGGAGCACATCTGGCCGTTCGAGGATTCCGGGGGGAGGAACAGAGCACCTCCCCCCCGGCCAGGATTCCGGGGGGAGGGATGGAACACCTCCCCCCCACCATCAACATAATCCATGAAAGGTAAGTCACTTTCGTACATCCCTAACGTAAATCTTTACGTAGCCTATCACGTCTTTTTTTTTTTAAACACTGGAAATGGTGGCGGCAGCTGGTCGGAAGACCGGCCGCCACAGCTGCAGCCGCCGAAGCCACCGCCAGAGCCACTGAAGCCCGGAAGGTCCGCCCCAGGTAAGTCTCATTCCGGCGGTGATCCGCGGGGGTGGGGGGGCAGGCCATTCTGCCATGGAGTTCGGGGGGCCGAATGCACTGGCATTCAGCCTCACCCAGATCTGTGGCAGAATTCTCTGCCATCCCTACAAAACTCCCTACCTGCTCTCTCGTAGGCGGCTCTAGTGCTGGGGGATATAGAATTCAGGATAGCGTGTTCAACTTGAGAATGCCAGTCTCCCATAATCCGGCTGGCATGGGCTCTGATAGCGGACGTGCCCACAGGGCTAATACACGGAACCTGTCGATCTAGTTTCTTGACAAAGCATCAGCAATTGAGTTCCCCAGACTCTAACTAAAACCATGACCCTCTGGTTTCTGGAGGACACACAATGACGTGCACAACGGCCATGTTGTCACACCAAAAGAGGGCGACGGAATTGGCCATCAGGTCCGCCCAAATGTGCACTTCCATGTAGATGGGGAAGAATTCCAGGAAGGTGAGGTCCTGACAAATACCGGCGGCAGCCCAGCTTTCTGGCCATTGTCCAAGGCACCACCACTCCTGCCATATTAGACTGAAACCAAAGGTGCCAGCAGCATCTGAATGAATCTGAACGTCAGCTCGAAGAAGCAACTCATGCCTCCAGAAGGAGATGCCATTAAATTCCTTCAGCCATACCTGCAGGTCCATGCACATGCGGAGGTGACCCTGGTGTGATGATGCGGGAGTTGAAGACCCCGCATTGCCCAGCAGAGCCATCACAGGAAGGCACGGCCGGGGGCCACCACCCTACAAGTGACGTTCAAATGCCCCACTACTTCTTGCAGCACTCTGAGGGAGACTTTACGAAGTTGCAGGATGGTCTGGAGCTTACCCCTAAGGTCCAGCAGTTTATCATGAGGGAGGCGAGAACACTGTGTGAAGGTCTTGAGTTCTATCCCTAAGAATGTCAAAGTAACAGATGGGCCCTCTGTCTTCTCATGTGCCAAAGGGACACCTAAGTCCAAGGAAAGGGATACGAATGCACTGATTAAGTCAGAGCATTGACTGCCGCCCCCAGGTCCAGCAAACAGGAAGTCATCTAAATAATGAATCACATTTCTGGAGCCCGTCCTATCCCTTACAGCCCATTCCAGAAAGGTACTGAACTCTCAAACATGGCGCAAGAGATGGAACATCCCATGGGGAGGGCGCGGTTGATGTAAAATTTGTCCTGGAAGCAGAATCCCAACAAATCGAAGTCCACGGGATTGATAGGCAAAATGCAAAAGGCGGATTTGATATCACACTTGCCCATCAATGCCCCATGGCCAAGGTCCCGTATCATGGCCACCACCTTATCAAAGGAGTGTAACGCACAGAACATAGATAATCCGGGATCTCATCATTAACAGACTGGCCCTTGGGGAAGGAGAGGTCATGAATTAACTTGAACTCTCTGAGAGATTTCTTGGGGACTATTCCCAAAGGGGAAATCTGAAGGTTGGGTATTGGGGGCGTGGAAAAGGGGCTGATAACTTGTTCCGCAAGAACTTCCTTGTTGATTTTATCTTGAACCAAGTGCTGCATGATATGGACAGACTGATGATTACTAGTCAAACATGGCCTACGCGGACCCTTGAAGGGGATCCTAAAACCCAGTGTGAAGCCACGTTCCAAGTAGATCGCGTCCCTCCGGTTTGGGTCACGCCTTAAAAGTTGAAGGAGTGGAAGGATCTTAACTGGGCTGGGGCCCTTTGGGAGGGGAATGATGCCCACTGCCCTGTTTTCTGCTGCCATGGCTTTCCTTTGGGGGACCCCTCCAACCTCTGGCCCTTGGGCAGGAGGCGCAGGAGTGCTGATCACCGCAAAGGGAGCATTCGTGACGGAAATGGCACGGGTTTCGGGAGCAGGAACCCTTGGAGCTGAACTCCCAGCACAGCCAGCGGTGTTGAACCCCTGGACCCGCAATAGGCCTGGAGGCCATTGCAGGCGACAGCTTGGTGAGAATGTGGCCACTGTTAGATCTGTCACCGAAGCCTGGCCTGGAAGGGGTCATAAATTGGAGCCAAAGGTCCTGGTCCTTCAGATCCCAGCGCATGGAAGAGTCAATGGCGGCCCTCCGGTGGACGACCTCATCATAGGTCAGCCATGCACTCCCTTCATATTCAGTGTAAGCCCTGTATATTATGTCCAGAATTGGTGAGGACCCAACCCCTCTTGGGGAATCTCTGTTGGAGGATGCCAGCGTAAATTAAGAAACCTGGTAACCAGTTTGCCCAGATGCATGGCACCTTACAACCCTTACTCTGATCAGGTTCCCTATCATGGTTCTTATCCTTGTCATTGGCCTCAGGCTCCCAAAAGAACAGGGAGAAGACATCTATAAATTGTCCCCGCAAAATCTTTTCCCTGGTGGCAACGGTCAAGTGGAAGCCAATAGGGGAAGAAGTAGCACCCGTGGTCATGGCTCCCCTTCCAAGGTTAGGGCATGGATCAGCCAAGGGCATCTGTGGTGCTGGTAGGGGGGGTGGCAGGGGGGACAAGGGGTCCTGAACCGATCTGGTGGGTCCCTGCCAAACACTGGCACAAGCAAAGTTAAGTGGCTGGGACTGGAGTGGCGGCGTGCGTGTAAGGGAGGTGTCTCCCGCAGATGCCAGCAAGAGGGATGAGGCGCCAAGCCCCACTGAAATAGGGGGGTTGGCTACTTGTGCAGTTGAACTGGGAACTGAGACTGGAGCAATGGGCTGAGGAGTACCGGCTGCGGGGGATGGAGTGACTGGAGGCAGTAGGAGAGGGAGGAATGGCCAGCCCTGAGGAGTAAACCAAGGCATCCAACCCCAGGGGTTGACATGCCCCATGCCCGGCCAGGCGAATTGAGGTGCCAAAGCAGTCTCACCTGAACCCAGTGTGGCCGTGTTCTGATCCCTGACTGGAAAAGCAGATGTTGTTGCTTGTGTCCTTGGGGAAGAGGAGGCTGTGGGAGGGAGGAGCTCCTCTGGGGGTGGTGTGCTATCAAGAAGAGCCCGCGAAGAGGAGGTGGAAGCTTCAACGGCGTCCAGATGAGCTGAAATAGAAAGTAGTAGTGAATGTTGGGTCTGCTGCCACGTTCGTTTGGGTTGGACCGCTGTGGTTTTCTTAGGCCTGGCCGGGGGAGGGGGAGGGATCCCCGAGGAATGCTCAGCAGCTTCCAGGCGAGCAAGGATTGATGCCAGTACTGGGCCTGCTTCCTCCTCAGCCTCGGAATCGGGCCTTGGTAGCGGCCTCTTGGGGAGGGGAGATGGGGCCCTACCCTTCCCTTTCTTTCCACCCTGGCCCTTCTTGGGGGGCATGATGTAGCAGAGAGTGAGTTAGGCGTTGGTGCTGCCACCAGATAGGGATGTACAAAAGGGACTTACCTTGTCCCGCAGCTTTTTTCGTGGTGGGGGGAGGCGCTTCGCTTCTCCCCCCGAAGTTCATGCAAGCGGGGGGTGTCTTCCCGCCTCGCCTGGCTGAAATTCAGGCCGGGGAGAAGTGCCCCGTCTCCCCGGCCGCAAACTTCAACAGAAAAGTAAAAAAAAAAAAAAAAAAGCCCCGTGATAGGCTACGTAACGATTTACGTAGCCTATCGCGGCTAGATCTGCAAAGTCAGCCGTGATAGGCTACGTTAATCATCACATAGCCTATCACGGGTGACTTTGGAAAAAAAAAAAGCGCGTATGCAAATGGCGGCCCCCATAGGGAGCCGCCATTCGCGTTCCTTATTTGGTCGCTGTAGTCTACGTAAAGATTTACGTAGACTACGGTGAAAATAAGGGCAACGCTATTTTCGTCGTCGTCTACGTAATCTTTACGTAGACTACAGCAAACAAATAAGGAACGCGAATGGTGGCTCCTTATGGGGGCCGCCATTAGCCGTACGTGCTTTTTTTTTTTTTCCAAAGTCATCCGTGATAGGCTACGTGACGATTTACGTAGCCTATCACGGCTGACTTTGCAAATCTAGCCGTGATAGGCTACGTTAATCGTCACGTAGCCTATCACGGGGGTGTTTTTGTTTTTGTTTTACTTTTCTTGGAATGGCAGCGGCGGCAAGACATCGAAAGACATCGAAAGACCGGCTGCCGCCCCCGCCCCTATCGAAGCCCTGCCAAACCGCCGCTGCGACCCGCCACTGGAGCGACATTCGGGAAAGGTAAGTCCCATCCCGGGGGGGGGGCGGGGGGCTGGGTGGGGGGGAGAATTTATCCCCGAAACTACTTCGGGGGGCCGAATACGTTGGCAATTGGCCCCCCGAAGTTTCGGCGAGAAATTCTCTGACACCCCTACCACCAGATGAGTTTGGCACAGTAGTAGAAAATAAAGAAGCAAGGACCAGGATCCCTGGTCCCAGTCCAACACTCAAACCACAACACAGGCCAGCCCCAGAGAAGTAAACGTGGCAGGGGTCAGAACCCACTGCAGGAGGTTCCTGTGAGGGCTACTCTACTGGGCCCCCAGGACAACAGAGGCAGCACCTCCAGCTAGGGATGTATGAATCCCTTACCTGGTTCTGGTCGGGGCATCTGCTGGGGGGGGGGAGGTGCTTCGTCCCTCTCCCCAGAATCCTCGACAGGGGGGAGGTAATCCAACTCAGCCTGTCCCTCCTTGCATGGTGGTGCCACTGGGGTGCACCAATGAAAGGCCCCTACGTCCTCTCACCCCACCCGCCCGCAATGCCCCCCCCTTCAGCCAGACAAGCTGGCACCAGGGTTAGGGCACTTCTGGCCTGTTTGTATCACAGGGATGTGAAGACTGTTTGGCCAGTCTTAACAGCATCAAGTATGCTGAGAGCCAGCTGTCCACAGGGCCAATACCAGTTACTGAGCAACAGCTGGGGCCAACCATCCCAGCTCAGGTCCATTTTGATCCTCCTACCCACCTGTTCTTCTGGCTGTGGATGTAATGTATTGGTAATGGTTTGGCCTGAGAAGCTCTGTGCCATTTCCTCTTATTTAAATGCCTTGAGCAATGCTATAGTGGGGCATTATGGGAAAATGAAAACTGTAGGGCAGGTCTCAGCCATTTGTTGCAGATCACAGCACTGTTTCTGCTGCCTGCCACCACAGGTAAGCCTGCTATTGTGGAGAAGGTGCCCACTAGATGGCCCTTTGTCAGGGCCCACCTGCAATCTGGAGGTGTTGAGCTGATGTGCACCTAGGCATGAATGCGGGTGTGTGTGATGACAGTATAGCACTGTCACTTGATAACTAGCATGGGTGAATAGTAGTAGGGGTATCATCGGATTAAAGAAATTTGAGTTGGTTGATTATATGAATTTTAAGTGATCAGTGGATTAACTGATTCATATATATGCATGTGAAGGAAATGATAGTTCTAAAGGAGGTAGCATTCTTTCTCTTGGATGATGCATGCACATGTCACAGCAGGCACCATCTTAGAAGAAGATGTCTGAGAAGAGGAGAATGCCTCTTCTAAGGTGGTGTCACAACTGTGTTTTTTATGTGTACTGATCTGAACCTGACTATCCTAGTTTGTTAAGTGACATTAAGCCAGAGTTCACTGGTTCAGATGTAACAGACCACTCTGGCTTAATACAAGCCAAGAATGAAGCACCAGAAGCCGGTGTGTAAGGGGAGGAGGGGAATAGTGAGGCAGGACAGGAGTACTTGGCTCAGATGCTTAGGGATGTACGAAAGGCACTTACCTGCTCCCGCAGCTTGCTTCACGGTGAGGGGAGGTGCTTCAGTTCTCCCCCCGAAGTTCAGGCCGGGGGGGGGGAGGCGCCCCGCCTCGCCTGGCCAAAATTCAGGCCGTGAAATACAAAAGTGAAAAAACAACAACACCCGTGATAGGCTATGTAACGATTTACGTAGCCTATCACGGCTAGATTCCCAAAGTCAGCCGTGATAGGCTACGTAAATCATTACGTAGCCTATCACGGGTGACTTTGAAAAAAAAAAAGTGTGTACGCAAATGGCGCCCATGGGCGCCGCCATTTGCGTACGCGCTTTTTTTTTCCCCCCCAAAGTCACCCATGATAGGCTACGTAATGATTTACGTAGCCTATCATGGCTGACTTTGGCAATCTAGCCGTGATAGGCTACGTAAATCGTTACGTAGCCTATCACGGGTGTTTTTTTTTTTTTTACTTTATTTTGTAATGGCGGTGGCGGCAGCCGGTCAGAAGACCGGCCGCCGCCCCCGCCCCCGACGAACCGCCGCTGAACTCCCGCCGGGACCCGCTGCCGAGAGGGACATTCAAGGGAGGTAAGTCCCATCCCGGGGGGGTGGGGGGGTGGCGGAGAATTTCACCAACAATTTCGGGGGGCCGAATGTGTTGGCATTTGGCCTCCCCGAGATTCGTGGAGAAATTCTCTGACATCCTTACAGATGCTCCCTCCTAGTTCCATAAACATTGGTTCATGAAGTGGGGAAGATTGTCCAAAGTGGGTCATTATAAGCTGAACTGAAATGCAGATGTGGTGGGTTGGTTCCCCTTGTAATGGCTCAGGTAGTATTTTCAGATGATGATGAACTTTGTTGTTGTTCAGTCATTCAGTAGGGATGTCAGAGAATTCTGCCACGGATCTCGGGGAGGCCGAATGCCAGTGCATTCAGCCCCCCGACATCGGTGGCAGAATGGCCTGCCCCCCCGCCCCCCTGGGATGAGACTTACCTGGGGCGGATCTTCCGGGAGGCGGTGGCTCCAGCGGTGGTTCGGCGGCGGCAGCTGCGGCGGCCAGTCTTCCGACCGGCTGCCGCCGCCGCCATTTCCAGTTAAAAAAAAAAAAAGACGTGATAGGCTACATAAAGATTTATGTAGCCTATCACAGCTAGGTTTTTTTTTTTTAAAAAATGTGATAGGCTATGTAAATGTTTATGTAGCCTACCAAGTCTGACTTAAACAACAACAACGTGTGTATGCAAATGCAGCTACGCTACGCTATTTGTGTTCCCCTTATTTTCGCTGTCTTAGTCTACATAAATCTTGACATAGACTAAGACGTGCCAAAATAAGGAACGCAAATGGCGGCGGCCGTGGCCACCGCCGTTTGCTTACGCGTGTTTTTGTTATTTTTTTTAAGTCAGACGTGATAGGTTACGTAAACATTTACGTAGCCTATCACGGCTGACTGCAGGGACGCAAATGGCAGTGGCTACGGCCGCCGCCATTTGCATCCCTGCTAGCCAGCGGCCAGATGTCTGGCTGCTGGTGGAGCCGGCCGGTGGCTCAGCAGAATCCCTGCGGAGTGGAGCCGGCTGGCCAGGATTCCAGGGGGAGGGACGGAATGCCTCCCCCCCACCATCAACATAATCTGTGGAAAGGTAAGTGACTTTCGTACATCCCTATCATTCAGTCATGTCCGACTCTTCGTGACCCCATGGACCATAGCATGCCAGGCCTTCCTGTCCTGTACTCTCTCCCGGAGCGTGCTCAAGTCCATATTCATTGCAGCAGTGATGCTATCTACCAAGATGTTGATGTTCAGTGTTGCCATCTCATGTTTGACCACCTCCAGCTTACCTTGATTCATTGATCTGACATTCCAGGTTCCTAAACAATATTGTTCTTTACAGCATCGGATTTTCTTTTCACCACCAGACACATCCACAGCTGAGTGTCCTTTCGGCTTTGGCCCAGCCGCTTCACTCTTTCTGGCGCTACTTGGAAATATCCTCTGCTCTTCCCCAGTAGTATAGTGGACACCTTCTGACCTGAGGGGCTCATCTTCCGGCGTCATATCTTTTAGCCTTGTGATACGTTCCATGGGGTTTTCTTGGCAAGAATACTGGAGTGGGTTGCCATTTCCTTCTCCAGTGGACCACTTTTTGTCAGAACTCTCTGCCATGACCTGTCCGTCTTGGGTGGCCCTGCACGGCATAGTTTATGGCTTCACTGAGTAGCCCCTTCACCACAACAAGGCAGTGATCCATGAAGGGGGATGATGAACTTAGAAGTATGTAAAGTATTCTAAATGCTGTACAAATATTTATTTATTAATTACATTTCTCTTTTACATTTCTTATACCTCCCAATAGCTGAAACTCTCTAGGGTGGTTCACAAAAAGTAAAGATTAAAGATAAGACAGTCCCCTACCTATAAGCTCACAATGGGATAAGCATGATACAGAAAGGAAAAAGGAGTGGGGAGGAAAGATGGAAGCAAGCAATGCATCAGGTGTTCCATCTCTGGCCATGGATGGGGCTAGTCTCCCCTTGCCATGATATCCTTCTGGGAAGGCAGGAACCTCCCAGTGGCAGAGGCCAAAGTATGCTTCCTGTTTGCTTGCCAGCTCCAGAGCAACTCACCCTTGCCTTTCCTGGCTTATCTAGCAGATAGTTGATGTCCATTTGGGTCCAGGAGGTTTTAAATGCCTCATTGAGAGAGGCAGCAGTTCCAGTTGCTTCCAAATAAGCTATAATTTGATCACTCCTGAAGAAATCTATCCTGGGTCCAGATTACATTAACAACGGATGTTCCTTTCTTCAGCAAAGACAGTGTTGGCCAGCCTACTCCAGTGACTCCTGGATGTAACTAATTATCTAAGTCCATTGCAATTAGGTTGCAGGCCTGGCTTAGGAACACAAACTGTCCTGGTCACCCTGAGGGATGATTTTTATCGAGAGAAAGACAGGAGGAGTCCAACCCTGTTGATTCTCCTGGACTTTTCAGTTGGCTTTCAGTACCATCAACAATGGCATCTTTCTGGATAGGCTGTCCAGGATGGGGGTAGCAGTGTTTCCACCCCTACTTGGAGAGCCATTTCCAGAAGATGATGCTGGCAGATTACTGCTTGATCCCTTGGCAACCATGCTTTGGAGTTCCACAGGATTCTATTCATTCTCCTATGCTGTTTAACATATACATCAAGAGGTCATCTGGATATTTAGTCTGAGGTGTCACCAGTATGGCACCCAGCATTGTCTCTCTTTTTCATCAGTCACAGGTGAGCTGTAGCTGTCCTGGACCAGTGCTTGGGCATGGTAATAGACTGGAGGGCACTATTACACTTATGTCCTACCTAGGGGTTTCCCACAAGGGGCTGGTGTGAACAGAATGCTGGATTAGATGGACCTTTGGTTTGATCCAGAATGGTGGTTCTTATGTTCTTATAGATGAGCACAAACAAACAGTGTCAATCCACTCAAGATGGAGGCACTGTTGGTTGGTGGTTCATCCACCTGGATGAATGGTATTCAGTCTGTTTTAGATGGAGTTGTATTTCCCCTAAACTTTAGAGGTTACTAGAGTGTGGGTAACTGTGGCCAAGCTATCTCCATCAACTGTAGGTAAGGTCATTTAGGGACTAAAGGATGAGGATCACAGTTGATCTAGCACTGCTCAAGCTGTCATCTCTGCAGCTTGAGGCATTTTTATTGTCTTTGGCTGATATTCCATCTGCCCAACACCACCCAGATATTCCAGCTGTCCAATACCATCCTTGGATTCTTTTTGGTGCTTGGCAAAAAAACTTTTTCGTCCACCCAAAACTTTTAAAGAATCCATGTAGTGTGTGCCTCTTAGTTCTAAAACATGTGTTTGAATTTGGGGGTTGCTGAGGCTTTTTGTTTATTTGTTTGTTTTGTGGTCATCTATTCGATTTTATATTGAAATTGTTTTAATGTTTCTTTATTTTGAGCCACCCACATAACCTTATGTTATACGGTGGCAGACAAATGTCATAAATAATATTAATAAAGAAGTTGCACCTGAGTGTTCTTTCTGACAGGGGTTCGGGGGAAGTAGTCTCCCTGAAGCTGCTCTTTCTCAGGCTGATTAATGGAGCCAAGGTCGACTGGCCTTTGCCATGATATTCTTCCTCAGAGGCCTTCCACTAGCTCTTCATTTCTTGGCCAATGATAGAGGCCAGAATAATATGCCTTTCTTCAGCTCTGAGATCCTGTGGTAACAACTAGTGCTGTATCAAACATTTATCCCACATTTTTTTTTCAACCATTCTCATTCACATTGATAGAAAAGCAATTGCTTTCGAAAAGAAATTCAGTGGTGAAGGAAATTTTGGAGAAATTCTCATGGGTTGGGTTGGGTTTGTTTTTCTTGTGCTTACCTTATTTAAGAGGTGGCTGAGGAGTGTATGCGAGTATCCTATTTTTGTACAATCATCTCTCCAGCAGCCTGTAGCCTTCTCACCTTCCCACATTTCACTTAAAGCCCAGGAGAAGACATGAGGCAATTTTCCTGTAGGACTTTTTCAGATCAGGAACTGCCGGCAGAATGGGAGGGTGCAGAGCAATGGAGAGATGTGTAAGAGAAAGAAAACACATACCCAGCACCCTTGGCTGCCTCACAGTGATTAGATAAGCTCAAAAACATTAAAAAAAACATTATAAAATACCTGGAGAATAAGACAAAACAATGGAAGCCTCTTTCATGTGGGAAGGAAACTTTTGAGATATTGGAGGAAGAGAGTTACACACAGCACTAGCTCAGCCTCTTCCCTGGAGCTAGACACAACACTGTTCCCTTCACACCTGCATTATTATGGATGCAAAATGGGGTCAGCCTTCCAACACAGTTGATCCTGTTACCACTTGCAGTGGCAGCAGATGCCCCCCCCCCCAAAAAAAAACCTTTAGGGAAAAAGAAAGAAGTTGTGCTATAACGCTTGCCAATGGTGAGCCCTACCTTTGAGAAAATGTTGAACTTCTCTTGCCCCTGGAGAAGATCAATGAAATTACCCCCCCCCATTTCTCTGCCCACAAATAGGGCAGAGCCCATCTGAGCACACCTCAGGTAACAGATCCTGCTCCTCACACACAATTTCCATTCCCCCATACCCATTTCCAGAATTCATAAATCACTCTCACTACTCACAGCTATCACCACAGATAGAACATACCAGTTCACATGGCCTGAAATGCCATGTAATGGGAGTCAGTCCATACATTCAGCCTCCGGTCATGAAATGTATGATTGTCAAGTGAAGACAAAACAAGTATTACACATGCATGTGTGAATCAGTCCTAAACATATGAATAATAGCATCAAAGGAGGGAGAAAAAAAAAATCCTTTACATAGGGAAAAAAAGTGCTTTCTTCTTCTTTTTCTTTTTCGAGATCTAATAGCTATTTATTAACCTAGGGATCTTTGGGGGGGAAATACGCTACCTTGCCTTAATATCACTCTGTTCTGCCTAAATAGTTTTCAATTCCCTAACATTACCAGAATACCAAACTTGAAACTAGACTGGGAAACCTGACAGTAGATCTTGCCAGGGAGTGACATTAAAAAAAAAAAAAAATCAGTTCCAAGTATAAGTTTAAAAATGTAACTAAAAGCCTTCATCAAAGTTTTAAGAGCTCTGGAGCTTTTAGTGGTTGCTTATTCTGATTTATTGACACTGACACACCCTGCAACAGTCAACTCTGATGAAACAGTGAAGTAATGGACTTCAAGAAAGGAGGGGGAGGGAGAGGGGGAGGGAAGTCGGGGTGGAAGTTACAACTCTCCTCCCGGCGCTCCAAAGTAGGTGCTGCACGCAGGAGAGTGGCCACTGATTACAGCGCACTAATTTGTTATGCACTCCGGCAAATCAGCGGTGATTCATATGACAAATACGGAGAAAAAATTAACAGCTGTCATGTTGTGATGTGTTAATTTCCTGACATTCTCTGCATTGAAGCCAATTACTGATTTAAGGGCAGAGAGAGAGAGAGAGAGGGAGAGAGAGCCCTGTTCAAGCTTCTAATTAGGATTCCTGAAGACTAAAAGGATGAAAGCAAAAGGGGGGGGATAGACGAACAAGAGAATGAGGCAGGTAGCCTAAGAATCTTCAAGGACACATATTCCCCCACCACCACCACCTTCAAGCCTCTGGTTAAATAGTTTAAGTGTGTTTAAGAGGAGGATTCGAAAACATTTATTTGCAATTTTTGTCTGTGACCCGATATTTTAGTCTGTTGTGTCGAAATTGTGAGGCGCAGCAAGGCCTAGAGTTTTCATTACCCTCGGAAGGCAACTAGCCTGGATGCAATCTGGTAATAATACCTGAGTTTAGCCATGTCAAAGCCATTCATCATGGGACTCTAGACAAAAATAAAGTAGGCACAGAGACAACGTCCAGGGCTCTGAAGTGACGAGCCTTTATAATTTCAGGGGCTCTGCTGTTAACGGGAAGGCTTGATCTGGCAACCTTGTTTGATGCAAACCATCCACAATCCCAGGAGCAGAACTATCAAAGTCAAAGAGAAACTATTGGCAAGGGCAAATCATCTTACGATGGCTTCCCAGCTTGTGGGGTAGTAAAAAGGTAAAGGTGTCCCCAACCAGTCGTGTCCGACTCTAGGGTGCGGTGCTCATCCCCGTTTCTAAGCCGAAGAGCCAGCGCTGTGAAATTAATTGGCCCTACAGTACTTGAGAAAGGGCCTAGTGGGCCCCACACCTTCTCCTCATTCTCCCAGTTTGGGGGTTAAATCATCATACATCCTAATAGTTAGCTCATTCTCCATATGTAGCTAAAATAGAACCATCTGCACACAACAGGGAAGTGTCAGAAGGATGTTTGTTTGTTTATTAATTTCATTTCCAGACCACCCAATAGCCAAAGCTCTCTGGGCAGTTCAGAAAACTTAAAACCACAAGGTACAGCATAAAACAATATAAAATACGAAAGATTAAAATGACAGTATAAAAGTGTCAGAATGAAACCTAGCAGCAATGCAGAGATTTAAAATACAGATTTAAAATGTAGGGAATCCCCACATTTTGCGGATGTGAAAATAGATAGATTTTTTTTTCAGATTGGGAGGAAAGAACTAGGCCGTGGTGGTGGTGGGGTGGGGGGATTCAATGATAGATGAGTATGCTCAGTGGGCAGGAAATACTGACTGTTGGAGGGGTATGGAAAATGGTGGTGGTGGGAGTAATGGAATGGAGTAACATGGGAAAGGGCATAGTCAGCTGGCCAGAACACTGAATAGGAGCACTCAGCACTGCAACATTTGTTGCAGGTCCCACTGATAGAATGTATGTTTTGATTTCAGGAAATAACATTTCCTCACTAAGTTCAGGACATAGAGGTCTTTCTCCAGTTTGTAACCTGGGATTCTTTGAACTGGCTATGCCTGGGATTGAACCATATATATACATTTTTATGGTGAGCTCTATTTTTAGGTATTTATTCACTATTTTTTTTTTAAAAAAAAAAATCCTTCATCCAAGGCATTGAAGGAGCTCAGGGCAGTCTGTGTACATGCTACATCCATCCACCCTTACTTTAAAAAACAAACAAACATCACAATAATCCTGTCTAGGCTGAGAGTTAGTCACTGGCTCAAGGTTACCTGTTGAGGTTCATGGCAAAGTGAGGATTTGAACCCAGCTCTCCCAAGTCCTCGTCTAATGCTCTAATGACTGCATCACATTTTGTGCAGGCAGAGCCCCAGGTATAACAAGAAGCTCTGACAGCTCTTCCTGGTGAGGAGAGCCAATAGCCAGACTGGGTGGGCAGTCATTCCAGAACCCAAGAAACCCATAAGAAGTAGAGTTCTGTTGGGTCAGACCAAGGTCCAGCATACTGTGTTCCATGGACATAAGGGGCAATAGCCCTCTCCTACTGTAGTTCCCTAGGAACTGGCATTTGGAGGCATGCTGCATCCAGTCTTGGAGGCAATAGAGATCATTCCTAGCAGTCATTGAAAGCCTTATCCTCCGTGAATTTGTCATATCCCCGCTTAGAGCTATGTTGGTGGCTACCACTACATCTTGCAGTAGTGAGTTCCATAGTTTAACTATACACTGTGTTAAGAAGTACTTCCTCTTGACCCTCCTGAGTAGGGATGCATGGATTTCGTAAAATCCATTCCGTCTGCATTTTGTGGATTGTCAGGTGCCTTTTGTTCCATCATTTGCTCATTGACAGAATCAGGTTCCCCCCCCCCATTTTCCAAATTTGTGCAAATTCACATCTGCAAAAATATGTGAATCCTCCCTCCAAATGTACAGCTCCCCCCATAATGCACATTTTCATGCTTTTGTCTATGGGGGAAGTGCACATTTTTGGCCAGTGTTTTTTTATATATTTTTCTATGACTAAATTTACATAAAATTCCAGATTTTTTTTTTAAAGTTTGTAAGTCCACAAAAAAGCTATTCCGACTTGGGAAAAGCCAGTCAGCTGCGGAATCCTTGGGTCAGATTCAAAGAAATCCTAACTCATTTGATTTCATTGAGGATTTCTCCAACATCTGTACTCCTGAGTCTCTTCCTATTCAGCATATTTGGACAGCCCTGGGTCCTAGCATGACTGCCTTTGACTGGTTAACCATTTACTCAATAGGGAAATACTCTAGCTGGCACTCCTGGTAGATTATGGCACAGGGCAGCTGCACATGGAGTTCTGGGCAACAGTTCAAATATGACAGCCACATAAAAGTGAAGGGTCCAGCATGCAAGGTACTTACAGGACACCACCTTTTGACAAGCCAGATTTCAAAGCCTTGCAGAACTTAAAAATAGGTGCTTTATTTTTGGATCACCCTTTAAACCCAGAGGATAAAATGATTAACATTCAGCAAATGGCAACATTGCTTCCGCTGGCATTTACTCAGATGGAAGTGATGTGAAAATTTAAAAATGAAGGATTGCTCACCAAAATTCTGCTTGGATTTTTTTCAAGGAGGAGTGATTGTTTTACTGGGTATTAATTTTTTTTTTCAGAACTCATGGATGGTTGAAACAGGACACCAACATGGTCTAGTGTTCACTGGTCTCTCTTTCTCTGTGTACCATTTCAGGTTGCAGGTCCGGCTGAGTACAGGGGTTAGTTCAGTTGAGGGTACTGCTGCACCCAGGTTCCCAGGAGAACAATCAACAACCAAGGGTTCAAATCCAATAGGCAAGATCAGGCACAGCATGGGGTCATGTTTTTGGATGGTCAGCATGGGGGAGATTCCAGAAGTGAGGTCAGACAAGGCCAAAGTCAGATTCCAGTTAAGGAAAGCAAGGAGTAGATAGCACCACTGAGAGCGCCAACTGGGACTGGCCTGGAAGTCAGAAAACCACTATTTGTGTGTTGCTCCAACAACTGGCAGACTCAGACTGAGCCTTAAATAGGACTTGGGCTTCCTAAAGGCTGCTTTCTCTTCCCATGCGCTGAATTAGGCCTTCTCCCTTAAAGACACCATGCCTGCTTTTGTAGCCTTTGGCTGTATGGAGGCTAAAAGAGTGTGCTGGTGGCTTTGAAACCAGAGTCCTTGGAAATGGGGGATGGCAATGTAATCTCTTCTAGAAGTAGGGGTGCTGGTCCCAGTAGCCCTTCTGGGGCTGAGGGTCCTAATGCAAGGTGGGCATCAATGGGTATTTCTGCTGGCACATCCTCTTCTAGGGCTGAGAGGAGGAGAAATTGGAACCCTAGGTGATGACTCCTTTTCTCAGAACTTGGGATATGAAATATGCATCATAACAGGTGTGCGTACTCTAGCACAGAGCAATCCAAATTTCAGATTAGGGATGTACGAAAGTCACTTAACTTTCCGCAGATTATGTTGATGGTGGGGGGGGAGGCGTTCTGTCCCTCCCCCCAGAATCCTTGACGGGGGGGAGGCGTTCTGTTCCTCCCCCCGGAATCCTCCACGGCTGGCTGTGCTCCACGGCAGCTCCGGATTTCCGTCTGGCTCTGGGTAAAAAATATTTATGTAGGCTAAAATGGCGAATCAAAAAGGGATGCAAATAGCGCCTGCTACACTATTTGCATTTCCCTTTATTTTCGCCATCATAGTCTACGTAAATATTTACGTAGACTAAGACGGCCAAAAATAAGGAATGCAAATGGCAGCAGCCGTAGCCGCCGCCATTTGCGTATGCATTTTTTTTTTTTACCCAGCCATGATAGGCTATGTAAATCTTTAAATTTACATTTAAATCAAAAAGGGATGCAAATAGCACCTGCTACACTATTTGCATTTCCCTTTATTTTCGCCATCATAGTCTACGTAAATATTTACGTAGGCTAAGACGGCCAAAAATAAGGAACGCAAATGGCGGCAGCCGTAGCCGCCGCCATTTGCGTATGCATTTTTTTTTTTTACCCAGCCATGATAGGCTATGTAAATCTTTACATAGCCTATCACGTCTTGTAAACAACAACAACAACAACAACAACAAGACTGCAAATGGTGGCGGCGGCACCCGGTTGGATGACCAGCTGCCGCCGCAGTCGCAGCCACAGTCGCCGCCGCCGCCACCCAGAACATCCGCCCCAGGTAAGTCTCATCCCAGGGGGATCCGCAGGGTGGGGGGATGGTAGGCAGTTCCACCACGGAGTTCGGGTGGGTGAATGCATTGGCATTCGGCCTCACCGAGATCCATGGTGGAATTCTCTGACATCCCTATTTTAGATGACAGACAATGCTGGGCTCTGTGAGTTCCTAACCTGCCTTGCATTGGTTTAGGAGGAATGTGCTGTGGCAGCCAGGAGCATAAAATCACTGTGGCAGGCAGGAATGTAGAAGTGGACAGAGATGCATGGATGCATGGAACTTTTCTTCCTTCACATGTTTTAGCAATCCTCTGCTTAATGGGGTGGGGCATTTCCAGTGGTAACTAGGGTTCTGTCTGTGATTTCAGAATACATGCCATATTTACAAAGTACTTTATTTGCTTTCATCCCCTTTTTGGCAAAAGGAAAGTACCCCAACAATAACCATACGATCGGTATGAATACATGCTGGGTAGGGATGTTGTGGGTGCCCAACTAGGTTCAGGAATTCATTGAGCAACCCCCACCCACGACCCCTGAACTGCGCCTGCCGAGACGTTGTCCTTGTTCCCCCCCTGATCGTGTCCGTTCACACTCCCCAGTACTCACTGCAAACCCGTTTGGTGAGCGCTGCCATTTTTGCGCCTTTGATGTCTGCATAAAACGGGAAGTTAAAAAATGTGCATATTCAAATATGCACATTTTGGAGCTGGGAAAGCTAAATAAGCGCAATATTAGATGTATAATCCCTCTAATATTGCACATATTTAGCTTTTCCAGCTCCAAAATGCGCATATTTGAATATGCACATTTTTAAACTTCCTGTTTTACACAGACATCAAAGGTGCAAAAATGGCGGCACTCACTGAATGGGTTCGCGGTGAGGCTGGGGAACTAACTGAACTCATGGGTGGCCTAAACACAGGTTCGGGGGGATGCGAGCAGGGGCACTGCTTCGGTGAGTGCCCAGAGAAACCAAACTAGGGTGAATTCTTACATCCCTAATGCTGGGTGGACCCAGAACTAAGTTAACTGCACTTAGTTCCCAGTGAAATCAGTGTAACTTTACTTGTGGCTAACTTGTCACTTTGATTTCAATGGGAACTAATTTCATCTAACATAGGGCCAGGTCAGGCATAATGCTAAGCCACAGTTAAGCATTACAAGAACAAGTGTAGATGAGCCTCAGGGACAGGCTTTTCCCTTCCCCAACCCTCCACCAGAGACACAAGGAGGTATTCAGAAGATTTTCTTTCTGTTTTAGATTAACCACTGCTTCCAGTGTTGTCCAAACCCAACAAACTGTGGTTAATCTTAACTATGGTTTGTTCAAACAAGCCAACTTAAAACCATAATGCACCATACTCTTTTATCTCTTATTCTGCTCTTACCATCCACCAGCCTGAAATACATGACTTGCTTATAGTGTAAAATTAGCCACACCAGCACATCTGTATTGGTTTGATCCGGAACAAATTAGTTGCATAAATACCTGTTTAGTTCATATAACTGAGGAAGGGAGGGACTAGAGAATGGAGATGAGTTCCAAGCAGTGCTTCAATTATGGGTGTAGAGAAAGTAGGAGCCCCCTATAAGCCTCACTCCATGAATACTACCAATTTCAGTTAAATTATGGCCCATCCTATTGCCTAGTTTGTTCATGCGTGCACGCGCGCGCGTGTTTGTTTGTTTTTAATTAGATCAGTTTTCATTCTTCACACACATTCCTATAGTAAGTCCCATTGAACTCAGTGGGACTTACTTTTATGTAGAATTGAACTGTAAAAGGGGTCATACTATAAAACAAGTGGCAGGCAATTTTCCCCCTTCCCCTCTATTGGAGTTCTTGTCTCAACAATGTGTTTATTTAATACATTTCTATCAGGGCCATCCCAAGACATTTTACTGCCTGATGCATAGCAGCAAATGGTGCCCACCCACCACCACCACACAAGTCAAGGTAAATAGTACCCACAGTGAAGTACCACCATATCTTCCCATCCCTGGGGTGGGGTGGGGGGGAAGGAAGTTGGAGAAATCTGTTTGGGGAGTGAAGTTTCACGGGTTTGCCTAGGTTCAGCTTCCTGACTTCATTCACAGTTCCCACTGTGGTGCCCAACACAGTCTGCAGTGAGTTGGCCCATTAATGGATTTTCCAGGCCTCTTGCACTTGGGCAGGGGGAAGCTCCTGCAATTTGCACAAATTTGTCTGTACTTCACATAAATTCAGCTGTACTTCGCATACATTCAGCTGTGGTTTGCGCACATTTTGGAACCCTCCAAAAATGTGCAAAAATGGTTCCAGAGTTTGCCTTGAGCTCAGCTCACAGATGCAAATGAAGTCATTCACACCATGGATCTCAGTCAAGCCAAAAAAGAAATCGATTTTCCAGTGACGGACATCCCTATAAATAAAAGTAGAATAATAAATTAAATAAGTAACAATTTGCTGCCCTTTCTTCATGCCCCAAATCTGCTTCTTGAGTCAGCCACCTCACTCTGCCTAGTGGTACCCCACCTTCCTGATTATATCCCACACCTTCCACCACTGGGGTTCCTACGACAGCAAAGATGTGGGTTTTTTAAGCAATAGCATCTATAAACACACAGTTAATAGTTGCAATTAAAAAGAAGATAGGAAAATGAATTTATTTATTTACAACATTTGTATGCCACTCCACATCCAAAGAGAAAATAATAAGTGCAGCAGGAAAATATCTTCTCCCCTTTCCACCCATGTCACAGCAAGGCCAAATCCCTTACTCAGCCTTCCCCCACCTTCCAGATGTGTTGGGCTACAACTCCCACCATGCCCAGTCCAACATAGCTGGAAGGCATCCAGTTCCAGAAGGCTGTTCAAACCTCTTGAGTTCTTATTTACTCCTAAATCACTCATTAAAACTAACAGGACATTTGCCTGAGTCAAGGCTGCTGGCCTTGTCCCTAAATTGACATGTAATCCAGCCGACTGCAAATTCATTAATTTCTATTTTAAAACTAGACTGTTCATATCACTTATTTTATTTTATGTTATTATTTATGTTATTTTATTTTATTGCCATCCCTCTGGCCTTATCAGGAGCATTACCATTAATGCCCTGGGTCACAGTTGCCTACAGGGGAAAAAAGAAGAAGGAAAAGTATTATTCTATCAGTGGCAATACATTTGAGCTGACTCATTTTCATAACCTGCTCCAAGGTGTCAGGCTAAAGAGGATGGCCATGGGTTACTAAACATTGGATTTATAAAAGGGGAAAGAAGAAATATGCCACGCTTAAAAGAGTAATAGGGCACTTTTCTTTCTTTTCTCCTTTTAAAAAAACACAAAAACCCTTTGCTGACTGCTTGATCTTGTGCATGTGGGCTGGAGTCACCGCTTGCATTAAAGGCAATTAAAAAGATCGCTGTTGTCGGCGTATTTCACCTATTCTCCATATTTTTTACTTCCTTGCCGTGATGAATAAATTAATCCCATTAATACATAATTAAGTTTTCAGCCAAGAGCGGAGGGGAAAGCTGAACCCAAACCAATTTAGTCTTCTGTCGCTGTTTCCTCTGGATCATGTGATGTTAATTCTTTCCGTATGACCAGGTGACTGGGTGGCTTGTGCGTGGGGGTAGGGAGGAGGCCTGGGCAGGGAGACGAAAATGTGCAGATTAATTTTATTCTTTAACCTTCCTAATGTGTCTGCTTGCTTGCATCGAATCGCAGACAGCAGATCATCGCTTGATTTATAGTAGTGACCGCTGCCTGCATCTCTCAGGCTAATGACACATACACTAAAGTCATTGATTTGTATGAATAGCCTCCGCTCTCCATTTATCACAATTTAATGTAAGAGTTTGCAATGCATAAAAAAAAAAAAAATCACATGGGAAGCGTGGACCCACAGGCCTGGCCGCTGAACAGTTATGAATCATTTGCTGCCTTGTAATATATAGACTGTTCTTTTCCTGAAAATGCCCTATAAGGTCATACTTCTTTACAGAATATCTCAACAATTAAACCCCCAAAGTAGACATTTTAAGGCAACGAATCACATATGGGACACAACTGTGTAAACCCTTCTTAGCTTTCTGTCTCTGTCTCTGTCTCTGTCACTTTCTCTCTCTCTCTCTCTCTCTCTCTCTCTCTTTCTTTCTCCCCCCCCCTCCACTTTATAATGTACCCTACCAAGCCAAATTCATCCCTCTGGTGGAAGCAGAGCTGACTCTTCTGACTATACATAGGTCTTTGTTGCTAACATTTTATTTTATTTTATTTTTATTTTATTTTATTATTGCATTTATATCCCGCCATTTTTCCTCTTGCAAGGAACCCAAGGTGGCGTACATAATCCTACTCCTCTCCATTTTATCCTCACAACAACAACCCTGTGAGGTAGGTTGGGCTGAGAGTCTGTGACTGGCCCAAAGTCACCCAGTGAGCTTCCATGGCCGAGTAGGGACTAGAACCCGGATCTCCCAGCTCCCAGTCCAACACTCTTGCCACTACACCACACTGACATAAGTTGTAATTTTGGCCCATAAACTTTATTGATTTGCCTTTGAACTCCATGGCACTCTAATAAGGACACCAGGCAAATGCCAAGAAGGAAGGTTGGCCAACTCGTAGGAGCTGGCCAACCACTTTTCTCTGCAGATCTTCTTTTTAAGAACAACACTGTACTCCCCAATTCCATGCAAAAAAAGTGTGTGATTTCTTTGAAAATGTAGCCTCACTAATCAGAATTATATCCCCAACCAGCTTGAGGGGACCATCAGCATGGTGCCCTCTAGCCCACCTGTTCTACATCAGTGGACACCATCAGTGGGCTTACCCAGTAGTTCTGTGATTGGTTGATTGGTTCTGTGAAGCCATCGTTTTAATTTCTGAATGTACAACTCTTTGTGAGCTGCAGAAATCACTAGGGGTTGGATCCAGACTTAGTTATACTGAATATAGAACCACTGAAATCAGTGGGGTATAAGTTAGTCACTACAGAGTTACATCCCATTGATTTCAGTGGGACTGCTCTAACTATGACTAAGTCTTGATGCAACCTTAGGTGTTAAATTGTTGGCTATTTTGTGGTCCATTTAACACATCCATGGGGTGCCAAGATCCTGGTAGTATCTCTCAAATGCACTGTGAGAAATTAAAAGGATGACCACCCACGATCTGCTCAGCAAAAATAGCAATTAAATGGTGCTCTGTGCTGGAATTTGTGGGGGGTTCTCCCTGTGCCATGGTCCTTGGCAGCTGCCTGAGGATGCAGCATATTTATTTATTCATTTACGTATTTATTTCATTTCTATACCGCCCAATAGCCAAAGCTATCTGGGCAGTTCATAAGAATTAAAACCACAAAGTGCAGATAAAATAATATAAAATGGGAAAGCTTAAAACTGCAATGTAACAGTACAACCAGAACAAAACCTAGCAGCAATGCAGAGATTTAAAATACAGATTTAAAACACCAAAGTTAAAACACTAGGAAGCTAAAATGCTAAAATACTGGGAGAAAAAAGGTCTTCATCTGGTGCCAGAAGGAGTACAATGTAGGTGCCAGGCAAGCCTCTCTAGGGAGCTCATTCCACAGCTGGGGGCCACAGCAGAAAAGGCTGTCTTCCTGATGCTGACACCATGATGACACCATGATGTCATCACAATGACATGATGACACCATGATGACATGATGACATCACCATGATGTCATGATGCTGACCATCATGATGCTGACCATCATGACCATCATGATGACCATGATAACCATGATGCCACCATGATGACACCAGGCCTGACCAAAAGACTTAAAGAGTGCAGAAGCTCAGGCTCACAGACCAGATCCATCCTGCATAGGGTTCCAATCCATCCCTCTGTGTTTCCCAGGTAGCCACATCTTCTTTCTCCCAACTTCCAGTCTTTGGTTTCTTGGCTTTTGTGTCACTTCCCCCTCTCCTACCACTTAGTTACCGACAGTAAGAGCTTTAAGCTACAATATGCTGATATTTTGGGCCCATCCCATTTGCCTTTTGTCACTGCCCCTTTTTGTCTTTGGCCCAACCAGTCACTGGAATAAAACTTTGGGATAAATGGACAATCAGATGTTTGGATAAATGGAGGGACTGTGAAATGTGGGCATTATCGTAACCAGTGAACAGTGCCAGCTCCTGGTTTTTGAGTGCCCTTGGGCAATGCCCTGAATGCCCTCTTCCCTCAACGAGCCTACAGTCTCACCATGAGGCTGCTCTCGCTCCTCATCCTCTTTCTCACCATTGCTACCATTTGCCATAAGAACACAAGAAGAGTCCTACTAGATGGTATGAACAGTCCATCCATCCAGTCCCAGCTCCAGGTTTTTGAGGTCCCCTGGGCAAGACACCGTCAATAGGCCTGTTCCCTCATTGAGTCTACCTTCTCATCACCATTGTCACTAGCTGCTATTGTTCCTCCTCCTCCTCCTCCTCCTCATTGCACCTAGCTGCTTGCTTAACAGGCAGAGAGCCAGCAAGCAAGAAGGCAATGGCATCTACTGCTCCTCCTTCTCACCACCACCATTGTCTGGGCCAGAGCAAGAGGCAGGTGAACAAGCAGGTTGCAAGGGTGAAGAGGAGGCACAAGTCCAAAGGACTCTTGTCAGTGGGCCCTGATGGGTTATGAGCTATAAGCAGCTCCCCAACTATGCCTACCCTTGACACTGGCCCTGCTAGTGAATTTGAATACTGTATGTTTGATAGTGAGGATAATTAGGCTCTGATATTGTTGTAGGTTTTACTGAGATACATTACCATATCTCTGTTTTGGGGTAACTGTACCTGGTAATTCACTGTCTGTATTCCCCCCACCCTACCCCCTTATTCTGGCCTTTTGGTGAGGCCTTCTTAAAACGTTATTAATATGAGTTGCTAGGACCGACACGTTTTAGGACTCAGGTCCTTCCACAGAGTCTCTGTAAGTTAACTGTCTGACTGGATGGGCTGGAGAGTGCAACTTAACCTTGGTTAGGGATGGACGGAGAGATCTGTGTCTGAACCAGGTTGTGTCAGTTTTACGTGGCTTCGTTCATGAGTCCACAACTGCTCTGTCCTCTTTCTGCATCAATCTGCTGGTTTAAAAAAAAGCTGCAGAAAAAATGCATTGTTTTAACATAGTTTTAAAAACAAAATAACACATTTGTATGCATTTCACCCTAAAGTGCACATTTTATCCTAAAGTACACATTTTTGTATGCACCTAAAATATAACCTAAAATTCAACCTAAAATGTGTGCTAGATTTGGTGATATAGGCAGGTGTTTTATCTGTTTTTGGTTATTGTAGTGATGGTTTTATTGTACTTGGTCATGTATTTGTATGTTTAGTGTTATGATTTTAATGGTGGATTCATTGTTGTTAGCTGCCCTGGCCTCCTTGGGAGGAAGGGTGGGATATAAAAATAAATATGTACACAAGGGAGCATTTTGGTACAGTTTTTGAGCTGAAGACTGTATCACAAAAATGGGAGAAGTGTGGAAACTGAAGGGTGACTGTTATTTGATCTGCATATTCTTTCTGAAGTGCAAATCAGGTCACTTACCTTAAAAACACAGATTGAATGAAAACCTGAAGCATCCCTAACCTTGATGTATATGAATGTTAAGCCACGTGTGTGAACACAAAGGTTTCCTGCAGTACACATCCAGCCATTTCGGACCGTTGCACTGACTGAAGTCTATTTTGAGCTGTTAAGAACATCCTGTAGTTGTAGGACAATTGCATGTGTATGTGTTTCCTTTAACCCAAAGTATATCATTAACCCAAGGAACAAACACCGGCTTCGCTTCAGTGGATGACAAGCTATTGCAGAGTAAATGGATGCAGCATACATCAGACAGAGTAGAACCTTCTACAGTGTGTAATAAGTGTGTGTGTGTGTGTTTTGGCAGTGAAAGTGATCCTTGGTGTGAAAAGGGGGATGTTAACAAGTGTGTCCCATTTTTCAGCTGAGAAATGTTGCAGAGTATGTGGCACTAAACAGAAAAGTCAGCTGTTATCTGCCTTTAGTTACCACAGTGGAGAGACAGAGAGCGGGTAGGGGATAGATTGATCCTGTCCTCCGCAATCGTCTTATTGAGATACTATTTAGAGATGTTTAGAGATGATTTACTTTGCCTCATAGAACTCTGTGGGAGCCACTAAGAATCAAGTTAACTCCCGAGCTGTGCAGCTAGAGCTGGTTGTTGTCCAGGACCCTGCAGCAGTGTAGGGGACTCTCCAAATGACCACCCAGAGACCGGCAGGCTATGATGACATCAGGGCAGTAGATGCAAACTGCATTTTATTCCTGTAGTCATGATGGTGCTATGTTTTAAATGAGTTTCAAATGGAAAACTGTGCATGATGAGAGTATTTTTACCCAGTGTTGGCAATCAGTTTTGTTGCTGTTGTAATGTATCAGATATGCAGAAGCACTTGTGGGGGTGAAGAGAAATATTAGTCATGTGCTAATGGATGTTCAAGCTCATGGAAATTCTCTGGAAGTCACTTGGAAGTTCAGTTCAGCTTGCTCCCGTTTTCGTTGGTGACCTGTTTTTCAGTTTATTAAAATGGGACAAGTGTGGATTTCTGTGTGTGTTTTTGAAAAGTGTTCACTTTCTAGCCATTGACTATAGCATAAGCATGCTTTAAAAATGCATCTTTCAAAGTGCCCATTTTCAACAAATACACATTTTTAACTCAGAATCGCAAGTTCGGGAACATAGCAAACACTTCCCCCAAAAATAGGCTCTCATTTACATTCATGTTCAGGGTTGCCAACGGGGTGTGCTCAGATGATTTGCAAACTGTAATGAAATGCTAGTATATCCCTATTCACAATGGAAGTAATATATATGGCTGTCTAAACATGTCCATTCCTGCCCCCATAAGACCATTATGTTGAGGATATAAAATTACCTAGCTGCACCATTGCAACCCTTCTTTGAAGAACTCCACCTCCTCATTTGCACAGACCCATCCTGAGTTCCGTTTCCTGGTCATGCTATGCCCCCTTCATGCATTAATCACATGAAGAGAAATCTATGTGATGGCCGGGGAGTGGGGATCCAATGCTGATCCCACCCCGAGCACTGGGTAAGCCACTGCCCCTGCCCCTGGATGTTCACACGTGGCCACAGACATCTGCACTGTTAAAAGTCTACGTGTGAGAGCTATTCACACCCACACAGGCTCCTCTTTTCAGATGTTCCACTGAATGAATACACAGATGTTGGAAGGTGAAGCAAATGGGTGCATTCCCTCTCTGACCTCCATATTTTCACTCTGTGCACAGGAAGGAACAAGTGAAGAGACACTCCGAGTCAGTTACGTCTAATACACCTTCCATGGAAATCAGGTATCTGGCAACCAACAGCCATGCCTGTGCAGCTAGATGGATTTATTAGTGCAATAATTACAATTTTAGTAGGGTGGGACACAAATGCAACCAGGGAAGCAGGATAAAGATAAATGTTTAGTGAGACTGGGAATAGGAACACAATGAACTTTGCAACCAGTTGTGAGGGAACGGCACTAGCTTTTGATGATGATTTTGATGTTGGCCTTCCTCAGTGTCAACCTGCCTGCTTCTTGAAGTTATCATCAGAGACCGCTCTGTGGGCATCTCTACACCAGCCTAAAATCCTGCATTTAAAACAGGGCTTCCTGCTTCCATTTTAAATGCAGGATCACAACAACTCCCTTTTTCACCTGCTTCCTTTTCCTCCTCCCCTTTCCCCCTCCTTCTCCCCATATCTGAGTCTTCCATTATCTTTCATTGATCTCACTCCTCTTCTTGCTGCTTTTCCTCTTTTCACAGAGGAAACTCAAGCAGAACACAGTGGGGTAATTTGATAGCTCATTATCTGAGATCTATTTTAAAAAGGGAACAAAGGGCATTTATTGCAGGAGACACCTTGGAGGTTAATGGTGTCATGTACAGAGCCCACAAACTTTCATGAAGGAGCAATCTCAGTTGCAGGATAAAAGTTCCATGTGAAGGAAGCCTGTGTGTCCCAATGTGCCCAGAAATCTGTCTAGTCGGGATCCTTTCACTGGCTGAACCCAGGCTCGGAAACTCCCTCCCCAGGGTCTCATCTTGCACGGTCGTCTTTAATGACCTTCCTGAGGATGGGATAGAAACAAAAAACAAAACACATTCCTTTTTAGGAAGGCTCTTGGGCATAAATGGTTGCTCCCTTTTTGAAATGGTTTTATCTGCTGTGGTTAAATCATTTTTGATGGTTATTGGGAGGGGGGTTAACAATATTTATTCTCACTTTGTGTTCTATGGCTGCTTTGTTGTATTTATTGCTGACAAGTTATTTATAAAATAGTTAACTTATTGTTTTAACTTATTGTTTAATTAACTTATGCTGTGAGCCTTGGGCTCATTGAGGAAAGGCAGGATATGTCTACCAGCAATTCTGCTGGATCCACAGTCCTCTCTCTTGCCTGTTTTGCCCTCCTCGTCCACTGTTCAAATGCCTGTCTAGCTGAAAATTTAAAAATCAGAGGAACAAGAGGCTGTAAACGTCTCTGTCCTCCTTCCTCCCTGCCAGACTGTTGCCAGGAGGGCATTGGATAGACAAAGGACTCTGACTTCATAGCCTTCCATCTATTGAGTCTGCAGTCCATAGGACTGCACTCTTAAATAAATTATATTCAAGAAGCAGTGACTGATAGCTATTTGCTAGGCTACATGTTTAAGAAGCAGTAGCATTCTCTTGAGCCATATTCTTCTCTCTTCTTTCAAAATCATATGATTTGAACTTTATCTTTTATTTACATTTGAATGGATGTAATGAAAAACAACAACAACCCTGCACAAACACACATAAGAGAGCCAGTGTGGTGTAGTGGCAAGAGTGTTGGACTGGGAGCTGGGAGATCCGGGTTCTAGTCCCCACTCGGCCATGGAAGCTCACTGGGTGACTTTGGGCCAGTCACAGACTCTCAGCCCAACCCACCTCACAGGGTTGTTGTTGTGAGGATGAAATGGAGAGGAGGAGGATAATGTAAGCCACCTTGGGTTCCTTGCAAGAGGAAAAAAGGTGGGGTATAAATGCAATAATAAATAAATAAATAAATACATAAGCAAGCAAGCAAAGTTATTGCAGCAGCTGCATGGCCTCAGAAATAACCATTAAGAATTGCCATACTAAGAATATTCAGTGGGACTGAGGAAATTAAAAATTATACTTGTGTACAACTGATCTTTGGACAGTATAATAACAAACATCTGTAATACAGACACAGTCCTTGTCTGAAACTAAGTACAGATGTAACATAAGAAGGATTAATACATGCAGGGGATTTGTCTCTGGCCATTTGTAGGTCACATGTTCCCCTTGGAGCTACTTATGTGTAATAATCATTTTCTGTTTCAATGCCACATACTTTCAAGCTGGAACTAGATGTTGTGGCCAGGGATGTGTGAGAAATTTGTTTGGTTCACATCTCAATGCAAACTGCACTTCCTAGACCTAAACACAAACAGGAACACATTTTGCCATCAAATCCATGCTTTTCCAACATTTGAGATGCTGTTTTCCAAAAAAAGAAGAAGAAAAAATTGTGCCAAAAATGTATACATTTAAAAAATGTGCACAAACGTATTTCTATTTGGAAAGAAATGCACACAAAAACTACTTCCTTCTTTGAAAAATCAGTTGAAGCAATGCATGCATGTGTAAACGCACATAGAAAATGTGTTCTTTGTTTAAATATGCACAGAAATATGTACACATTTTTGCATGGATTTTTTTAAACCCACATTTGAAGATGTTTCCAAAATTCTTTTCATCTACAATTTGGAATTCTGGATTTGCAGGTCTTTTTCCAAAGTGAAGTCTCTGCATTACAAATCCTCCATTGTGGTGGTGGTAGGTGTTGATGATAATGATGATAATTTTCATTATTATTATTATTATTATTATTATTATTATTACACAGAGTATGTAGTACACAGTTTGACATAGCTTACAATTGCCTCTGTTAATGTGTGCCTTTGCCTCGCCTCCTACATCAATGGTGTGCATTGACATAAAACACTGCAGAAAGAAAGAAAGACAAAAAAGAAATCTTGGTGTTATTGTACATATGGTTGCATCAAGAATTTTGTGACATGGAATTTTACACTCATGCATTCATTTCAATCATGTCCTGCTTGTGGGCTTCCCATGGGCATCTGATTTGCCACTGTGGGAACAGAATGCTGGATGGGACAGGCCTTCGGTCTGATCCAGCATGGCTATTTTGATGTTATTATGTTTACCAATATGTCAGAATGCATGTGTGCATCAGCAAAGCACTACTCTAAAAGACAGTGAATGTATAGGACTGCAGTGTGTTAAAAACACACACACAAATGTTTTCACCAATGTAGATATGCTCCTTTGTAATGCAGAGAGGTAGAAAGAGGCAATGCACTGAAAACTATGGTGCACACTCCGCTTGTCCCAGTTCTGGAATTTATTCTGGAAATTCTCCTCGTTACACCAGCATCCAGAAGATGTGGAATGCAGGGCAGAATAAACCCAAAGAACAGCCTTTCCCAGCCTGGTGCCCTCCAGTATTGCCTCCAGCATGGCCACTGGCCAAGAATCTTGGGAGTTGCCAACTCAAAACTCTGGAGGGCACCATGTTAGGGAAGGGGGCAGTGCTGGCTCCAGGTTTTTGAGCACCCTTGGTGAAGGCCCCTCCATGGGCCCCTTCCCACCTTCTCATCACCATTGTCACCATCTGCTCTTGCTCCTCCCCCTCTTTCTCCTCATCGCTCCCACTTGCTTGCTTGGCAGGCCAGGCAGAGAGCCAGCAAGCAATTAGGCAGTGGTATTTACTGCTCCTCCTTTTCATCACTACCATTGTTTGAGGCAGAGCAAGAGGCAGGTGAACAAGCAGGTTGCAATGATGAAGAGGAGGAGCACATCCGGGACCCCATCTGAGTGGGACTCTGATGGGGTGTGGGCCCTTGGTAGGTTCCCCACCATGTGTCTACCCTTGACACTGGCTCTGTAAGGGTGCCAGAGAATGAAGGAGGAATGGAACAGAGAATATATATATCATCACTGCAAGTCCTCCTGTCCACAGGAGTGGAGTGGGGATGGGAATGGCTTTACACCTTTTCGACACTTGCAGGCCTTGTTTCCAGAAGCTCCAACAGAAACAGAATGTTTGGGTAGAAAGTCTTTCCTTACAGAGAATCCTAACTTTCTTACTGGCTGAGAATCTGTTTGTTTTGTTATATTAAGGCCAGCCCTACCATTAGGGAGAGCAAAGCAGCTCCTTCAGGCTTCAAATGCAGTGGGGAGAGGCAGCAAGATGTTGGAGGACAGAGCTGTGTGGGCCACATGGCCTTCCTTGCATTCCCTAAGCTAACATCTTCCCCTCAGATGCAGTGGAAGAAGTTGACCATTACCAGTGGCAAAGTAAGATTCAACTGCCTGCCTGAGTCAGCTTCTATAGATATAATGACAGCAGGCAATATCTTGTCCTTTGCCTCAGTCAGCAGAATGCCTTTGGCCGGGCCTGTATTATCCAAGTATGTAATGTGTTAAACAGATTTGGGGATGTGAAAAGAGAAGGAGTAAATTTTACGCTACTACTAAGGACACACTAACTTATGCGCTGACATTTATGCATATTTTATGCACCTGTTTACTCTGCCATTCACCAGGAAAGTATAGTTACCGTACATTAGCGGCTGCCAAATCACAAGGCATTGCTCTAACCTCCAAGGAAGCATTTTAGGAAAAGTCTCTCTCTCACTCACTCTCAAAAGAAAACCAGAAAGAGCCTATCAGGGCCAGAGGGATCTCATTTGCATACATAAATATGTAAGTTGGGATCTTTACTTTTTTTCCCCTCTTGCTCCTGTGTTCTCAGAAACAGAACTGCCAAAAGTGATACATGAAAATAAATGTTTAAAAACTAAAGGTGGATTTGATATTTCATGTTACTTCACAGACAAGCTTGGGTATTGCGTCTCAAAGTAAATAGGGTATCAGGAGCAAAGGAAGGAAATCTCTGCATACAAAATCATGTTGTTTTTTAGGTTTTCTCTTTTCTCTCCTCTCAATCCACCATAAAATGAGAGGAAAAATGCCAGCTCTATGTTTGCTAAGAGAAGGAGCCTGTTTTCCCCCCATTTTTTCCAGAGTAGCAAACAGCAAGAATATAATTATTGTTAGGTCGACAAGGTTCACTTTCTTTCTCAGGTTCTATGGGAGGATTCCCAAGAGTTAGTCCAACATGTTAAGCCCTTGAGAGGTGACATAAGAATGGCTTTCTTGGGTCAGACCAAGATCATATCAAGCAGAGACCCACCAGTATGTTTAAAACACAGGTCTGGGAGATCTAGCAAGTTCTTTAGATCAGCATGCATTTCTGACTCCCAATTGTTTAACAATAGCGACAACAAAATGACTACCCACACCACCCTAAATTATACTAATGAAAGAAGCTTAGGAGACAGGGTGGGTCCAAGACAGTTTGCTGCCTGAGCCAGAGCAGTAAATGCCCCACCCCCATCCCAACTGCACACTTCAAGGTACATAATATCCAAAGCCAGGCAAATAATTTTTGGTACATGTGGCAGAAAATCCTAGAATCACCTCTCTCTGTCCATAGCAATATAAATTAAGGATGGGGAGCAAAACCTCTTGTTAAAAAAATATGTTTTATCATGTTGGTGTGTTTTAGGTGTGCCTGCTGATGCCAGTATGCCTGCGTTCCATGTCAGTGGAACTGGGGCCTGCAGAGCTCACTCACTCATTTGTATGTGCATACAGTTATGTCAACTACTGAGTGTAGTTGACATAGCTGCATATCTATGACAGAGGGTGTCCTCTAAAGCATAAATATAGCAATGTAGTGGAGTGTAATTTCTCTATCCAGCATATGCATTTATTCATTAGTGTTTTGCATCATTTCCTGCATGCCCAGTGCCTGCTTCATTCCTGCTATGATGCCAACTGAGATCCCATTCAGAAGCTTCTCTACAATACATCCACGTGCATAATTAGATGGACTATACACACAAACCGATAGAGTTAATGCACATGAGCTGTGTGCACTGATTGTACACACATTTAATGTAAGTGCTGAAAATCTTTAATTCCCAGCACCTCCCAATGAATCTTATAGACCCGGGGTGCCAAGCCACAAAATCAGGCCTCTCTGTGGTCCCAATCCAGCCCTTGGGGGTTCGCCCTTTCCTTGGCTACACCCAGTTTTCCTTGACTGCCAATTGTATGGTGCTTTACTGGCTTTTATGTGTGTGCCCCTCCCCCATTTTAAAAGGATGAAATGCCTCTCCTAAGGCTTAGTTACTGGCAGTAAAAGCTTTAAGCTAAAATATGCTGGGATTCTTGGTATTATTTTTGCCCCTACCATTTTTGCCTTTGGCCCTGCTTGCCACTGGAATGTTGCCCTTATTTTCGCCGTAGTCTATGTAAATCTTTACGTAGACTACCCATGCCCAAAAAAGGAACGCAAATGGCAGCGCCCATGGGCACCGCCATTTGTGTACGCGCTTTTTTTTTTTCAAAGTCAGCCGTGATAGGCTACGTAAAGATTTACGTAGCCTATCATGGCTGACTTTGAAAATCTAGCAGTGATAGGCTATGTAAATCGTTACGTAGCCTACCACTTTTTTTTTTTTTTACTTTGCTGGGAAATGGCGGCGGTGGCTGCCGGTCGGAAGACCGGCCACTGCCCCCGCTGAAACGCTGCCGAAACGCCGCCGGGACCCGCCGCCGAGAGGGACATTCGCACGAGGTAAGTCCCATCCCGGGGGGGTGGGGCGGGGGGTGTCGGAGAATTTCCCCACCAATTTTGGGGGGCCAAATGTTTTGGCATTCAGCCGCCCGGAGATTCGTGGAGAAATTCTCCGCCATCCCTATCCAAAACTGAATTCAGCCCTTGGGTTAAAAGGGGATGGATACCCCAGGTATAGATGGATACCCCTTGATCCTCAGAACCAATTTCCCCTTTTCCCAGAAGGGATTTTATAATCCCTCCAGGAACCTGGTGTCAATCTTGAGCTGAACTCAAGGCCTCTTGCCAGGCCTTAGAGCAACACCGACTCCCACCTAGGGTGGGTGTACAAGGGCAACACCATAGAAGATTCTTCACTTGTCTTACACAGGGGGAAAAAAATCCAGTTGGCCCCAAGAGACTAGTTTTCTATGCAATTGTTCCAGGGGGTAAGGGGAACAAGAAATCACACAATGCATATTGTTTGGAGAAGAGTCTGCTTCTCGTCATTGGTGGTCTCTGCGGTGGATCTGTCTTGATTATCTCTCTAAAGGAAAAGAAAATACCAGAGGGTTTAGAATTTTGTTAATTATCGGAGACATTTTAAAAATCTCATTATTTGCCTAGTGAAATGAGTACATTCTCACCGTTATCATTATTTTGTCATTATTTATAAACTATTCATTCTTGACTTCTCCAACTCTCTTCAGTGGTTATTTGTTTTCTTAGTACAACAATGCTTTGAACTCATAAATGTTTAATTTTATTTTTAAAAGGAGGATGTCTGCAGCTAGATATTGTTCATCAGCTGTCGTAACCCCATCTTACTGTTGAGTAGGGATGTACGAAAGTCACTTACCTGGTCTCGCAGCTTGCTTCGAGGTGGGGGGGAGGCGCTTCGCTTCTCCCCCCGAAGTTCAGGCTGGGGGGGGGAGGCTTCCCACCTCGCCCGGCCAAAATTCAGGCCGGGGAGAAGCGCCCCATCTTCCTGGCCGCGAACTTCAAAAGAAAAAAAAAAAAAGCCCCGTGATAGGCTATGTAACGATTAACGTAGCCTATCACGGCTAGATTTGCAAAGTCAGCCATGATAGGCTACGTTAATCGTCACGTAACCTATCACGGGTGACTTAAAAAAAAAAAGCGCGTACGCTAATGGCGGCCCCCATAGGGAGCCGCCATTCACGTTCCTTATTTGGTTACTGTAGTCTACGTAAAGATTTACGTAGACTATGGCGAAAATAAGGGCAATGATATTTGCGGAGAATTTCTCCCCGAACCTTCAGAGGACCGAATGCATTGGCACTCGGCCCCCCGAAGTTTTGGGGAGAAATTCTCCCCCATCCCTACTGTTGAGTTGTCCAGCAGAACAAGACACAAGTCAGTCGCCAGGTTGCTGATGCAGCTGGAGAGGATCATAGGGCACTGTCTTATACTGAAGGAGGCACTGAGTTCAGTAATGTTAGGTGTCTTTTCCAGCCCAACCTGAAGATGCCAGGGATTGAACCTGGGACCTCCTGCATGTGCTTGAGCACTGAGCTATGGACCTTCCCCAAGGTCCAGCCAGGCCCAGGGAATCACACAGTCAGAGGAGCTGAGCAGAATGAGGTGTTGCATCAGCAAGAGGCAGGCTTCAGCTGAGCAGCTTTGTGGCTGCACCTGCCACCCTACACCTTTCCGGGGGATAAGCAGATCCAGAGTACATGTTGATTCTTGTTTCCTCCTCCTGAGTAGAACTCAGTGATGGGAGACCTCATGTTGCTAAAGTGCACTTCCCCTCTTGGTCTGGGTTTCTATTTGGACTCAGCCCTCGGGTCTCAGGGGTGATTGCAGAGGGTCTAGACAGGGGGTGGATTGTCCAGGAAGGTTGCCACATCTTTCAGTTCATGCATGTGTGTCTTTCCCTTACAGTTTACTGATGTGTTCCAGCCCATGTATGCACATGATTAAATGGACATGGCATCAAATAGTGTATAAGCCCTTTGAAAGCAAGGCACCTTCTTCTATCCTGTGGCAAAGAAATCCTATAAGAGACATAATCCATTGTGTCTGGTTGGAATGTCATCCTACAGAAGTTAGATTAGGGTTTTCAGGAGTATAAAATGTCAAAGAGGACTTTTTAATTCTGTCTTTGCCAGATGCAGTCCTCTTCTTTAGTGCTGAGCATCTGATATTTCTTTTTGTGCTTCTGAATCTTTATCTTGTATTTCCTTTAAAAATGGTTATGTCAACCATTTTCCCATCTCTCCTTTGACTCTCTTGCACAGGTTTAAGGATTCTTGCCTCAGATTATGCCAGTGGATACCTAGGTAACCAACGACAATATTCTAAAGGACACACAATGACCACTAAACATTTATGCCACAGCCAGCTGCAGAGACAGGGTGAGGGAAGAACCTATTCATTACTAGACAATAAAGAGTATTGCTAATAATCTTGTAAACAGCATGGCCTACAAGACCCCTTTCAACTCTCTGATTCTATGACAATACTAATACAAATAATATCTGACTGTTGTATCTCTTGATTCCTAACATAGACTTATGGAGAGATACAAATTGAGGCCTGTATCAGCTAAATTGTGAATATGGGCTTGCCTTTTGGGATAGTATCATGCTCCATCCCATTTCAGTTCTTAATTTGGGAAATTATTTCTGAATGCACAAATACTTCCGAATGTACACATATTTGTAGATTTTGTTTCATTCAAATAATTCCACAAGACGTTTTATTTCTACTTTTCATCAAACCAAAAATCCATTGTGATGCTTGTTTTAAATTCATTTGGATTTTCTCCTGTCATGGCTGACTCTGGTTAACCATTTCCACCAAAACACATAAGCAATGAAAGCCAGCCAAAACTTATGGATAGACTGTTGATTTGCTTCATGGGAGATGGGAGGGAGAGAATTGTATGTCACCACTAGCGTACTGCATATCCCAAGAGCAATTCTCCTTGGGAGGGGCCATGGCTCAGTGCTAGAACCCAGGCTTGGCATGCAGAAGTTCCCAGGTTTGATCCCCAGCATCACTAGGTAGGGATGGAAAACCTCCTGCTGAAACTATGGAAAGCTGCTGCCAGTCAGTGCTGCCAGTACTGGGGTAGATGGAACCATGGTCTGCTTCGGTATAAGGCAGCTTTCTATGTTCCTAAGGATAATAGAATCATAGCATTGGAGGCGATGTTAGAGGTCATCTAGTCCAATCCCCTACTCAACACAGGAAATCTAGAGCTAGAGCATCCTCAACAAATGGCTGTCCAGCCTCTGCATGAAGACCTCCAGTGAGGGAGAGTCCACCACCCCTCTAGATAATTGGTTCAATTGTTGGACTGTTCTTACCATCAAGACATTTCTCCTAATATTCAGCTGAAATTGACCCTGCTGTAAGTAGGGATGTCTGAGAATTCTGCCACAGACTCCAATGAGGCTGAATTCCAGCGAACTTGGCCTCCGGAGTCCGTGGCAGAATGATCCCACTCACCTCCACCTCCAGCCGGATCATCGCGGAGCCGAATCCTCCTCACTGGCGGGTCCGTTCCGCAAGCGATATGGCCTCCATTGCCGTCTGTATCGCTGCTGAGCAGAAACATACTCTATGCCATTTGTGTCCCTGTTTTTCCTCGCAATAGGCTATGCGTCTGTATTTACAAAGGTATTTACGTAGCCTATCACATGAAAAAACAGGGACGCAAACGGCGTAGCGGACACCATTTGCGTCCCTGTTTTTTCACGTGATAGGCTACGTAAATACCTACATAAATACAGATGCGTAGCCTATCGTGAGAAGAAACAGGGATGCAAACAGCATAGCGGACGCCATTTGCATGCGGATCTCTGCCTGTTTCTGCTCAGCAGCAATACGGCACGGCAACGGTGGCCATATTGCTTGTGGAACGGAGCCAGCCGGCAGCTCTTTGGACTCACCACGGAGCAGAGCCAGCCAGCGAGGATTCCGGGGGGGAGGAACAGATCACCTCCCCCCTCGTGGACCCCCTCGTGGACCCCCCCCGTGGACTCAAGGTAAGGGGATTCGTACATCCCTAGCTGTAAGCTATGCCATTAGATCGAGGCCTGCTGCCCTCTTCTATGTGAGTCAAAACCAGTTCTGTCAATAGGTGTGGTAGCAACTTGTGTCATGAACTGTCTGATGTTTGTTTGGACAAGAGGCAATCTGTTTTATTTTAACATTCCTGTTCCTAGACATTTACTGGTCACTTTCTTAAGAACAGCAAGCATCCTCAGAATTAGGGATGGACAGAAAACTTACTTTCCGTTCCGTTCTGTTCTGTTTCCATGGTGAGAGGGAGGCGCTCCATCCCTCCCCCCGGAATCCTCGATGTGGGGGAAGGTGATCCGGTCCTCCCCCCAGAATCCTGCCCGGCCGGTTCGGCTCCGCAGCCAAGCCGTGGAGCCACCAACCGGCTCCAGCCACCCGCAGCCGGACATCTGGCCTCTGGGCAGCCCTGCAGGGACACAAATGGCGGCTGTCGTAGCCACCGCCATTTGCATCCCTGTATTTAGCCTTGATAGGCTATGTAAATATTTACGTAGCCTATCACGGCAGGGGGAAAAAAAACCCAGCATATGCAAATGGCAGCAGCTATGCTGGCCACCATTTGCATGGCTGCCAGCCGTGATAGGCTAAGTAAGTAATTATGTAGCCTATCACGAAAAAGGCAGCCACACAAATGGTGCCCGCTATGCCATTTGCATGGCTGCCTTTTTCGTGATAGGCTATGTAAATACTTGCGTAGCCTATCACGGCAAAGAGCAGGGCGCAAATGGTGTAGCGGCCACCACGCCATTTATGTAGCCTATCATGCTAAAGCAGGCACACAAATGGCAGCTGAGCTGCTACGATGGCCATTTGCGGCCTCAGCAGCCAGGCAGAGGCCGAGAGACCAGCCAGAGGCGCTGCTGCCACCACCACCACCAGTTAAGCTCTGTCCCGGGGGGATTCCACAGTGTGGTGGGGCGGGGGGGAGGCCATTCCACCTAGGCAACAACAAAAGGAAAGATGCCTGACAATACTCACAGGACAGACAGAATGGATTTAACAAAATCTGTACATCCCTAACCACGACACGCCTTTTTTTCTTTTCTTTTTTTTTGCTGTTACCACTGCTGGAGCACATGACAGCAGAGCAGGAAAGGAGACAGAGATTTCCATGCCTGCAAGAGGCAGACTTGTGAGAGCAGTGACTTACAGAACGCTTCTCTGCAGTGGCCCCACATCTTTGGAACAAGCTGCCATCAGAGGTCTGCCATGCTCCGGCATTGCAGACTTTTAAGAAGGCCTTGAAAACGCATTATTTCACCTTGGCCTTCTCTGGTTAGGAATGCTGTTGTTGCTGTTACTGCTGTTAACATTGTTGCTGGTGTTATTGTTGGCTTTTACTGTTGTTTTTATTGTGTTAATGCTTTTATCACTTTTAATATTTTAACTGTTTTTATGTATTATATTGCTGTAAACCACCTTGGGAGGGCTTCTGCCCTGAAAGGTGGTCAAGAAATATTTTAAATGAATGAATGAATAAATAAATAAACCCTTCCCCCTGCATTTGCCATGTTGCGTGGTCATGTGGCCATTCCAGGAAATGCTGCCAGGTTGCAAGCCTTTCTGAAAACAATCTTGTGACACTGGGCATTTTAGAAGGTGGTTGTTTTTTTTTTGTTCATTTGTTTTGTTTTTTAAGGCATTATGGGGCCCCTTGGCCACCTCATTAAGGATGCAATCCTATGCATGTTTAGGCAGGAAAAAAGTCCTACAACTGGCTGAGGAATGCTGGGAATTGTTGGACTTTTCCCTGTCTAAACATGCATAGGATTGCATCCTTAATAAGGTAAATGGAAATTCTGCTTCCTCCCCAATCCGCAACTAGAAATTTCATCAAAATTCTTTCTTCCCAGCCTCTTTCACATAACTCTTTGTTTCACCCCATGAATTGCCAAAAATAAAATAATAGAAATATTTGATACAGCACAAAACAGACCCCCTTCTCTGCCTATGGACCTCCCTCTCTGAGGGTGGAGATGGAAGTCCACCCCATTCTATGGCCCTGGGGCTCCCTTCCAGGGGACATCGAATACCGGCCTAATTTGGTACTGTATTTAACAAAAGTTTGCAAATGTTTATAATTATTGTTCAAAAATACCTAATTTTCTTTTTTCTTTTCTTTTTTCCCTTTCCCCAAAATAAACATTGCACAGAATTTGGCTGAGGTAAATAGATATATCATGTTTTCACTTTTCTGTTATTAGGCAACAGTCCTTTACCATTATTTTTAAAAAGGTTCTTTTTCACATCTGATTTAAAGTTGACCCAATGTAGCACAAAGGAAGTCGATCAAAAATGATCCTGGAGTTTCTGGCTTTCAATCATTACTTTTCTAGGATGTCGATGGGACTTCCAGAAATCAACATGAAGACAGCCTGGCCCCAACTGCTCATCAGCTATTAAGGATGACAGATTGTACTGAACCACATCTTGTGAGTAAGCAGATTTTGGGTCTGCTTATGCTTAGTGAGTAAGCAGATCTAGTAACCAAATCTAGGGAGTAAGCAGATTCTTGTGTTATGAGCATTCTTGGGGGATGGGGTAAGTGTTTATGTTTTACTGTTTTACAGAGCACTCCTATGGTGCTTGGGAAAGTGTCCCAAAGACCATAGGAAACTGAGAAGTTCCCCCTCTGAGTCCATAGATACTGATAGGGGGAAAATTAATGGGGATCCACCCCACCCCCACCATCCTTTGCATCTACTGTGGAAAGCACCACAAATGTGGAGAGAAGGCACCAAGGAACTGCAGGATTCACATCTCCCATCCCCACCCCTGTCTCCACGACTCCACTAAATGCAGTCAAAAGCATGTCTAGTGCAATCTAGGGATGTACGAAATGACTCACCTGTTTTGTTTCATGACATCTGCGGTGGGGGAGAGTCGCTCCGTCCCTCCCCCTGAAATCTTTGCTGGCCGACTCTGCTCTGTGGCGACTCCGCGGAGCCGCCGGCCGGGGCCACCTGCAGCAACATCTGGCCGGTGCTGGGCTGCGCAGGGATGCAAATGGCGGCGGCCATAGCCGCCATTTGTGGCCCTTTTTTTTGCCATGATAGGCTACGTAAATATTTACGTAGCCTATCACGGTGAAAAAAAGGGAATGCAAATGGCGGTGGCTACAGTGGCTGCCATTTGTGTTCCCTTTTTTTCCGTGATAGGCTACGTAAATATTTACGTAGCCTATCATGGCCTCCGCAGGGACGCAAATGGCGTCCCCGTGTTAGCTGTGATAGGCTACATAAGTATTTACATTGCCTATTACGGGAGAAATCGTGAAGTGAATGGCGGCCGCGGACGTGGCCGCCATTCACAAAGCAGTGCGAACGGCACCAAGTAGGTGCTCTGTTTCACGCGCCTTTCGCAGGGTGGTGGGGTAGGGGGGCTTCATTCCACCATGGATTTCGGAGGGCTGAATGCACTGGCATTTGGCCTCACTGAGATCCATGGCGGAATTCTCCTCCACCCCTAGTGGAACCTGTGTAGAAAGAAGGATGGAGAGGTGAAGAATGCCTCTGACATTCCTCCTGGTCTCCTGGAAGAGCATAGGATTTTCAGAGTGATCCTATTTATTGCCTGATTTGATTTGTACCCTGCCTTTCTGCCCCCCGAAATTAGGGATGGTGCTGCTTTTATAAGCCATGAAGGGTGAGGGTCCAGCACACAAGTGGTAGTCCTCACCTCTCCAGGTATCCTGTCTACAATCGTGGGCTGTACAAATTGGAAAGTATTCATTATATCTGGACAAGCAGGAGATAAAGATACATCCACCAGACCTGTATAAACCATGGCATCCAAGTTGGCACGGATGTGGCTGATTTTATCCGCGAAGTGTCACACGAATTGGTCACAGGCAGCAGGCTATTGAGTGATCCACCTTGTCTTCAGGTGGGCAGGAGCATAACAGGCCTCTGACCACCCAAACAAGCACTGCTGGGTGACTCTGAGCATATGGAAACAATGAGCAGATGGAACCAATGGAACCAATTACCTAGGGAGGTGGTGGGCTCTCCCACACTGGAGGCATTCAAGAAAAAGCTGGACAGCCATCTGTCAGGGATGCTTTGACTTGGATTCCTGCATTAAGCAGGGGGTTGACTTGATGGTCTTGTGGGCCCCTTCCAACCCATTATTCTATAATTGTATGAGATGCAGTAGTGGCAGAGTTCACTACTTTGCTGCCCTCATTGCCATGGAGTAGACTTTCGAATGAGTATCCTGTGTTCAGTTGGACTCATTCTGAGTTTTCCGCCAGTGTTGTTCTAATCAACGTCCCACTCATTTCATCACCCTCAGCACCGTAGAGAACCAGGGGGCTTGTTTGCCTCCATTCTGTGGGAGAGGACATCAGGAGCAATTGCATCAACCACCTGGGCCATTTCTCCACTCTGGAGATCAATGAGGGCTTCAACAGAATCTCCTGTCAATGCACTACATAGATGCCTGCTGGACTGCTCTGTTCATGTTTTTAATGTTCTTATTTTATTGTGTTGAGGAGGTTTTATTGTTGTAAATTGTTGTAAATTGTTCTACACCGCCTTGATGGCTTCAGGCAAATAATAATATTTATAAGAAATGTTGAATAACAACAACAACAATAAACTAATAATCCGATTCTATGTCTCTGAACTGTGATGTCATCTGGGGACTATGGAGCAGAGGATCATGGGATTTGGGAGTTCCTTCCAGAACTTATTTTTTTAAAAAATTCTGGAGAATATCAATCAATAGGAGCTCACTCTTTTGTGCAATGCTTCCTGCCCCTGTTAATAATGTGTGAATATTCTACTGGCCTGTTACACAACACACAGTTCTTATTTCACTGTCTGCAGTTATATTCGGTTAAGTACGATATGAACATCCTCTCAATTAACAGAGTACCTTTAGGGCTTTCCTCGGCCAACAATTTGAGCACGGTTGTCCATACTGTCATCAGCACCTAATCAACTAATGATGGCAGAAAATGAGGAAGGCCATTCCCAATAAATCCAAAGGACAGTAATTTTTCTCTTTTAATGTCCTTCTCTTCCCCCACCCCTTCCTTCTTCCTACGGCACACTGCAGTAAATTAATGCCAATGCGGTTATTACAGTAGCGCTGCTGTAGCAAGTATTCAAGCAATGATCCTCGAATATTTTACCTCAGCATTTATTTGTCCATAAAAATAAAATGGGATTTATTGCAGTCCTGTTTGGTTTGAGGACTTACATAGACAGCAGTTGTGACAACTTCTTATCGCCACTACAGGTATTAGTACCGTTAATGTCATTGTCTTTGAGAACACCCTCTGTCCAAAGTTCCAAGGTTTCTGTAGCAGATTCAAAACTCAAAAGTGAGTAATTAACACAGAAGAATGGATGAATCCGTCAAGTTTGATTTCAGCCTTTTTCTCATTTTTCCAAAGTTTGCCATGCTTTTTTTGTGAAAGCCCACATGGAAAATTCTTCGTATTTTCACACTCCTTTTTCAAAACGTACACATTGTGTATGCATGTCGCATGCATCTTTTCATATGACATGCATTTAATATATATTACAGCCATATTGTGCATGCTTCTCTGTAATATACACATTTTTGTGTGCAGTTTTCTGTACTATATGCATTTTGGTCCACATTTTTTTTTTTTTTTAGTTTGAGCTTTGATTGCGAACTTCGGAAACATGCTGATATCAACATTTGACTGTGTTCCAGCTCATGTACAGTTTTGAGTAGAGTGAATTTGGTTAGTTCACATAAAAAAAAGGGAACTGAACAAATTTCTCTCCTGCCCTTATTAACATATACCCACATCACAACAGAATAAAACGGATTAGAAATCACTACTCTGTGGTACATTCAGCAAGTCAATCAGAGGGATCAAGGTTGGATTTCCAGCCTGCCATAACTCCCTTAACTTCCTGAAAGACTTTTATAAAAAGTCTTTTTTTTTTTTTTTTACATTTATAAGAAAAAGTGGCCTCACTGGCAAAGAACACCTATTACCAGCTTCAACTATGACCATTCCTGGACAGGGATAGCCTGACCACAGTGATTTATGTACTGGCAACCTCATGATTGGAGTATTGTAACTAGAGATGTTGGCAAAATCTGCAGTGGAACCAAATGAGTTCAGGTTTTCATGAACCTGACCCATGGATTCCATGGTGGATCAGCTTCTCCCCTGTCAGGATGATTCCATGGAGTTGCGGACCGTTTTTCTAATTTTTCTAATTTTTCTGAATTTTTTTTGCAAATTTCATCATACAAAAATACACAAGATAATAATTAAAAAAAAAAACTGACCAAAAATGTGCATTTTCCACATAGGCTAAAGCATGAAAATGCACATTTGGGGGGAATTTGTGCATTTTTGTACATGCAAATTTGCACAAGTTTGGAGTCAAAGAAAATCCCATTCTGTGGATGCACAGATGATGGAATGAAAGACACCTCACAATCCATGAAACACAGATGGAATGGATTTAACACAATTCATACATCCCTAATTGCAATGCACTTTATGTAGAATTGCCCTTGAGATTAGGGATGGGAGGATTCCCTACCTGTTGTTCTGGCCGGGAATCTGCACTTGGCGGGAGGTGATCCGTTCTTCCCCCGGAATCCTCTTTGGCCAGCTCCACTCTGCGGCAATTCCATGGAGTCTCTGGCCAGCTCCAAAGTGCCAGCGATACGGCCACCATGCCATATCGTTGGCTGAGGGGGATTGACTGTGGCTGCAAATGGCATCCAGACTATGCCATTTGCGGCCATAAAGGTCTTAGTTTCAGGTAAATGCAACCATAACCAATAGCTGCATTTACCTTAAACTAAGACCTTTATGGCCTCAGATGGTGTACTGAATGCCATTTGTGGCCGCAGTCAATCCCCCTCAGCCAGCGATATGGCATGGCGGCCATATCACTGGCGGTCCACAGCCGGAGGATCTGGCCGAAGAGGATTCTGCAGGAAGGTGGAGGTAAGTGCTCCGTTCCACCATGGACTCCAGGGGGCTGAATTCTTTAGAATCCGGCCTCATTGGAGTCCATGGCAGAATTCTCTGCCATCCCTACTTGCTGTTGGTTCAGAAGCTGTAGTTAGTACAGAATACAGCAGCTAGATTGCTCAGTGGAACTTCTTACCACATGCATGTCACTCCTGTGCTGAGAGCTCTGCACTAGCTGCCAATTAGCTACTAAGAGAAGTTCAAGGTGTTACTGTTGGTTTATAAGGCCCTAACATCTCAGGACCAGGTTATCCAAGAGACCACTTTTTCCCATATAGGCCACCTGTGCTCTACATTCTGATGGGGGGAGGTCGTGCTCACCAAACCACAGACTATTGATGTTCATTTGGCCATAAAGTGGAGGAGGGCCTTCTCTGTTGTGGCACCCACCATAATCTCCCCATTGAGGATGTGCAGCCACATAAACAATGTGATGTGGCTGCTGCAAAAGGCAAAAGCTATTTTGAGGTTCATTAATAGAAGCATAGCCTCCAAATCCCGGGAAGTACTAGTTCCCCTCTACTCAGCACTGGTTAAGCCTCATCTGGGGTACTGTGCCCTGTTCTGGGCACCACACTTTAAGAAGGATGCAGACAAGCTGGAGAGGGTTCAGAGGAGGGCACCAAAGATGATCAGGGGACTGGAAACTAGGCATGGTGGAGAATTCCGACATGGATCTCAGTGAGGCTGAATGCCAGTGCATTCAGACCCCTGAAATCCATGGTGGAACGAAGCCCCCCCGCCCCCCCATGAAATGGGCCCAGAATGGGCTTCTTCCATATAGCTGTGATAGGCTACATAAATACTTACGTAGCCTATCACGGCTAACGCAGGGATGCTGTTCGCGTCCCTGCGGAAGCCGTGCTACGTAAGTATTTATGTAGCCTATCATGAAAAAAAAAACAGCGAACACAAATGGTGGCGGCTACGGCGGCCGCCATTTGTGTTCTCTTTTCTTTCTGCCGTGATAGGCTATGTAAATATTCACGTTGCCTATCATGGCAGGAAAAAAAGGGAACGCAAATGGCAGCTGCCGTAGCCGCTGCCATTTGCTTTCGCTTTTTTTTTGTGATAGGCTACGTAAATATTTACGTAGCCTATCACAGACCTACACAGGATGCCATTTGCATCCGCACCAGCCTGGCAGTGGCTGGAGGCCCTGCTGCGGGTTGGCCCGGCTGGTGGCTCTGCGGCCCAGCCGTGGAGTGGAGCCAGCCGGGCAGGATTCCAGGGGAGAGGAATGGATCGCCTCCCCCCCCGTTGAGGATTCCGGGGGGAGGAACGGATCACCTCCCCCCACCTGTGGAACCTGGCAGAGCCAGGTAAGCGGGGTTTCGTACACCCCTACTGGAAACAAAGCCCTATGAAGAGAGACTGAAAGAACTGGGCATGTTTAGCCTTGAGAAGACTGAGAGGAGATATGATAGCGCTCTTCAAGTTCTTGAAAGGTTGTCACAGAGAGGAAGGACAGGATCTCTTCTTGATCATCCCAGAATGCAGGACACGGAATAATGGGCTCAAGTGACAGGAAGCCAGATTCCGGCTGAGCATCAGGAAAAACCTTGTGACTCTTAGAGCAATACGACAATGGAACCAACTACCTAAGGAGGTGGTGGGCTCTCCCACACTGCTGGAGGCATTCAAGATGAGGCTGGACAGCCATCTGTCAGGGATACTCTGACTTGGCTTCCTGCATTGAGCAGGGAGTTGGACTCGATGATCTTATAGGCCCCTTCCAACCCTATGACTCTATGATTCTATGAGATCAGGCAGGCTGCTTAGTGTTTCCACCGACAACTTAAAACACATTTGTTTGTTCAGGTTTTTTTCCTGCCCACTACTACTGCCAGCTAAGCCTGGTTGTTTTAATGAGATTTTATTTTTCTTATCACTGTTTTATTGAGTGGTTTTATGCTATTTTTCCATGTTTTTATCTTGTAAACCACTTCCGGATTTTTCTTTTTAACGACTGAACAACAACAACAACATAAAAAGCTTCTGAAATAAATAAATAAATATCCTGTCTTTCCTCCACAGAGTTCAAGGTGGTGCACATATAGTTCTCTCCCAATGCATCCTCGTGACAACCCTGTGAGGTGGGTTCGGGTGAGAGATAATGCGTGAGCCAATGTCACACAGTGAGCTTTGAAGCGTAGTGGTGCTTTGAACCTGGGTCTTGCTGGTCTTAGGCCAACAGCTTGAATACTACACTACAGACCCTGCTAGCTCTCATGAACAGTGCTCCAGTGTTATACAAACCTGAAGCAACCATGAGAGACAAGTCATTCAGCCACGTACACTCTGGCACTTAAAAGAAGCTAACCACTGTGTTCCAGACATACCAAATTATGTATCAGATTTTTAAAATAGTTAAACAGAAAGATAATTGTGTGTGTGTGGGGGGGGGGGATATTGGTGCAAGTCTTTTTTTTCAGATAGGCCATTCAGGTGAGGCATCCTCAAATTAATAAAAGATTTAGGGTAATACAGTTTGCTGGAGGATTGCAAGGGCGGTTGGCTTGGTGTGAAATAACTTGTGAAATGAGCTTCAGAATGGATATTTGCCAGTTATGAAACCAGTCACTTAGAATTTTGCCAGTTTCTTTTAAACATAAGAACATAAGAAGAGCCATGTTGGATCAGACCAAGGGTCCATCTAGTTCAGCATTCTGTTCACACTATGGCCAACCAGGAGCCCACAAGCAGGGCATGAGCACAACAGCACTCTCCCACCCATATTCCCCAGCAACTGGTGTTCATAGGCTCACTGACTCTGGTACTGGAGGTAGCACATAGCCAACAAGGCTAGTAGCCATTGATAGCTTTGTCCTCCAGGAATTTGTCCAACTCCCTTTTAAAGCCATTCAAAATGGTGGCCATCACTACATTCTGTGGTAGTGAATTCCATAGTTAAACTATGTGCTGTGTGAAGAAGTGGAATCTTTTGGAAGATTAATATCCTTCAAGTCCCTGTACATTCCAGCGAGTCATTGAAATTCCCAGAGCTCTGTAATTAGGCATATCCTGCTAGTTATGGAGGTACTTTCTGTACATTAGCAGTGTGGAAGTCTCTCCTCGAGAGTTCTAGGCCAGACATGCAAGTGTTCTCCTCTTGTGTTGTACAGTTTTTTCCTTTCATACGCTTAGCCTAATGGTGCTTTCAGCTTGTAACAATTTCCAGAGGGGGTGCTGTGTTTAGACTGATGCATCAAAAACAACAAAGAATTGTTATGCTGGAATACATTTGTCAGTCTTTAAGGTGCCACAAGACTCTTTGTTGTCTTTAGCCTTGGGGGCTACAACAAGAGCTTTGAATATTCATCTCATAATTTGGCAGTTCATAGCAAATCGCTACCCCTTCTGCTTCCTGTTCCAGCCCCCACACCCTTATCTGAGGTACTCTCTGCATCTCCTAACTGCAGAAATACTTTCTCTTGTGTTTGTACTCTCTCTCCTCCATTTTTGCAGGTGACTAGAGAGACTACTATTGCTACTTAAGCTTTTTTTCATTCTAGCTAGCTACAGGTATGGCAGTGTTACCTGATTATCATCCATACCATCTGACAATAATTTTGAAATAATGTTTAAAAAAGAGAGACTTCAGCGTGGTGGCCCCCTTCCTGTGGAGGTCAGGCAGGCACCAACATTGTGTTGCTTTCAGCACCTCCTGAAGACATTGTTCTGTCAAGAGGGCGCCTTCCTTGGGTGACCAGCCACAGTTTATTAAGTTTAGAATCTGTTTCTTTTAAAATGTTTTAATTGTTTTAATATCGTGTTTTATTCTTTTATCTGTTGTTCACCATCCGAAATCTTCGATGTAGAGTGGTATACAAATATTGTAAATAAACAAACAAACAAACAAAATAATAAGCAGCACAAGTCAAAGCATATTGACTCAAACGTTCCAGTGAGTTCAACAGGACTGATATACCCAGGTAAGTGCACAATAGGATTACAGCCACAAAGAGCAATCCTATGGTGGTGGTGAGATTCTGTGGCAGAGTAACTAGAGACATGAAGGCCAGGGAGAGGGAGGGACAGGAAAAAGGAGAGGGGAGAACATTTCTTTAACTACCCCCCCATTCTCCCCCAAAGGGATTGGGAGGAGGGGGATATCTCCTATTTTTTTTGTTTTTTCCCCCCAGGGTGTGTGTGTGTGTGTGTGTCCACATGCACACAAGACTTCACATCTGTAGGAGAAACCACCAGCTGGAGGCTCCAATTTCAGTGGGGCCATGAATCCAATCCAGGCTTCAGTCAAAATCAGCCAGAACTCTAAAGGAGCTGTCCAAGATGCTGAACCCTACCTCCAAAGTAATTTCTGCACCTTGGATAGCTCCTTTAGAGTTCTGGCTGGTTCTGACTAAAACCTGCAATGGGTTCACAGCCTCACTGAAATCGGACCCACCAGCTCCAATATCGAAATACCTGTCAACTCACTGTGGCCAGTATAGCTGATTGAAGCAGCATCCCCCCCCCGCCCTTTTCTGGGGTTTGTGTGTCAGGGGGTAGGTTTTCCTTATTCCTTTACTTCCCACTGTGGTCAATAGAAGGGAATTAGCTACATTTAGGGCTCAGTTTGGGGAGTGGGGCATCATTTCCTTCATACAGTCTCCCTGAACCATAACTGGCTGACCAAAAGACAATGCCTTCCTATTTGTCTGGAAGCAGACTGAAAAATATACTACTGGGGGGGCATCGGAAAAGTGCCGTCTGGTGTTTTCTCTCCTATGACTTTGCTCACCCCCACCCCCACCCAACCCCCTGCAGCCATGGGCTTATTTGCTACCGGGAACTTGGTCAGTGACCTGCTATTTTAAATTCCCCATCATGTGAAGAGATGCTATGCTGGAGGCATTGTGGAAAACTGAAATGACTGGTTACTGAGCTATCTGGTACAGAGGCCTAGTGCAAGTGTCAGAACTAGGGGCCCCTGTTGGGGCAGGGGCACCTTGGCCACATCCCCAAGGTACATGATCTGCCTGCCTGCCTGCCTGCCTGCCTGCCCGCCCGCCTATCTATCTATCTATCTATCTATCTATCTATCTATCTATCTATCTATCAATCATCTATCTATCGAATAGATTGTGTGTGCACATCTGTTGAACAGATGGTGTATGCACACATGGGATCCAAAACAGACATTACTTTAAAGGCATAGCTGCTGGCTACATGTTTACTGTACAGTAAGCAAAGGGGGGCTGCTGATACAGATCAGGGCTGGCATGTGGGGGATAGGAGGGCTTTAGGGTGCAAGGTAGGAGATGGACAGGGGAGATCATTCCCTCTGTGCCTCTCCTGCCCTGCTTTTTCTGCTAGACAGCCATTTTCGGCTATCTAACAGCGGGGGGGGGGAGCGAGAGAGAAGGCTGCTGCACAACACATAGGATGTGTGGTACAGGCAGATCTGCTTTCCCTGCCCTGGAACGCCCCCAGCCCCACCCCTTTTCAGCTGGTCCGCACTCCTCTTCCGAGCACAGAGGACGGGGCTTCTCCACACTGTTTCCGAGGCAGCGCAGATGTGGGCGGAGGTTGGTTCCTGGAAAACAGCATATCCTATGGCTGTCTAACTGCTGTCTAGTGGCCACAGGATTGCTCCCTAAACTTTTTTTTTCCCCCTCCAGCTAGGGATGTATGAAAGCCACTTACATTTTCGAAGGGTGACATTCGTAGTAGGGGGGAGGATAGGGGTGGACGAAAGTCACTTACCTTTCGTCGAAGCTTGTTCGCAGTGGGGGTGAGGCGCTTCGCTGCTCCCCCAGCGAAGTTCAGGCTGGGGGAGGAGGCTTCCCACCTCGCCCCGGCCAAAATTCAGGCCGGGGGGGAGGCTTCCCACCTCGCCCGGCCGAAATTCAGGCTGGGGAGGAGGCTTCCTGCCTCGCCCGGCCGCGAACTCGAAAGTTTTTTTTTTTAAAAAAAAAACGCCCCCGTGATAGGCTACGTGACGATTAACGTAGCCTATCACGGCTAGATCTGCAAAGTCAGCTGTGATAGGCTACGTTAATCTTCACGTAGCCTATCACGGGTGACTTTAAAAAAAAAAAGCGCGTACGCTAATGGTGGCCCCCATAGGGAGCCACCATTCGCGTTCCTTATTTGGTCGCTGTAGTCTACGTAAATCTTTACGTAGACTACAGTGACCAAATAAGGAACGGGAATGGCGGCTCCCTATGGGGGCCGCCATTATCCGTACGCGCTTTTTTTTTTTAAAGTCACTCGTGATAGGCTACATGACGATTTATGTAGCCTATCACGGCTGACTTTGCAAATCTAGCCGTGATAGGCTACGTTAATCATCACGTAGCCTATCACGGGGGCGTTTTTTTTTCTTTTATTGGAATGGCGGCGGCGGCAGCTGGTCGAAAGACCGGCTGCCGCTCCCGCCCCGCACGAACACCCGCCGAACCGCCGGCCGGACCCGCCACCGGGAGGGACATTTGGCGAAGGTAAGTCCCGTCCCGGGGGGTGCGGGGTGCGGGGGGGCGGGAGATTTCTCCCCGAAACTTGTTCGGGGGGCTAAACACGCTGGCGCTCGGCCCCCTGAAGTTTCGGGGAGAAATTCTCCGCCATCCCTAGGGGAGGCGCTCCGTCCCTCCCCCCCGAAATTCTGGCCAGCCGGCTCCGCTCCACAGGGATTCTGCAGAGCCGCCGGCCGGCTCCGCCAGCGGCCGGACATCCGGCCAATGGCTAGCAGCGGACATCCGGCCGCTGGCTAGCATTTGTGAATGGCAGCAGCCGTAGCCACCGCCGTTTGCATCCCTGCAGTCAGCCGTGATAGGCTATGCAAATGTTTACGTAGCCTATCACGGCTGATTTAAAAGAAAAAAAACGCGCGTACGCAAATGGCGGCACCCATGGGCACTGCCATTTGTGTTCCTTATTTTGGCACGTCTTAGTCTACGTAAATATTTACGTAGACTAAGACGGCGAATATAAGGGGAAGGCAAATATCGTAGCATCTACGCTATTTGCGTTCCCCTTATTTTCTCCGTCTTAGTCTACGTAAATATTCATGTAGACTAAGACGTGCCAAAATAAGGAACACAAATGGCAGTGCCCATGGGTGCCGCCATTTGCGTACGCGCGTTTTTTTCCCTTTAAATCAGCCATGATAGGCTACATAAACATTTACATAGCCTATCATGGTGTTTTTTAAAAATCTAGCCTTGATAGGCTACGTAAATCTTTACGTAGTCTATCACTTTTTTTGTTTTGTTTTGTTTTGAACTGGAAATGGCGGCGGCAGCAGCCGGTCAGAAGACTGGCCACTGCCGCCGCTGCACCACCGCCGCACCGCTGCCGCACCGCCGCTGAACTGCCGCCGGAGCCACTGCCACCAGGAAGTTCTGCCCAAGGTAAGTCCCGTCCCGGGGGTGGCGGGGGGGGGGTCAGACTGTTCCACCACCGATTTCGGGGGGCTGAATGCACTGGCATTCAGCCTCCCTGAGATTCGTGGCGAAATTCTCTGACATCCCTACCTCCAGTCTGGATTGGGGACCTCATTCCTGCAATTGCTATTGCAAAATAGTGATGTATTTGCTTTATGGATCACTATTTTGCCATAGAAAAAGCAGGTCGGGGGTACTTCAAAACAGTGTCTGCTTTGGTTCTAAGAGTGAAGTGCCTCTAGTTTTAATCCTGGGGGGGAGGGCGGTTGTGACCCTGATATTTAAAGACGTTTGTTATAGGGATGAAATGGGCTAAAGATGTACACCTCTGTATCCTTGGGGTAGGATAAGAAAGATATTTAACGAAATCTAAAAAGCAGTTTATTGAAGAACATTGAGGGGTGGAGGGAGAAGAAGAGAATTATCTGTTTTAAATGTCTTTGTTCCATCTGCAACATGGACTTATTTTAACCATCACAAGTGTGGGCTGCTTACTGGTTCTTGTGGCTGTGAATTTTGCTTACGTCTAACAAAATATTGGATAATGAAGATAGAAAACCAATAGGTGGGGGAAAACATATAACAAATGGCTTAGGATGCATTCGGTATGTAATTACTTACATTTTTTCACTAACTACCATATAAGCAACACTTTTAACAAGGCAAATTGGTCTCTGGAAGACACATTCTGCTTACAAAAAGAGCTTCAATTTACTTACACAATGATAACTGAAAAATTTGAGCTGGGGGGTTGTGGTGGGGTGGTGGGTTTGTTTGTTTCATGGCTTTTTTTTTTTTGCTGTGTTGCAGTCAATGTTCACTGAGCTCACACTCTGAATGTGTGATTAATCATATGTGTGCTGGACTTGCCAATAAATACCAAAACCTTAAACTCTTAACAACTTCCTCATTTTGTGTGGTCATTCCAAATAGCTAAACAACCAGAAATTGTCAATGTATGCTGAGATCAATGCTCCAAGGTCTCTACATAAGATTGATTTCACTCTCTGAGGACTTCATCTCTCTCATCAACAAAAACACTTTGTCCTCCCTAAATAATCCAATCGAATGCCATGCCATCCTCCCACAGAGCTGCAAGAGATCTAAACTGCTTGGATTAATCTCTGCTGTAGAACTGGCCTCAAAGGGTCCTCTTTACAGCTCGTTGCAACTTTACAAATATACCCCAAAGGAAGAAGATTTTGATCCAGGGGCAGGCGAAAACAATTAAGCTGAGCTTGAAAGTCAATGAATTGGGCACACAGAAACATTTTAAATGAGGCACACATCTGCATGGGGCCAGAGAAAAGTTTTAGCCCAGTAACTAAGATATTTGCCACAATTCTAGGATTCTAAGGCTTCTTTCAAGAAAAAAGGTGGGTAGTTCTAGCGATCCACAAACAGAACTACTCTAGGGATGGAGAGACCTGCAGGTTTCAGTTTCTCTCCATTTCTCATTTTCCCAATCTTACATTTGGTTCATCTCACACTTTGAGAATTTCTCCAATCTTAAATTCAGTTTGTTCTGAACATTCCACATGGTTTGAACCAACAGTTACATGAATGTTCATAAGCATTTTCTCCTAATACATGCATTTTTGTATGCATTTATGCCAAATATACACATCTTTTGCAAGCAGTTTTCCTAAAACAATGCATCTCTGAGCATTATATATGCATTTTTGTATGCATTTTTGGATTGGAGGACTCCATTGCAAAATTCAGGAAAGTTTGAATGTCGAAGGGTGAGTTTCAGTTTGTATAGGCCAGGGATGAGGAACCTATATCAGCACAGGGACCAAATTCAGTTTTAGAGAAGCTACTGACAGTCCATTTACAGTGGTGGGCAGCAGAGCTGAAGGCAAAGGGGCATATCCAGAGGCAAAAGGGATGGGACAAAATATACAAACAATAGCAGTATATTATAGCTTAACACCCTTACTGCCACTAACAAAGCCTTAGGAGAGACATTTCAATCATTTGGAATGGGGGGAAAACTGTACAAAAGTTAGGAAATGAATGATTGGGGGAAAGGGGCCAGGGGAAAGAGTGTGGCCATCTTGAGAACCACAGTGGACCATATTGGCACTGGATTGGGCCAGATTTGATTCCCAGGCCTGAGTTTCTCCACCCTTGATGTAGTGGTTCAGAAGTGCAAAATTAGATGTTTGCATTAAAACATGAATTGAATGAATTCCCCCCCTCCCTAAATTATACTTGCACAATGGTCAGGGATGTGCAAACCCACCCCAGCCTGGGTTCCCCGGGCACCCACTGAAGTTCCGCCCCTGCTCACCCCCCCTCCCCCGGACCCACACTTGAGCCACCACAAGCTTGGCAAGTCACCGACACTCACACCGGGCCCATTTGGTGAGCACCCACCATTTTGACACTTTTTTTTTAACAACAAAAAAAGGGAGCTTAAAAAATGTGCATATTATTTAAAGATATGCAGTTTGGGAACAGGAAAGCTTAATATGCACAATATTCAGGGGGAAATGGTGGGTGCTCACCAGATGGGTTGGGGTGAGTCCAGGAGGACACGAGCAGGGGCAGGCAAGGGCAGGGGTTTGGCAGGTGCAGTCTGGGGGTTCTGGGCAGGGAGGGGATGGACTCCGGGACCCAGTTTCGGGACCCCCCAAAATTGGTGGAGAAATGGTCCGTCCCCCGCCTCCCCCGGGATGGGACTTACCTTTGGCAAATGTTATGGCGGCAGCAGCTCCCGGCGGCGGTTCGGCGGCAGTTCGGTAGCGGTTCAGCCGCGGTTCGGCGGCGGATCGGCGGCTGGTCTTCCGACCGGCTGCCGCTGCCGCCATTTCCAAGTAAAAACAACAACAAGAACAACAACAACAACAAATGTGATAGGCTACGTAAAGATTTACGTAGCCTATCATGGCTGACTGCAGGCCTGGGACGCAAACGGCGGTGGCTACGGCCACCGCCATTTGCGTCCCGGCAGGAGAAGAACTTTCGTGGCCGGAGAGGTGGGGTGCTCCCCCCCGGGCCAGAATTTCGGCGGGGAGGGATGGGGCGCCTCCCCCGCACCGCGAAGCAAGCTTCGGAATCAGGTAAGTGACTTTCGTCCATCCCTAGAATTATGACGGCTGGAGCTAGAGTGGGATTTGTGGAAACTGGAGGCCTCTCCTTTAATACTTGAACTTGGGACCACCTTTACTTTCCAGGAAGATTCTTCTATGGCTGTACTCATGTTGCAATACTTATTTGTAACAACTATAGCATGTTATTTTCATGAACAATGACTTTGGTACAATCCATTGAAAAGTTTGTGCAGCCTGATTCTTGTGTGTATACTCAGAAATAAGTCTCACCAAGTTCAGTAAGGTCTCCTACCAAGTAAGCGTGCCCATGTTTGCAGCCTTAATATCTTAAAAATGTTGTAAAGATGGGAATGTGTAATAAACAATATGGTGGCGGGAGAGGGGAGGGAAGACTTAGTTCTTTGGGAACCTAAAAATAGATTGAAAGGGTCTTACTGACCATTCTCCAGAGTTCATATAGATTTCTTGCTGACATTAGTTCCTCTGAATTGAATGTCAGACTTACTGTGAACAGTTTTTTTTAAGGCTATGCCTTTATCATTATTAGAAGGGCAAGATGAATGAAATATCATGGTTATCATTAGAAAAACCTGTAAAATATATTTGTACATTATCTTGGGGCAAATACAAGTGCCACATGTTAGGAGCGGCTAGGCAAAGAATGCAATGATATACCGTTATGCCCCGAAGGCCATATCTATGAAGCAAGCAGATGTGGCATAGTGTGCTTGCACATGCAGAATCCGCCAAGTTTCATTGTGAAGTGGAGGAACATACTTTTTTTCTGAGGGCTGCACATTCAGATATAAAAAGATTGGTACTTAAGTTCTCTCTTTCTAGAAATGGCCTGTAAAATTAGTGAAAGGTTAGAATGCATTTGTGTAACAAAGACTGCAAGGGAACTATGGACATTTTTATTCTCTTCATACCATCAAGGATTTATAGAAATAAAATCTGAATGCAAGCAACCAGAGTTGGGGGTGTGGTGGGATTAATGGGAAATAAAATACTGTATATTTTCACTTGTATGTATGGTTGCAATGAATTTTAACCCAGTTTACACAAGATCACCTTCTTCTTCATTCCAGAGGAGTCCCAAATATTCTGGATGCACAATCCAATCCTGGGGAATTACAATCATTGCCGCCCTATGCATTCATCATTTATTTAATAAAAGAATGTATATCCTGTCTTTCAGTTGCCATGTTTGACATTCGAGGTGGCTTACAACAAGAATAAAACATAGGCAGAACAAAGTAGACAGAAACAGACCCCACACCAAAATAAATAAGGGCTCAATCCTATCTGGGTAGATACCAGCCTCCGAAATCGGAGGCTGCCGACTATCTATGCAGGGCAGCTGGAGCATGGAAGGGATCCTGTCCTCCATGCTCCAGCCATCCCATGTTTTTGCCTAGATGGGAAATTTTGCCCATCTAGGTGGGGCTATGCAGAGGGGGAGGGAAGGGGCCTGAAGAACTGGGACCGCCCCCTTTTCCCGATCTCCATGCTCTGTTTCCAAGGGCAGAGATGTAGATGGCGTGGAGAGAATTGCACTGTCTACGTGGGGATGGGGAGCATTGTTTCTGGGAACCGAGGTCAGAGCCTTGGCTCCAAATTCGGTTCCCAGAAACTGAACAATCCTCTGGACCTCTAGACAGTGCCTATTGGCCATAGGATTGCTCCCGAAAGCTGCTAAAAATTATGTATCAATGAAGCCCACAACAAAAGCCTCCTAATAAGCAAGCTATTTAGGCTTCTCGGGGAGGGAGTATCACAGCTGAAATATGCTGACTAAGAGCGCTCTCTGACATATGTCCATCTGCCAAATCTCAGACAGTGATGGGAGACGGAGCAGGGTTTCCAGTGTTGAGCAAAGCATGTGGGCAGATGCATATAGGAGGAAGTGGTCCTTAACATATGCCAGCCCCAGTCCATTTAGGCCCTAAATGGACTGGGGCTGGGATACATTAAGGACCACCTCCTCCCATATGTATCTACCCACATCTTTGCTCAACATTTTGGGGCTTGAAATGCAAGAGCCAGCAGTATGAATTGGGCTTGAATGGATCAACAACCAATATAGATGAAATAATATCTGAGTTACATGCATGTATTTATGATTTTAATTAGTGAATTTCTATGCCATCTTTCAACCAAACTGCAAGTATTGGAGACAAATCTGCAGGATTTTGTGTCTCAGCCTAGAAATACAAATGGCAAGATTGATTGGAAAATGTGTGAACTGCTTGTAATTGTCATTAGCCAAGTCAGATTAACTGTAGTTGGTCTTCTGGCTCTGGGGAGGGCAGAAGGTAGATCAGGATCTACTAGTTAATCTCAGGGTGATTTTCAGTAGATCAGGAAGTGTTTATGAATGCCAATTGTCTAACCATAAGCAACAATTGACTAAAAAGAATGCTTCGTGGGAAAAACCAAAACAAACGAACAAGGAATGAATTTGTGTGTGAAAGGAATCTGGTACTGATTAAAAAATTCCTGGGCTAAGCATGTGCTCAGAAATACCCAGTTGGTGGACCTCATAGTTTCAGTAAAAAAAATAAAATAATAATCCTGCAAGCCTCAAGTCACCCTACTCCTTCAAATGATTATCTTTTCTAATCATAATTTTCCATTATCTGTTGCCTTTCTCTACTCCACAGACTTAACTCGGGATATGCAGCACATATGTTAAAAGGGCATACACTTAAACATTGTAACAGCTTCATATCAAGGTGGTCTTTATGAATATTGCATTATTTGTTAAATTATATTGCCTACTCAAAGATGCTTGCAAAAAATAAAATAAAAAATAAACCATTAAAGGCACACATCCAACTGGCACCCCAGCCAGTGTGGTGTAGTGGCAAGAGTGTTGGACTGGGAGCTGGGAGATCCGGGTTCTAGTCCCCACTCGGCCATGGAAGCTCACTGGGTGACTTTGGGCCAGTCACAGACTCTCAGCCCAACCTACCTCACAGGGTTGTTGTTGTGAGGATAAAATGGAGTGGAGGAGGATCATGTAAGCCATCTTGAGTGCCTTGCAAGAGGAAAAAAGGCGGGATATAAATGCAATAATAAATAAATAAATAAACAATACTTAAGCCTTGTTTTGTTGGGAGAGTTTATTGTACTGTTGCTGCTGTCACAGCCGCCTCTTTCAAAGTTTTATTGGCAATGCATTTTATAACATCGCTTGCAGTGGGTTGGAAAGGCAAGTGGAGGCACCTTCTAATCATTCCACAACTATGAATAAAGCATTTGTGCATCACACCTTAATTTAAAGTGCTGCTTTTGAAAACTTAACCTGAAATGTTCTGAAAGCTGACACCTATTATTGACTCTGAGTACCACCAAAAATGTTGTTCAACCATTGTGGGCAATGGTTGGAGTTTCTCCCGTAGCACTGAATATAAGAACCTATGTGGAATATTGACATTGCTCAAATTATGGAGGGAGGGGAAGTGGGAGAGTCCACAATTGAACCCACCAGCCGCAGCCCTGTTACTTTAGTCAAATTGCACCTTCCACCAAAGCCTTCTTCAAGTCAGCAAGAGGGCTGCTACAGAAAGAAGCAGAGGCACCCTTACCCAGCCCCAGTGCTCTTTAATTCAGGTATTCTATCACAGTTAAGAAAATTAAAGGGGCACAGGAGTTCCCTTTCAGTTAAGGTGAGTCACAACAACAACAAAAAGGCTCTGCCATTCTAAGCCTCAAAATCATAATGCTTATAAAAATGACACCTGTACAGCTAATAATTTGAAATTTGGCACCCATGATATACTGATGAGTTCTACAATCATGCAGAATTTCAAAGTGATTTAAGACAAAGTGCCAGAAATGCAGCAAGTTAAAATGTTCTGAAAATGGACACACTTGTACTTTCTACTCAAGTTGCAGCTTGGCATATCATGTAATTCTTTCCAATTCTGGGGGAAACTACTGATGTACATTATTCAGGCTTGTTGAGGAATGGTGCCTTTCGTTGGTTTGGTGAAATCCTGAACAATGGTTTAAAAGTTATCAAGGTTTTTCTGCCTGATGAAAGCCTATGGTAGCAACTGCTGGCAAATTTATGTTGAGCATGTAGGGATGTCAGAGAAATCCGCAATGGAACCAAATGGGTTTGGATGATCATGAATCCAACCCATGGATTCTGTGGCAGACTGGCTCTTCCGTCTTCTCCTGTTGGGTGGATTCTGCCAACTTACAGACCATTTTTCTAACTTTCCTAAATTTTGTACAAAAGTTTTGCCATAGAAAAATACACAAAATTAAAAAAAAAACCAACAGCCAAAATGCACATTCCCTCCATAGGCTAAAGTGTGAAAATGCACATCTCAGGGAATTTATGCATTTTCTCGCGTGCACAATTGCACTTTCACACAACTGCGAATTTCAACAAATTTGGAAACAAAAATCCAGTTCCGTTGATGGGTGGACGACAGAATGAAATGCACCTGACAATCTGCAAAACACAGGTGGAACAGATTTTACACAACCCAGACTTCCCTGTAGTCATGCTCAGTTTCACTGTGAAGCTAGAATGTTGCCAGTACTCCTGTGTTCTGAGAGGAATTCCAGCCAGCATTCTAACAGTGCAGGAGGGGTAGCAGAAAACTGTCAACTGAGAAAAGAGTGAGGTGATGTTTAAGACTGAGGGAATCAGTCTCACTGATTGATAGATCACTGACAAAGAGAGGGAGGAAAAGGGGGAAAAAGCTATGTGGGAATCCTGTCCAAGCTTACTCAGAAGTAAGCTATTCTGAACATATAGGGACATATCTATTCATTTGTACACATCTACTCAGTTAATGACTTCTTTGTGGGTTTTTTGTTTTTTAGGTTTTTTCTTCAGAGCACTGTAATAATAAGTTTCCTTTTTAAAAACCAGGGAAATGTAATGATGAAAAAACCTGCCAGTTTAAAATCAGAGTTAAGGCTATGTGTTGTCGTAGACTCCACAAAGCCAAGAACTTGGAAGCATTCAAACTGCCCCCAAACTGAATCAAAATATTCAGAGGCATGCAAATCTGTTTGCTAAGTAAGTTCTGACCAACATTTTAGTTAAAGAGGGGTGTATCATGCGCCTGTTATGTTATGTATGTTTTTTTATATATATTGTTAAATTTAACTCAGGTAAGATAGATTTAATAGTATGCCAGAGAGAGTGAGGGAAAGGTGGGAGGGGGCTGAGTGTGTGTGCGTGTCTGAGGATTCTGAGGTTATATAAGGGATGAGCTGACAGTTAGAAGTCAGATAGGGTTTAGGGACTGAAGAAACAACATCTAGGTCATGGGGTTTGTGTATGAGCTTTTAGTAGGGGTAAAGTAGGCAGGGAAGTTAGGAACAAGCATTGATTAATAACAAGAGCATAACTTTCATGTTTTAAATAAATCTTTATTTTATTTTAATCCAAATTCCCACATGTTGTTTGATTTTACACTACCTTTATCGTATCTATGTCCTTGTTACTTCTTCTGTAGTGGGTTGAGAGAACCAATTGAGAGTATTGTGTTTCTCTGGAACCCAGAAGGAAAGAGAGTAAAAGGGCTGAAGCCTGTGGGACAGTGGGTACAGCAGTCCCAAAGTGGAAGCAGGTGTCCCTGAGGGGATTAGTTCTCAGTTTCAGAGGAAATGGCTGGGGAAAAATGGAACCTTGGGCGGGAACATCGCAAGAGGCCAACTGAGTTATTTTGGATCATGCAGTGGTCAAATTCCGCAAACATCCCTACCTAATACAGCTGTAGACTCAGCTAGTTCATGGTGGGGATTCCAGTGTTTTAAAAAATATTGTGATCAGTCATTGGATCAAGAAGGAAAATGGTTCAGACAGCTTCCTTGTTTACATATGTGATTTCTCCATTCAGTTAGGGCTCCATGTGTGAAAGCCTACAAAAGTATTTTCCACACATGAGTCAAATACTGCAAGAAAGAAAAATAAGAAGGCCAAGACCAAGATGAAGAAATAAACAGTTTACAGAAAAAGTAATGATGATTTTTTAAAAATCCATGCATAAAACTGAGAAAAAGGTGGTACCATATAATAAAAATATCACCGCCCCGAAACCTATGATTTTTTAAAGGCTAGCCAAAATAAATAAATAAAATATGCAGCCATCTTTTATTTCTCACTCTCACCATTGCAGTTATAGATTCTATTTGACCTATCGGTTTTAAAACAGAGTACCCGAAGGAAAAAAGGCATGCTTTGCAATGATAGAACAAAGAGAGAGAGAGAGAGAGAGAGGAGACAATGCAAATTGATTCTTACATTACAGGGATGTTGCTCCATTTGGCAAAAATCAAATGAGATCTTTTCATGTCCTTGCTGTCAAACAAAAACAACACAAAAACCCCAAACAGAGCAATATTATGAAATTTTTGCTGGGCTTTATTTGTAGCCGCCTTTTGTGTCCAGTCTTTTAAATATGGGGAATTTCTTTCTGCCTTTTTTTTTTTTTTTTTTTTTACTGACAAGCCCACAATTTCCAGAAAAGAAAGCTAGCATTAATTAAGACAGTGCCAGCTGTAATTTTCTTGGGAAGTAAATTTCTGCACAACTAAAGGTTACAGAGACCTTTTCACTGTCAAAATTTACTACAGCCTGTGAATGTTAATGTTTCTAATGAAGACATGTTCTCTGTCCCTGAACTTAAAAGTACCCTGAGAAGAAGGCAAAGACGGGAGAAGGAAGGGGGGAAAAACTGTATTTGACGAATGTATCTGGAGCTTGGGCATTAATGCAGGGTTATGTCTGCTGGTGCATATTGTAATTATAGTGTTTGGATAGCCTTGTTTTCTAAACAACGAATATTTCTATAAATTGGCAAATTTGCATGACGAGTCAGCTTACAGTGGGAACCCTTATGCCACAATAAAGACAGTGGTATAATAAGCATTTAACCTGTTAGGCTGGGGAACATTCTAAACTAACTCTGCTACAGGAATGCTAATGGAGGAGGGAAAATATTCTTCAGTCACTTTGTATGCATCAAACAGGAGAGCACAGGGTCATTTGTATTTCTAATGGTAAAAAAATCTTGGCATTTTAACTTAAATCGTCGACTCAAACTTTCATCTGAGCTTAGTAGAAGCTTTGAGAAAAGGATTCTTGGGATTTGTGGAGGAGAAAGTGTAAGGAGTATCAATTTTGTAGGGATAATAAAATAATCCCTTTATTTAGACTAACCAAGGTTCATAACATTGTATGTGAGCCTGAAAGTTATACAGGAGACTTCCACAGGATGGATATTCATCTCCAAAGTTATTTCTTTTCTTTTTAAAGAAAGACATTAAAAAATAGGGTATACAACACAAACACCCCTACAAAATTTCCCTGATCACCCAAACTGGTTTTTGTTCCCCTTGGAGGGTTAGGCAACCTGGTGCCCGCAGAAGGTTTGTACTGCAACTCCCATAATCCCTGACCATTGGCCATACTGTCTAGGGATTATGGGAATTATAGTCAAGAACATGTGGAGGGCACCAGGTCACCTTCATCCAAATAGGACCTCCAAATCTCTTCTTGATCATCCCAGAGTGTAGGACATGGAATAATGGGCTCAAGTTACAGGAAGCCAGATTCCGGCTGAGCATCAGGAAAAACTTCCTGATTGTTAGAGCAATATGACAATGGAACCAAATACCTAGGGAGGTAGGCTCTCCCACACTAGAGGCATTCAAGATGAGGTTGGACAGCCACCTGTCAGGGATGCTTTGACTTGGATTCCTGCATTGAGCAGGGTGTTGGACTTGATGGTTTATAGGCCCCTTCCAAACCCTACTATTCTGTGATTCTATGATTCTATGAAATTCGCTTTGAATTTTGAGTTTAGGTGAAATTTGTGATGGGGGTGGGGGTGGGACTGAGAATGAAGCAACCTGCTTCAGACAGCACCATAAATAAAGATAGGAACTGATGTCTGAATGATACAGCAAGACTTTAAGGTGCTGTGCACTACAAGGATGGGGCCAGGGGGGAGCATTTGCACTCTGCTTCCAGCAACACATCTTGGGCTGGTACTGTTGGTGGCATAGAATCATAGAGTTGGAGAGGGTCTACATTTATTTATTTATTTATTTATTTACAATATTTGTATACTGGTCCATATCTAAAACAGTTTTTGGAGTGGTGAACACAAATGTTTTATCTTTTGTGTTCACCACTAAAGATAAAAAGGAATGCCTCCTGGAACAGTGCTGAGTGTTTTCAGGAGGTGCCGGAAACAATGCAGTCTTAGTGCCTGCCTGACTTCCAGAGGCAGGGAGTTCCGAAGAAAAGGGGCGACTACATTGAAGGCTCTTCTTCTGGTGGACTCCAATTGGGCCATAGGTCCATGCGGAACCACCAGGAACAAGCCCTCCTATGACCTCAGTGACTAGGCAGGTTGGTAAGGGAGAAGGTGCTCTCTGGGGTATCCTGGTCCCAAGTTGTTTAGGGCTTTGTACACTAGTACTAAAATCTTAAACCTGGCCAGGTAGAAATCCAGTGCAGTTCCCTCAGCAAAGGAGTTACATGCTGAAAAAGGGCAGCTCCCAACAACAGCCAAGCTGCTGTGTTCTGCGCTAGCTCCAGCTTCCGGAGCAGCCTCATGGGCAGCGCCACATAGATTGCATTGCAATAATCCAGACTTGAGGTTACTACTCTCTGTGCCACTGTGGCAAAGCTCTGTGGGCCATCTAGTCCAGCCCCCTACTTGATGCACAAAACTCATAGCTAGAGTATCTCCCAGAGATGGCTGCCCAGATCTGCTTGAACACCTCCAGACAGGAAGAGTCCATCACCCTTCTAGGTCAGTCTTCCCCAAACATGGTGCCCTCCAGATATTTTGACCTACAACTCCCATCATTCCTGATGATTGGGCCATGCTGGCTGAGGCTCATGGGAGTTCAAGTCCAAAATATTGGGAGAGCAGTAGGTTTGTTAAGATTGTTCTAGGCTGCTCAGAACTTCCTTGAGAAATGTTACTTGCCTTACTGAAATGCTTTTGGCTTCCACAAAATCAATCAGACATTTTGCCTGAGCCAGGGTTGGGGAACATGTGGTCCTCCAGATGTTGCTGGACTGCAACTCCCATCAGGCCTAGCCAGTATAGCCAAAGATGAGGGATGATGGGAGCTACTGTCCAACAACATCTGGAGGGCCACGTAGTGCCCCATCTCTGCTCATCCTTCAAAAGCAATTGGAGATTTTGCTTTAGGTGAAACTCAGAGGATCTTTTAATGGAGGTTGGTGGGTGGTGTCATCATTCTAAGTCTTCTCTGACATTCATTTCAGTTTTCAAGATAATAATTCAGTCTTAGAATGGTTACCATCTCAAGATTTTTTTTAAACAAAACAAAACACTGCAGACCAGTCTCAACATCATGGTTACACCCAGAAACATCTCTCTCACAACTTCTATATGAATGTCCAGTCTGAAAAGGCTTCTGTGTTACTGAAAAGCTTGTTCGTCACTACACAGTGTGAAAACAATAGGGATGTACGAAACACCTACCTGGCTCCGTGCCGGGCAATCCGCGGTGGGGGGGATGGGGAAGGCGCTCCGTCCCTCCCCCCAGAATCCTCGACGGGGGGGGAGGCAATCCGGTCCTCCCCCCCAGAATCCTGCCTGGCCAGCTCCGCTCCGCGGCCAAGCCGTGGAGCCGCCGGCCATCTCCGGCCGCCCGCAGCTGGACATCCAGCTGCTGGGCAGCCCTGCAGGGACGCAAATGGCAGCTGTCATAGCTGCCACCAGTTGCGTCCCTGTATTGAGCCGTGATAGGCTACATAAATATTTACGTAGCCTATCACGGCAGGGGGAAAAAAAGCCAGCATACGCAAATGGCAGCGGCTACCGCCATTTGCGTATGCTGGGTTTTTTTCTCCCTGCTGTGATAGGCTATGTAAATACTTACGTAGCCTCACGGCCTCTGCAGGGACACAAATAACGTCCCTGCATTAGCCGTGATAGGCTACGTATTTACATAGCCTATCATGGCTATGAGGTAAGGATGGACGAAAGTCCCTTACCTGATCCCGCAGCTTGCTTCGCGGTGGGGGGGAGGCGCTTCAGTTCTCCCCCTGAAATTCAGGCCGGGGGGGAGGTGCCCCATCCCTCGCCACCAAAATTCAGGCCGGGGAGGAGCGCCCCATCTCCCCGGCCGCGAAATAAAAAAGTAAATTTTAAAAAAAAAACACCACACACGTGATAGGCTACGTAACAATTTACGTAGCCTATCACGGCTGACTTTGGAAATCTAGCCGTGATAGGCTATGTAAATCGTTACGTAACCTATCATGTGTTTTATTTATTTATTTATTTACTTTGTAATGGTGGCGGTGGCAGCTGGTCGGAAGACCGGCCGCCGCCCCCGCCGAAACGCTGCTGAAACGCTGCTGGGACCCACCGCCGAGAGGGACATTTGAAGGAGGTAAGTCCCATCCCGGGGGGTGCAGGGGGCGGAGATTGGCATTGATTGGCAGGGGGCGTTGGCATTCAGCCTCCTGGAGATTCGTGGAGAAATTTTCCGCCATCCCTACTATGAAGAGGAGGAAGCGAATGGCGGCCACAGGATGGCCACCATTCGCAAAGCAGCGCGGACGGGAGCAGGTAAGTGCTCCATTTCGCACGCCTTTTGTGGGTTGGGGGTGGCAGGGACTTCGTCCCGCGCGCCTTTCGTGGGTTGGGGGGGCTTCGTTCCGTGATGGATTTCAGGGGGCCGAATGCACTGGCATTTGGCCTCACCAAGATCCTTCGTGGAATTCTGTGACATCCCTAGAAAACAAGGAAGTAAGTTCTGTACTGCCTCTGTGAATTTTTGACTGCTTTTTCATCGCTTTTGCATCAGTTGTCCCCCAAGAACAGCAAATAAGTGGAAAAGTTAACCTTTGCATACCAGGTTTTTTTCTTTACATTTTTTCACAACCTGTATTGTGCCACTCCCATTTTTAGACTGCCATTTTAAATATGATACATATGATGGGTTTTGTGGTCCAACCCAGCTAGGGGCCAGATACATATGGATGCAGAGTATGAGCACACCTTGTTGGATTCCATTCGCACAAATGGGTACTACACACAGGGCATTGAGCAGGGGGTTGGACTCGATGGCCTTGTAGGCCCCTTCCAACACTACTATTCTATGATTCTATGATTCTATGATTCTATGATTCTATGATTCTATGATTCTATGATTCTATGATTCCTTTCCTTGATCCAGCTGCCAAGGCTGGGTGCATGGAGCTAGTTTAGAAGAGGAAGTCATCATACCATCATCTTGGTGAACATAAACTCATTGGCTCCACTCCAGTCCTAGTGATCTGCAAGAACAAGAGACCCATGCCCAGATACAGATGGGAATGCACATCTGGGCAGTTTAATAGGGCTGGTTGTGCATTGCAATCTGGGTGCACATCTACATCTGTATCCATCTGTGTGGATGATGGCTTTCATGTGTGCATTTGCCTGGTTAGACTGTGGTGATTGCATTTACTGTACATATGGCACCCTGATTAGAAAAATGTCAGTGTACTGAGACAGAGATCACATCAATCAAAAAGGATACCTGGGGAAGGAAGTACCAGCCAGCAGCTGCACCAGGTGGATCCTGATCCTGAGCCTGCTTCTGCCCCTGCCCACAGGTACCTAAGGCGGGGCTGCCAGAGGCTGCTCGGGAAGGAGCCTGGGGAAGGAGGACCAGCCAGCAGCTGCACCGGGTGATCCTGAGCCTGAGCCTGCTTCTGCCCCCGCCCACAGGTACTTAAGGCGGGGCTGCCAAAGGCAGCACCTCGGCGTGCGCCTCGGCGTCGCGCCAAGTGCGACGCTAAGTGCGCACTTAGCGTCGCACTTGGAGTCGCGTAGGACCTGAGGATCTACCCACCTGCCTCTCCAGAGACACCAGCAGCCACAATACCAGCAGCAAATAGCAGCAGCAGAGGGCAGCAGCTTTAAAGACAAGGGGAAAGGGGCAAACATGGACTTTATCTGCTCCTTCTTAGCTGCTGTTCTCTTTTATCTCTTTTATCTTTTATATTCTTTTAAACTGTTGTGCATTTTATATCCTAACATTTTAATATGTGCCTGGGAGGACTATTGGGCAACTCAGGGGGTCGGGGAGGTGCCACTATAACTGTGGTCACGGGCAGGGGGAGGTATGGCGTTGGGAGATTAACAGGCCTGAGCTGAGGAGAAGAGGGGCTAGACACCTTACAGCTGTCCCCTCTTCTGGTTCTTCCCCCAACCTGATGGTTCCTGGCAGCCTTACCAGTCTGCCCTCGGGTCTGATGGTGCTGCTGCTGAATGCCAGGTCGGCCCAAAATAAAATCTCCCTCATCCATGATTTGATTGTGGATGAGGGGGCTGACCTGGCATGTATTACTGAGACCTGGGTGGGGGAACTGGGAGGGGTCACTCTCTCCCAGCTGTGCCCTCCTGGGTACTCGGTGCAGCACCAACACCGACTTGAGGGTCGGGGAGGGGGGGTTGCCGTGGTCTATAGGAATTCAGTCTCCCTCTCCAGGCTTCCTGCTCATTCGAGTGCAGATCTTGAGTGTTTGTACCTTGTGTTGGGTACCCAGGACAGATTAGGGATTCTGTTGGTGTACCGCCCACCCCGCTGCCCATCAGACTCCCTGCCTGAGCTGACGGAGGTGGTCTTGGACTTGGTGTTGAGGACCCCCAGGATGATGGTCCTGGGGGATCTCAACTTCCATGCCAAGGCCGCTGTAACTGGGGCGGCTCAGGACTTCATGGCCACCATGACAACCATGGGGCTGTCCCAACATGTCATCGGCCCAACACATATAAAAGGACACACACTTGATATGGTTTTCTCGACTGGGCAGGAGGATGGTGATCTGAAAGTGGAGGAATTAACATCTGTCCCTTTGTCATGGTCAGATCACTTCCTGCTGAGGTTTAGACTCCTGGCGTCCTTTCCCCTCTGCAAGGGTGGGGGACCTATTAAAATGGTCCGCCCCCGGAGATTAATGGATTCCGATGGATTCCAGAGGGCTCTGGGGGATTTTCCTGGTGGTATGGCTGGTGCTCCTGTCGAAGCCCAGGTTGCTCTGTGGAATGCAGAGATGACTCGGGTGGTTAACACGATCGCGCCCAAGCGCCCTCTCCCTCTGAGCAGAGCCCGGCCAGCTCCTTGGTATACACCTGAGCTGAGGGCAATGAAGCAAGAGGGGAGACAGCTAGAACGCAGGTGGAGGAAAACTCGTGCTGAGTCTGACCGAACACAGGTAAGAGCCCACTATCAAGCCTACTCTGTGGCGGTGAGGGTGGCAAAGAGACAGTTCTTTTCCACCAGCATTGCATCTTCTCAGTGTCGTCCAGCGGAGCTTTTCCGAGTGGTTCACGGCCTGTTACATTCTGGGCCAGGGAGAGAGATGGTAGAACCCTCAGTAGCACGCTGTGACGAGTTTGCACGGCACTTTGAGGATAAAGTCGCTCAGATTCGTCATGAATTGGACACCACCATTAATGCAGTTCCATTGGTAGAGGCGTTCAGAGCACCGTCTGGTCCAGTTTTATTGGATGAGTTTCAGTTACTGAGGCCTGAGGATGCGGACAAGTAGGGATGGCGGAGAATTTCTCCCCGAAACTTCGGGGGGCCGAGCGCCAACGCGTTCGGCCCCCAGAACAAGTTTCGGAGAGAAATCCTCCGCACCCCCCCGCACCCCGCACCCCCCCGGGACGGGACTTACCTTTTGCGAATGTCCCTCCCGGTGGCTGGTCCGGCCAGCGGTTCGGCGGGTGTTCGAGCGAGGCGGGAGTGGCAGCCGATCTTTTGACTGGCTGCCGCCGCCGCCATTGTAATGAAAGGAAAAAAAAAAAAACACCCCCTGATAGGCTACGTGATGATTCACGTAGCCTATCATGGCTAGATTTGCAAAGTCAGCCGTGATAGGCTACGTCAATCGTCACGTAGCCTATCACGGGTGACTTAAAAAAAAAAAAAGAAGAGTGTACGGATAATGGCGGCCCCCATAGGGAGCCGCCATTCCTGTTCCTTATTTGGTGGCTGTAGTCTACGTAAATGTTTACGTAGACTACGGCGAAAATAAGGGCAACGCTATTTGCGTTGCCCTTATTTTCGCCGTAGTCTACGTAAACATTTACGTAGACTACAGCCACTAAATAAGGAACGCGAATGGCGGCTCCCTATGGGGGCCGCCATTCGCGTACGCGCTTTTTTTTTAAAGTCACCCGTGATAGGCTACGTGACAATTCACGTAGCCTATCACGGCTGACTTTGCAGATCTAGCCGTGATAGGCTACGTGAATCGTCACGTAGCCTATCAGGGGGCGTTTTTTTTTTTTACTTTCGCGTTCGCGTTCGCGGCCGGGCGAGGCGAGGCGCCTCCTCCCCGGCCTGAATTTCGGCCGGGCGAGGCGGGAAGCCTCCCCCCCCCGGCCTGAACTTCGCGGGGGGAGCAGCGAAGTGCTCCCCCCCACTGCGAACGGCCTTCGAGGACAGGTAAGTGACTTTCGTCCACCCCTAAGGACAAGGTGATTGGCCAAGTCCGATCGACCACTTGTGTGCTCGACCCTTGCCCTCATGGCTTATTACATCAAACAAGGAGGGGATGTCCGGCTGGGTCCAGGAGGTTGTAAATTCCTCCTTGAGAGAGGGAGTGGTGCCTGCCGCTTTAAAAGAGGCGGTAATTAGACCACTCCTGAAAAAGCCTAACCTGGACCCAGAGGATGTTAACAATTATAGGCCAGTGGCCAGCATCCCCTTCCTGGGCAAGGTGCTTGAGCGGGTGGTTGTAGGACAGCTCCAGGCACTGTTGAATGAAACGGATTATCTAGATCCATTTCAATCGGGCTTCAGGCCTGGTTTTGGAATGGAAACTGCCTTGGTCGCCCTGTGGGATGACCTCTGCTGGGAGAGGGACAGGGGGAGTGCGACCCTGTTGATTCTCCTGGACCTCTCAGTGGCTTTCGATACCATCGACCATGGTATCCTTCTGGATAGGTTGTCTGGGTTAGGAGTTGGAGGCACTGCACTACAGTGGTTCCGCTCCTACTTGGATGGCTGATTCCAGAAGGTGGTGCTGGGGGATTATTGCTCTGTGCCATGGCAATTGTGCCATGGGGTTCCACAGGGCTCTATTTTATGCCCCATGCTGTTTAACATCTACATGAAACTGCTGGGGGAGGTTATCCAGAGGTGTGGGCTGAGGTGCCATCAATATGCAGATGACACCCAGCTCTACCTCTCTTTCTCATCAAAACCAGGTGAGGCAGTGGCTGTTCTGAATCAGTGCCTGGGCATGGTAATGGACTGGATGAGGGCTAATAAACTGAAACTCAATCCAGACAAGATGGAGGTACTGTTAGTGGGTGGTTCGTCTGCCCGGCTAGGTGATATTCAACCTGTTCTGGAGGGGGTTGCACTCCCCCTAAAGGATCACGTTCATAGTTTCGGGGTGCTCTTGGATCCAGAACTGTCACTTGAGGCACAGGTGAACTCAGTGGCATGGAGCACTTTTTATCAGGCTGGTATACCAACTACGCCCTTATCTGGACAGAGATAGCCTAGCTACAGTTATCCATGCTCTGATAACTTCTCGTCTGGATTACTGCAATGCGTTATACATGGGGCTGCCTTTGAAAACGGTCCGGAAACTTCAGCTGGTCCAAAATAGGGCAGCAAGATTTTTAACAGGGACTGGCCTGCGAGCTCATATTACGCCAGTACTTTTCCAGCTGCACTGGCTGCCAGTCCATTTCCGGGCCCAATTCAAAGTGCTGGTGTTAACATTCAAAGCCCTTAATGGCTTGGGGCCAGGTTACCTGAAGGATCGCCTCCTCCCATATGTGCCTGCCCGGACCTTAAGATCATCATCAGTGGCCCTTCTCCGAGAGCCCCTGCCAAAGGAAGTGAGGCGGGTGGCTACTAGGAGGAGGGCTTTTTCTGCTGTGGCACCCCAGCTCTGGAATGAGCTCCCTAGTGAGGTTCGCCTGGCGCCTACATTGTATTCCTTTCAGTGCCAGGTGAAGACCTTTTTATTTTCCCAGGCATTTTAGCATTTTAGCTTTCTAAATTTTTAGCTTTGCTGTTTTAAATCTGTATTTTAAATTCCTGCACTGCTGCTAGGTTTTATTGTGGTTGTATTGTTATATTGTGGTTTTAATGTTCTATATATTTTAAATTGTTTTATTGTGTGCTGTTTGGTTTTAATTTTTGTGAACCGCCCAGAGAGCTTCGGCTATTGGGCGGTATAGAAATAAATAAATAAATAAATAATAAAATACCATTACCAAGAATGCCCTAAAGGTCCAGGATACTAAAGGACTGTCTCCTCCCATGGTATCCTGCCCATACCCTAAGATCCAATGGAAAGGCCTTTCTTTGCTTGCCAAGGTGGGCTGATGCCAGATTGGTTGGGATGCAGAAGCAGAATAGGGCCTTTGCTGCGGGTGCACCCTGGTTATGGAAATCTCCCCAGCTGGTGGTTCATCTGGGCTCTTCATATTTTAGTTTCTGCCATCTGGTGAACATGATTTATTTTAGGAGGCTTTTCATTAGCTTTGGGTTTTATGCTTAACCTGATATTTTAATTATGTGCCACACTGTGTCACTTTTTATGTCTTTAACTGTTCTTCTAGTTCTATGGTATTTTGAATGTTGTCAACCACCTTGGGCTTTTTTTTTTTTTAGCAAAGAGGTGGGATGTATGTTTTCTTAATGAATTAATAAATCATAGAATAGCAGGGTTGGAAGGGGCCTATAAGACCATTGAATACAACAAATCATCAATATGTCTCTTTCCAATAACCTTAGATTATATTGGACAATTTACATCCCTCCCCCCCCCTCCGTACTTAGGCAGATCCCCATTCACCCCCAGCTCAGTTTGGAATTTTAGAATATTTTGGTCAAAAGGGATTTCTGATTGCCTGGTAAAAGGTGACTGCAAGATTCTCAGTGATGATAGGATATAACTTTGTGTTTTTGTACCATCAGCAATAGCTGCTACGGTCAGTTTGAGAAGAGGTATGTGAAGAATTATTCGGTCTAATGAGAGCAGGGATATTACTATACTATCCAGAGAGAAGAAGAATATTTTGCCATTTGTGTCTTGTTCTTTACAGTTGTGGGAGAGTTTGAATATCACTTCCATAGTTCCTTGGCATGCGCTTGATTTATACGTCAGCTGTGGTAATGAGCGTTGGCTTCTCATTCTGCCCATCAGCATTAGGGAATAGAATGGAGCCCTGGGACAAAAAAAGTAGGAAATCAATGTCTCAGTAAATATCTATATGGACACCAGGATAATCTATTAAAAGCCATGACTATCCTATACCAATAGAGATATCAGATCTCATTACACCTCCAATCCCTTCCCCTAACATGTAAATTGGATTTCATTTGGACATTCTCCCTCCATCCCAACTCACAACTACTGCCACACACCCTTCCAGAGAGCTGAAAAGCACATCTTTTTACATCTTCTCCAGTGTGCTCTGTTTACATGATGAGTTGATTCAACTAATTATATCAGATCTGCTGACAAACAGCTCAGTTTGTAGAAACTGGAGATGCTAACCTGCTGGAGTTCTCTTGATTGTGTTGTTATTACTGCAGAAAGGTAAAGTTTAAAAAATGACCTGGCATAGAGGGATTAGCTATGGGGAAAAGAATGACTTTGAGGTTTGACCACTGAACTAGTTCAGAATCGTTGGTTTAATACTAGCAGCCGTAATAATGTAGTCTGTGGCAGCACAAATTAGGCATGTATGTATTTTGTAAAATCCATTCCGTATGCATTTTGTGAATTATCAGGGGCCTTTCATTCTATCAGCTGCTCATTGACTGAATCATTTTTTTTCCAATGTCCCAAATTTGTGCAAATTCACAGTTGCATAATTAAATTGCACTTGCAAAAATGTGCAAAATGCAGATTTGCATGCTTTAACCTATGGGGGAAAGGCACATTTTTGGCCAGTTTTTTTTTTTTTTAATTACATCTTTTTCTATGACTAAATTCGTATAAAATTCCAGAAAGTTTTTTTTAAAAAAACCTGGTCTGCAACTCTGCAGAATCCATGCAACTTAGGAAAAGTTGGTCCATTGCTGAATCTGCGGTTGGATTCATAGAAACCTGAACTCATCTGATTCCATTGCAGATTTCTCTGACATCCCTAGCACAAATTGATTAGCTGCAAATTGATGGGGTGAGGGGGCAATTTGCTACAAAGAAACAATAGGTAGGAATGGGGCACTGAATGCTTTCAGTTCGCACCAATTGAGGTTTTCCTCAAAACCCAAAATGCAGCTACAGAGAGGAATTTTTTTGTCAGAGAAAGAGTTAAACTTCTCCCTATACCACTGTCCTGTGGCTTCTTTTTACAGAACCAAAATGTACACATTACTTGGTTTCATGTATCAATGTCATGTATAGCTTGGCCTTGAATTACTGTTTTGGGATTTAGGAGAGGCTAAAAATACTTGTTTGCCTTCCACCCCCAAGAACAGAGGGGTGCTGCACTGCTGTTTCCTAGTTGCAAGAAGAAAGATAAGAGAGAAGGGGAGTTGGCTAAGTATAGGATATATTACTTCTTTAAGCTCCCACAGTGCAAACTTCATGGTAAGTCGAGGGTAGTCGAGGGCAGCTGTCACAGATCTTTCTGACCCAGTGTGTTGTTGTTGCTTATTGTTCTTAATTATTATTAAAAAATAATTGAAATTATTATATTATTAATTATTTACTTATAACAAGATGCATAACCTGCATTTTCCTCTCCAAATGGAGATGGTCCCAGAGGCTAACAAAGGCTTGCAAAATAGGAATTCAATCATGAAAAATGTGCCCCTGTCCCAAGTTGCTGATGCAGTGCAGTGCAGTGGTGAAAAAAAGCCACATTTTCACTTTAAAGGAAGGCCTATGGGGAGTGCACAATTTCTTTTAAGGAAAAACACACACACACATTCTTCTTGAGGCTTCCAGGAGTTCAACTTGACACTTAAAACAAAGTATGTGCTCACTGTGTTTTAAAGCAAAAATGGGGTTCTTTTGCCACTACCAAATTGCTGCCAAAATTCAGCAGCAATTCAGTGGCAACTTTGGTGGTGGTGGTGGGGGGGGCTCGTTGGGATCTTGGGGGCAAAAATTGGTGCCTGGACTCTATGAAGTTGCCTACCCCTAACATAAAAGAAAGACACTTTTTAAATACAAATTATAGCTGAACCATCAACTGGAAAATGAAATAAGGCTGCAATCCTAAGCATATTTCCTCCAAAGTTAATTCTATCAAAGTTAACTCCAGAGCAAGCATGTTTAGGATGGGAGTGTTAATGTGCAATATATAATTCTTTTACTTTCAGAAATGTAACAAATTGGACAAAGCTCCCCACACACACACAAACAGAGAATGCATTTTGCCCTTTCTCTTTCTCACCTCCTTGCAGTATTTCTTTTTTTCTGGTGTAACCACTGACCTGGGGGAAAATTCTGCTTCTTCCATGGATAGAGCAATCCTATGGCCTCTGGTCACTACAGCCATAGGATATATGGTTTTCTGGGAACCGACCTTCCCCCACTTCTGTGCTGCCTCGCAGGCAGAGCGGAACAACCCCACATTCTATGCTCGGAGAAGGAGTGTGGAGCAGCCAAAATGGGGCGTTCTGGAGGGCGTTCTGGGGCAGGGAAGGCAGAAATGCTGGTATGTCACATCCTATGTGTCATCCAACAGCCTCCTTGCCTGGTCCACCTTCCCGCAGCTAGACAGCTGCAATCAGCAGTTTAGCTGCAAATGCAGGGCAGAAGAAGCATGGAGGGAATTATCCCCTCCTCGCTTCTCCTGCCCTGCATTGGATAGGAGGTCACCTCTGAGTTTGGAGGTGGCCGCCTATCCCCATACGATTGAGCCCTTATTTATTTAAAATATTTCTAGGCTGCCTTTCAGAACAGAAGCCCTCCTAAGGCAACTTAAAACATTACAATTCTAACAACAACAACAACAACAATAATTCAATAACAAGGCAGAAAATATTCATAAAAACAAACACCAGCATTAGAACATTGCTAAAAACCTACAATGTAATTGCAGCTACAGAGCAGTTTAATAACACATAATCAGAGGAAGGCCAGAGTAGACGAGTAGATCTTCAGGGCCTTCTTATAAGTCTGCAGCGATGAGCCCTGATGGATCCCATTCTAGAGATGTGAGGCCACTGCAAAATAGGCCCTCTCTCATGTATTTGCTCACCTAACTGCCCTCAAAGGTCAGAGAAGGACATAGACCAGCACTGCTGGAAACCACTATGGACTTCAGCCTTGGCACTTGGATATCACTGCTCTCCCAGCATGATATGTCCCACCCGAGGCCATTCACTTTAAGACAAGGCCTTCCCATGCCTTGTGTTTAAAAGTCAGCAACCCATGCCACGTCTCCTGCACACAATACTGCTCTTTCTTCTGAGCACACCCTTCATGCCAGATACTTGGGAGGGACAAGAAGGACTCACCATGAAGCAACCCTGTCTTCATGATGTAGTTCCTGTGGAAATCAATGGGAGTTGAAGTGACCTGGTGGGAAAGAGGGTGACTATCCAGGGCAAGACCTACACCTTGTGTCTCTCACTACGATTCTATAACGGTAACACTATATCCCTCTTGCACATTTATACCTCGTAGGACTCATAATGGCATTTATTGCGGTATACTGGATGATGTGGAATAAAAAGCAGGAAAAAGCATTGCAAAAGTGGTGTGTTGAATGTGTAATCTGCCCTGACAGTTATCAGTGAACTTCAGTACCACTATGAATTCTAAAGTAGAATGGACTTATGGAAAGCTACAAAGAATCAACACTGGAGGGAACCAGCGGAGAAGCTGGCACCCGGTTTCGATGAAAGCTGGGAATTTTGGAAATCATTGAATAGAATGCGTACAGGTGTAACAAGATCTAAAGACACTTTGAATAAATGGGGTTATCTGGTGATCTCTGCCCTATGTGACTGCGGAGACTTGCAGACAACAACACATATGTATACTTGCCCTTTGTGCCCTGACCAATGTACACATGAGGACCTTATGACAGCGCGACAGAATGCAATTAATGTTGCTAGTTTCTGGGCAAGATTTGTCTAATTTTTATATATTTTAACTTCTACATTTTATATTTTAAATGTTATGTGTTACAGTATGCTTTTTTAAATTGTGATGCTTCTGACATGAATAAATAAAATAAATAAGTAACACTATAAAGCAGTAGTGTAGATCTAGCCCAGAGGAGCTAATCTATGTCAGAGCTGAGCCGTAAGGACTAGGCAGTCATCAAGTGGGAAGCAGGAGCCAGGAGGAGAAGCCAGGAGTCAGAGCTAGCAAATTCTGTTGTTGACGAGGCAACATCACAACTTTAACAGGAAGTATCTACAGCCTTTCCTATTGAGGTGAGGCCATAACCAGCTTGGGTGGGTGGAGTCACTAGAAGGCCCAACAGTTCCTTTGCTAAGTGACTTTGTTAGTGACAAGAGTGACATGTACCCCAAGGACTGGCTATACACAGCAATGAGAGAAAGACATGAGAACATGGTGGTTTCATTCTCTGTGTGTACATATGTGTATGTGTCATTTGGAATAGGTATATATAACTCTATAACCTAAATATGAGGGTAGTGATAGGTGAGAATTTCATTTGGTTTGTTTTTCATGAGAACATACTAAAAATTCATGAATTTCTTCATAAATGGGACAGGAAGAACTTGAGATTTTTTTAAATTATTTTTTAAAGATGGATGTGGGAGAAAGCAGTTTTACAGAGCAATCCTATGGCCCCTAGACAGCATCTAGGGGGGCATAGGATAGTTCAGATTCCTGGAATTGAGGTTGGAGACAGTGCTCTGACCTCAGACTAGGAGTCTGAGCTCCCTGCCCCCCCCCACCTCACAGCTGGTATGGAGAGAACCATGTCGGCTGCCTCTTCAAGAACACAAAGGTGACCTCAGAGAGGAGGAGAAGGGGGCAGTTCTGTAGGTGGCGAGGGGACTGGGGATCCTGGCTTACAAAGAATCCTCTGGCCTCCCCAGCCTCCTTCCCTCCTGTTCTGCAGTGCCACAGCTAGATGGGGGGGGGGAGCCTGTCTGGCTAAAATACAGAGCTGGAGGAGCGCAGAGGTGAAGATCGCCTCCATGCTGTTCCTGCTCTGCATAGGATGCCCATCCACCTCCAAGTTCAGAGGTTGATGAGCACCCTCATAGGACTGAGTCCTAATACATCCAGGAAGAGGGTTTTGAGTGCTTAGCCCCTAATATCTTGGTTTGAATTCCTCTGTATTCAGCCACATTTCCGGTGGTGAATTAGGGTTGCTGCTTCCTTTTTTCTCTTTATCTTTAACAGCTATATGGTAGAGGGAGATATCATGATCATCTCCATGTACCTATTCAGTTTGGACAGTGCAGATGGTTGAGGATTTTGTTTGGTTCATTTTTTGGTAAGAACTCATCAAGATTTGCACATTTCTTCATAAATGGGACAGAAAGAACTTGATTTTTTAAATTAATATATTAGAGATAGTTTACCACGTACTGAGCCAAGAATCTCTGATAAGAAAATTCCCTGCTGGGTTTTCTTTCAGATGCTTTCAAACATAAATGATTTTTGGAAGAACATGAGAAATGGGGGTGGGAGTGGGTGGAGGCAGAGGGCATACATTTTACTTACATGAGTGTAGTGTTTTAGAAATGGCTACGAAGTACCAGTATTTCTTCTCTTCCAATAATTATCAGGTGTATTGAAGCAGCTCCTAGACACTTCAGTGGGCCTGTATTAGCCAAACAACCTTTCAGTAAAACTGGGCCCAAGGCAGTAAGTATGTACAGAGTAATAATAATTCCATGGTCGTCCAGTGCAAAAAGGTAAGAAATTTATTGGAACCAAAGCTGAGCCCCTCTTGGTTCCTGCCTGCTCTGAAGCTAATAAAAACTAACAAGAAGGAATGTGAAACCATCCCCCATGTAGAATTTAAAATTTTGCCTAAAGCAAAGTTTCCATACTAATTTGGCATTTTTTTCTTAAATGATACATCCAAGACATTTAATGGGAAAGGTTAAAAAAAAAAACTAAGGAAGTTTGAGGAGTGGGGTTGTACCATTTATTCTTACCCAAGGCCCTCAGAAAACATGGATACAGGCCGTTAGTTAAGCTCTGTGATGAGATTATCACTTGCCTTCCTTGTGGTGGCCACAAGGTTAGATAGTTTTAAGACAGGATTAAATAAATAAAATGGAGAATGGGTCCATTTCATTTGGCCAGATTTGTTAGCAAACCAACATGATTTCTATCTCCTGAACTAATGTACAAATCAAAACTCAGCTATCTTTTCGATTCTATGCTTCTCCAACTTTGGGCATTAAAAAACTACCCCAACATGTATTTATTTGTAAGTATAAAATGTCTATTTTACAATAAAATGCAGAAACAAATGTTCCTATTGAATATGATCTGACTGATTGAATCTAAAAACTGGATTAAAATTAATCAATACATTTTATAGTAAAATGTGTACAAAGTGTGTATTTTATTTATTTCTTTATTGATTTGTAACATTTGTATAATGCTACACATCTAAGCAGATTCTGGAGTGGTGAACAACAAGAGATAAAATGAACAAAAGATAAAAACAATGAAACATTGTCTTAAAATTTTTCTTTAAAAAGGGGAGTGCCAACTGAGGCTAGTTAACCAAAGAAGGCTTCCTGGAAAAGAACTGTGTTCAGGAGGCACCAAAAACAACACAAGTTTGGCACCTGCCTGACCTCCAGAGGCAGAGAGTTCCATAGGAAGGGATCCACCACACTCTGGGTGGACTTCAATTGGGCCAAAAGTCCATGTGGAACCTCCAGGACATGCCCTCTGATGACCTCAGTGATCAGGCAGGTTGGTAAGAGAGAAAGCGCTCTCTCAGGTATCCTGGTCCCAAGTTGTTTAGGGCTTTGTACACTAGTACAAGACTATAAATCTGACCTGGGAGTGAGTATGCAGCCAGTGCAGTTCCCTCTGCAAAGGAGTTGCATGCTGAAAAGGGGCAGCTCCTGACAACAGTTGAGCTGTGGCATTCTGCACAAACTCAAACTTCCGGAGCAACCTTGAGGGCAGCCCTACATAGAGCACATTGCAGTAATCCAGTCTTGAGGTTACTATCACCTGTACCACTGTGGCCAAGCTATCCCTGTCCAGGAGAGGCCATAGCTGGTGAACCAGCTGAAGCTGGTAAAAGGCGCTCTGAGCGGCCATGTCCACTTGGGCATCCAGTAACAGTGATGGATCTAGGAGTACCCTCAGACTATGAACCTGATCTTTCAGGGGGACTGCAACCTATCCAGAGGAGGCAATGATCCTATCTTCCAGACCCAAGAACCACTTCCTCACAGGGCTTCCATCTTGCTAGGATTCAGTTTCAGTTTATGGGCCCCCATCCAGTCCATTACTGTGTTCATTTACATGTATACAATGTTCACAAACTTTTGTGCAGATTTTTTTTAAAGACACACAAACAAAACACAACCTCACAGATTAATATGAAAATGGGACAGAATGGACTCATGAATGAATGCATGTGAAACTGACATATACTGAAAACTGACTCATCTATTTCTACTAGCAGCTTTACCCAAAGACGTTCCACACATTCATAGACACAACTAATAATCCCTATCTAATTTACATAGCAAACAGATTCAACAGCAGTTCATGAGCACATGAAAAAGTGGTGTAGAAGGTCAGCAGAACAGAGAACTCCTTAGGGTATGTGAGAAAGGGCACTCTCTTGGAAAAGTTGCAGAAATCACATAAAAGGGCAACATACGACAGCCTCAGCAAGTTGTGACTTGAACAATCAGAAGCATGAAAATTCAGCCGATGATCCCACAGTTTTGATGTGTCGTGAAACCCTCAACCAACCCTCAACCAATACAGAGTTACCCCAAATGCACTTTACACTATAGAATCTACACAGAAGTAGACCCACAACATAGACCTCCCATGTCACTGTTGTGTACTGTCATCTGCATGATGTCCCCAAATTTCAGCCTCTTACCACTTACTGTTTTCCTCCTGGAAACAAAAACACACCTGGGGCATAAAATATACCCATAATCTATTGCTTTGCCATTGGGGGTGTCCTTATGCTCCAAACACAAGCAAATTCTTGAGGTGTAAAACTGTCCCATGGGTTTTCCAAAGAAAACTGGTCTAGGGAAGCAGATACTTCTCTTATTTTGCTAATATTTTGAGTTTAAAACACACTTCTGGCACCTCAGATACTTTTGAGATTGTGGGACATTTTACCACCTCAAGATATGTTGGAAAAAGGCTTGAAGTAGTTAGAAAACCACAAAACACATTTGTGTGTACTTATTTGTTGTTCAGTCGTTCAGTCATGTCCGACTCTTCGTGACCCCATGGACCATAGCATGCCAGGCCTTCCTGTCCTGCGCTCTCTCCCGGAGTGTGCTCAAGTTCATATTCATTGCATCGGTTATGCTATCTAGCCATCTCATCCTCTGCCGTCCCCTTCTCCTTTTGCCTTCAGTCTTTCCCAGCATCAGGGTCTTTTCCAGAGAGTTTTCTCTTCGCATTAGGTGGCCAAAATATTTCAGCTTCAGCTTCAGTATCTGTCCTTCCAATGAGCACTCAGGGTTGATTTCCTTGAGGATGGACTGATTTGACCTCCTTGCAGTCCAGGGGACTCGTAAGTGTCTTCTCCAGCACCACAGTTCAAAGGCATCAATTCTTCGGCGCTCAGCCTTCCTTATAGTCCAGCTCTCACAGCCATACATTACTACTGGGAAAACCATAGCTTTGATTAGACAGACCTTTGTTGGCAAGGTGATGTCTCTGCTTCTTACTATGCTGTCTAGGTTGGCCATAGCTTTCCTCCCAAGGAGCAAGCGTCTTTTAATTTCATGGCTACAGTCACCGTCTGCAGTGATCTTGGAGCCCAAGAAAGTATATGCCAGGAAGTGATAGGGCCAGATGCCATGATCTTCGTTTTTTTAATTTTGAGTTTCAAACCAGCTTTTGAACTCTCCTCTTTCACCCTCAACAAGAGGCTCTTTAGGTCCTCTTCGCTTTCTGCCATTAGGGTGGTATCATCTGCATATTGGAGGTTGTTGATAATTCTCCCAGCAATCTTAATTCCGACCTCTGATTCATCCAACCCGGCATTTCTCATGAAGTACTCTGCATATAAGTTAAATAAGCAGGGTGACAATATGCAGCCTTGTCGTACTCCTTTCCCAATTTTGAACCACTTGGTTGTTCCATGTCTGGTTCTTACTGTTGCTTCTTGACCCTCGTACAGGTTTCTCAGGAGACAGGTAAGGTGGTCTGGTACTCCCTTCACTTTAAGAATTTGCCACAGTTTGTTGTGATCCACACAATCAAAGGCTTTAGCGTAGTCAATGAAGCAGAAATAGACGTTTTTCTGGAATTCTCTTGCTTTCTCCATGATGCAGCGAATGTTGGCGATTTGATCTCTAGTTCCTCTGCCTCTTCAAAACCCAGCTTGTACTTCCGGTAGTTCTCGGTTCGCATACTGCTGAAGCCTAGCTTGTAGGATTTTGAGCATCACCTTGCTGGCATGTGAAATGAGCGCAATTGTGCGGTAGTTTGAACACTCTTTGGCGTTGCCCTTCTTTGGAATTGGAATGTAAACTGACCTTTTCCAGTCTTGCGGCCATTGCTGAGTGTTCCAAATTTGTTGGCATATTGAGTGCAGCACTTTAACAGCATCATCTTTTAGGATTTTAAATAGCTCAACTGGAATACTGTCATCTCCGCTAGCTTTGTTGTTACTAATGCTTCCTAAGGCCCACTTGACTTCACTCTCGAGGATGTCCGGCTCAAGTTCAGTGACCGCACTATCATGGCTATCAGGGACATTCAGATCTTTCCTGTATAGTTCTTCTGTGTATTCTTTCCACCTCTTCTTAATCTCCTCTGCTTCTGTTAGGTCCCTGCCTTCTTTGTCCTTTATCATGCCCGTCTTTGCACAAAACGTTCCCTTGAGATCTCCAATTTTCTTGAAGAGATCTCTAGTCTTTCCCATTCTGTTGTTTTCCTCGATTTCCTTGCATTGTTCATTTAAGAAGGCCTTCTTGTCTCTCCTTGCTATTCTCTGGAACTCTGCATTCAGTTGGATATATCTTCCCCTTTCTCCCTTGCTTTTTGCTTCCCTTCTTTCCTCAGCTACTTGTAAAGCCTCATCAGACAGCCACTTGGCTTTCTTGCATTTCTTTTTCTTTGGGATGGATTTCGTTGCTGCCTCCTGAACAATGTTATGGACCTCCGTCCATAGTTCCTCAGGCACTCTGTCTATCAGGTCTAATCCCTGAAATCTATTCCTCACCTCCACTGTATATTCATAAGGGATATGATTTAGGTCATACCTGAATGGTTTAGTGGTTTTCCCGACGTTCTTCAATTTAAGCCAAAATTTTGCAAGAAGCAGCTCATGATCTGAGCCACAGTCAGCTCCAGGTCTTGTTTTCACTGACTGTATGGAGCTTCTCCATCTTTGGCTGCAAAGGACATAATCAATCTGATTTCGATATTGACCATCTGGTGATGTCCATGTGTAGAGTCGCCTCTTGTGCTGTTGGAAAAGAGTGTTTGCTATGATCAGCGTGTTCTCTTGGCAAAACTCTGTTAGCTTTTGTCCTGCTTCATTTTGTACACCAAGGCCATGCCTGCCTGTTATCCCAGTGATTTCTTGACTTCCTACTTTAGCATTCCAGTCCCCTATGATGAAGAGGACATCTTTTTTTGGTGTTAGTTCTAGACGGTGTTGTAGGTCTTCATAGAACCGATCCACCTCAGCTTCTTCTGCATCAGTGGTTGGGGCATAGACTTGAATTACTGTGATGTTGAATGGTTTGCCTTGGATTCGTACTGAGATCATTCTATCATTTTTAAGATTGTACCCCAGTACTGCTTTTCCCACCCTTTTGTTGACTATGAGTGCTACTCCATTTCTTCTAAGGGATTCTTGGCCACAATAGTAGATATGATGGTCACCTGAATTAAATTCGCCCATACCTGTCCATTTTAGTTCGCTGACTCCCAAGATGTCGATGTTCAATCTTGCCATCTCATGTCTGACCACCTCCAGCTTACCTTAATTCATTGATCTGACATTCCAGGTTCCTAAACAATATTGTTCTTTACAGCATCGGATTTTCTTTTCACCACCAGACACATCCACAGCTGAGTGTCCTTTCGGGTTTGGCCCAGCCGCTTCACTCTTTCTGGCGCTACTTGGAAATACCCTCTGCTCTTCCCCAGTAGTATATTGGACACCTTCCGACCTGAGGGGCTCATCTTCCGGCGTCATCTCTTTTAGCCTTGTGATACGTTCCATGGGGTTTTCTTGGCAAGAATACTGGAGTGGGTTGCCATTTCCTTCTCCACTGGACCACATTTTGTCAGAACTCTCTGCCATGACCTGTCCGTCTTGGGTGGCCCTGCACGGCATAGCTTATGGCTTCACTGAGTTACGCAAGCCCCTTCGCCACAACAAGGCAGTGATCCATGAAGGGGGTGTACTTATTACACACAAGAATTTAAGTGTCTCCCACCCCAGAGAATATTCAGCAAAATAATCTCCCAGTTTCACCATTTGTGAATAAGATAGTGAATTTAATTTGTGACTGTAGATCCAGTTATTCTTCAAATGTTATTTTAATATCACCAAAGGAAGTCATGTGCCTCCTTCCTGTCACTTAGTCCATTGCTTCCTTCATTCGTCAATATGAACTAACGATATGAACTAATCATTCAGTATTTGCAGAGGCAACATTACTTAGAAAATAATTTTCTGAGAAAATTTCAGATAATTTTCCTTTTTACCCCTCTTCAATTTTGGGGGAATTCTGTCTGCCCACCTGAGAATATTTGGCAGAATGCCCCTCTCAATTTCACCACCCACAAAGAGTGAAGAGACAGGTTGGCCATGCATCCTCTTTTACAGGGGACAGTCCTCTTTTTGAAGGCATCCTCTGTTTGAAAGGCAGACCCGTACAATTCCAAAGTAAAGACAGAGAACCGTAACAATGGCTAATACCTGGACATGGAGGCACAGTCTTCCACACTATGGCAAGACGTACTGTATTTCTATTTAAAGTATAATAATTATTTCTCAGTTTAAATCTATACTGAGAAATTAGCATATGCACATTTTATGCAAATTGCCGTCCTCTTTTGTAGTGATGCATTTCCTTTTTGGCAATTCTTAAGTGGCCACCCTAGCTAGCGGAGTTTGGGAGGCCATTTTCACTCAGCCTAGGCTGGCACTGGCTTGCCTTCCTGTTTCTGCTTTCCTCTCCTGCCTGGCCTCAGCTACATCCTGATATTTGTATGGCTTTTGTCTTCCCTTTGTGCCTCAGGGGTTCTCTTGGGACTTCCAAGCCTTCTTCTATCTTTTCATTCCTGGTGCTTCCCGAAGTTCTGTGAACTCCAGTCTTCTGCATTTCCCTCTCCCATTGGTAGTCACAACAATCTGGGTGCTCAGGTCCTCTTGTATTGGTGCATTGCTCTTGCTGGGTGAGCTACAATGTTGCATCTTTTCTTGCTCCTTCTAAGGCAGCTGCCAGAAGTAGAGCCTTAGGCACAGTCTTGGTTCCTATGTTTGAGGGATCACACGTACGTACTCTACACAATTCCCATGTCCTATCTTGGGGCTTCTGAGCCTTGTTCTTCTGTCTCTGCACTCCTGGTGCTTCCCAAAGTTCTGTGAACTCCAGTCTTTCTTTGGGATTCCCCCTATCCCACTTTCTAAAATTCTACACACTGTAAACCTATTCCCCTCGCCCATTTGGTGTACCAAGTCATGGAAATTAAGTATATTTCTGCAAATGTGTCTAATTTGAATAATGTATTCTAATCACAGAATCTGAATTTTCTGTGTACAGAGTACAGAGTGACCTCTGCTGAGCATTTCTAGAATAACAGCATACAGAAGCTCTTATCTGTCTTGCCATCATATTTTGAATCAACAAATCATATACCTAGGTATACAAACATGTAAGCCAATCTGAAGGAAACTGCGTATAGGGATGCTTCTGAAATTAAAGACATGCAAAATCTCCCCTGATTTTAAAGTTCCAGGTTGCTTGATATTCTTCATGAAGTTAATTATCTTATTAGGAATTTGCCATTGTTCCATTTTATTTTTCATTTCCAAATTTCATACAACACAGGTGCAGCTTGCAACCAGACCCAGAAGTAAAGAGGCAGACTCAATGTTATGGGTTTAATTAGGGTCACAACTAGGGTTGAGATATGCAACAATGGAAGCTGTGCAGGGCATGTTAAACTCATCTGTTAGGGCAAGGATTGCTCGGCCATGACAGCAAGGACAGCCCTGCATCTGTCCCGTTTACAGGGGCTGAACTCTGAAGTCCACAAAGTCAAGGAGCAGGCAAGTTGCAGGGTCAAGTCAATCCAAAGTCAAAGCCAGCAAGTTTCCAGAGCATAGCACCAGAAAGAATTTAGAAGGAAGCATACTCAAAGGCAGTCCAAAATTACTTACAGGTGTTCAGTCAGAGGAAGCAGTAGGGAGACAAGGGCAAGGTACAGTGGATCCCAAGTTGGTGAAGAGATGTTATTCCAGAAGCTCTCCCAGCCTGGAAGTGAGACTTTGAAGCAGGAACTGCCAGAACTTCACCTGAGATTCAGCAGTAGCTCACTGGAATATTCTGGAAGAAGTCCTCCTTGTGAGGAGAGCCCCAATTCATGAGGATCCCTTTACTCAGGATGAGTCATTTGCTGTAAGTGTGCATTTCTTCTGAGCATAAGGACTTGACCCTGCCTCTTCAGGTATAAACACTCCTGGGGCCTCAGTGATCATTCCACCTCTGCCTCTGAGGTGGAACTCCTTTTTTCCTGGGAGGGTGGTGGACCCTCAGCAGTTTCCCCTGAGGGCCCAGGCTCCTCATAAACCACACTGGCTGGCATGGGTTGATCTTGGGCATTGCCAGTTACTGAGGCCTCTGGGTGGTCCTCTGAGAAGAAATCCTCAGACATGACATGACAGCACAGTACCTGATCCTGACTTCTGGCCAAACCTTGAGGTGCTGAAGGATAGCTTCTTGGGTCCCATCCCCTCAAGCCCACACGTTTAAGTGTATGATCATTCAGGTCCCAAATGGTTATTTTCTCTTCCCTAAGTGCCATAATCCTAGATGGTGGGTCATGGGAATCTCCCTTCACCCATACCCCATCCCTAAGTACTCTACCCAGACTGCCCACCTTGTTGTGACTGTTCCCACCCTATTTAACAGCACCCACTTTATTTATTTTATTGTTTATTATCACATTTGTTTTCCCTCTTACAAGGAACCCAAGGAGGCTTACATGGTCCTCCACCTCTCCATTTTATTCTCATAACAACCCTGTGAGGTTAGTCAGTGACTGGCCCAAAGTCACCCAGTAAGCTTCATGGCTGAGTGGGGACTAGAACCCAGATCTCCCAAGTCCCAGTCCAACACGCTCACTACTACATCATGCTGGCTGATAAGATAGTGCTCTTCAAGTACTTGAATGGTTGTCACAGAGTGGAAGGCCAGGATCTCTTCTTGATCATCCCAGAATGTAGGACATGGATTAATGGGCTCAAGTGACAGGAAGCCAGATTCTGGCTGAACATCAGGAGAAACTTCCTGGCTGTTAGAGCAATACAACAATGGAACCAATTCCTTATGGAGGTGGTGGGCTCTCCCACACTGGAGGCATTCAAGATGAGGCTGGACAGCCATTTGTCAGGGATGCTTTGACTTGGATTCCTGAACTGAGCAGGGGGTTGGACTCGATGGTCTTTTAGGCCCCTTCCAAATCTACTATTCTATGATTCTATGTCCATCATGGTGATTACTCGTGACCAAGTAAGATTGTCTTCCAAAGATAGAGTCTATATAGATAACTCTTTAAAAGGATTAGACAGATTCATAGAAGATAGGTCAATCAACACATTAATCTCTAGCAGTGGGTCTGCAGGTGGCTGTAAAGGCAAATTCTGGATCTATGCAGCCTCCCACAGTGAGGACATAAGTTTCCAGGTGGAAGACGGTCACAGTAAGGGTTTGTTTGACATGCCTTCCACTGAGCTCGTTTCTCCCTTTTGCTCTGTACTCGTGCTTCTTCAAAGTCCATAGTGCCTTTAATATAGGCTGACCTCCAGTTGGAATGCTCATGAGTTACAGCTTCCCAGTTCTCAATGCTTATGTTACATTTTTTAAGATTAGCTTTAAGAACATCTTTAAATCTCTTTTACTGTCCACCAATATTCCATTTTCCATTCATAAGTTGGGAATAGAGTAACTGCTTTAAAAGACGATAATCAGGCATTCGAACAACATGGCCGATCCAGCGAAGTTGATGTTGGAGAATCATTGTTTCAACATTGGTGGTCTTTGCTTCTTCCAGTACGCTCACATTAGTCCATCTGTCTTCCTAAGTAATTTGCAGAATTTTTTGGAAGCAGCGTTGGTGGAATTTTTCGAGAAGTTGGGAGTGGCATTTATAGATGGTCCATGTTTCACAGGCGTACAGGCCTTACAACCTTACAGGCGTAAGGTTGGTAGTACAATGGCTTTGTAAACAAGCATTTTGGTCTCCCTGCGAATGTCCCGATCCTCAAACACTCTACGCTTCATTTGGGAGAATGCTACAGTCTCAGAGCTCAGGCAATGCTCAATTTCAGCGTCAATGTCAGCTTTTGTGGACAGATGGCTGCCAAGATAAGAAAAGTGATGGACATTTTCCAGCATCACACCATTAAGCTGGATTGATGGTGCTACAGAAGGATTGGTTTGTGCTTGCTGGTAAAGCACTTTGGGTTTTTTGATGTTAAGCGAGGGGCCGAGCTTTTCATATGCTTCTGAGAAGATGTTTAGGATAGTTTGGAGATCTTCCTCTGAATGTGTGCAGATTACGTTATAGGGATGTCAGAGAATTCCACCATGGACCCCCGGAATCTGTGGCAGAATGGCCTCCCCCCCGCCACCCCATAGAATCCCCCCAGGATGGAGCTTACCTGGCAGTGGATGCGGCTCTGGCGGCAGCAGCCCCTCCAGCTGGCTGCGGGCGCAAATGGCAGCCGTCGTAGCGGCCGTCATTTGCGTGGCTTCTTTAGCGTAATAGGCTATGTAAATACTTACGTAGCCTATCACGGCAAAGCGCAGGGGTGCAAATGGTGGCCACTACGCAAGTATTATGTAAATACATAAGTATTTACGTAGCCTATCACGAAAAAGGCAGCCATGCAAATGGAGTAGTGGCCATAGGGGTGGACGAAAGTCACTTACCTGTCCTCGAAGGCCGTTCGCAGTGGGGGGGAGGCACTTCGCTGCTCCCCCCGCAAAGTTCAGGCCGGGGGGGGAGGCTTCCCGCCTCGCCCGGCTGAAATTCAGGCCGGGGGGGAGGCTTCCCGCCTCGCCCGGCCGAAATTCAGGCCGGGGAGGAGGCGCCTCGCCTCGCCCAGCTGCGAACGCGAAAGTAAAAACAAACAAACAAAAACGCCCCCTGATAGGCTACGTGACGATTCACGTAGCCTATCACGGCTAGATCTGCAAAGTCAGCCGTGATAGGCTACGTCAATCGTCACGTAGCCTATCACGGGTGACTTTAAAAAAAAAAAAAAGCACGTACGCGAATGGCGGCCCCCATAGGGAGCCGCCATTCGCGTTCCTTATTTAGTCGCTGTAGTCTACGTAAATGTTTACGTAGACTACGCCGAAAATAAGGGCAACGCAAATAGCCCTTATTTTCGGCGTAGTCTATGTAAACATTTACGTAGACTACAGCGACCAAATAAGGAACGCGAATGGTGGCTCCCTATGGGGGCCGCCATTATCCGTACACTCTTTTTTTTTTTTTTTTCCAAAGTCACCCATGATAGGCTACGTGACGATTCACGTAGCCTATCATGGCTGACTTTGCAAATCTAGCCGTGATAGGCTACGTGAATCGTCACGTAGCCTATCAGGGGGCGTTTTTTTTTTCCCTTTGATTGCAATGGCGGCGGCGGCAGCTGGTCGAAAGACCGGCTGCCGCTCCTGCCTCGCTCGAACACCCGCCGAACCGCCGGCCGGACCAGCCACCGGGAGGGACATTCAGTGAAGGTAAGTCCCATCCCGGGGGGGTGCGGGGGGCAGGGGGGTGCGGAGGATTTCTCCCCGAAACTTGTTCGGGGGGCCGAACACGTTGGCGCTCAGCCCCCTGAAGTTTCGGGGAGAAATTCTCCGCCATCCCTAAGTGGCCACCATTTGTGGCCGCAGCAGCCTGGCAGCGGCTGGAATTCCGGCTGCGGCCGGCGGCTCTGCAGAGTCACTGCAGAGCGGAGCTGGCCAGGGAGGATTCCGGGGTGGGGGTAATGGGGCGCCTCCTCCCTCACCGTGGATGGCCCCAGAGGAACCAGGTAAGTGTTTCGTACACCCCTACGTTTTCATCAGTATATTGAATAGGGACATATGAAGCTCACTTACCTTTTTGCGGAATTGCTTGCAGTGGGGGGGAGGCGCTCTGTCTCTCCCCCCAGAATCCTCAACAGGGGGGAGGCGATCCGGTCCTCCCCCCCGGAATCCTGCCCAGCCAGCTCCGATCTGCAGCGGCTCCGCAGAGCAGCCGGCCAGGGCCATCCGCAGCCGGATTTCCAGCCGCGGACAGGCTGCTGTGGACGCAAATGGTGGCCACCGTAGTGGCCGCCATTTGCATCCAGCCAGGCTGCCATGATAGGCTATGTAAGTATTTACGTAGCCTATCACAGCAACCCCCCCAAAACACAAAAAAAAAACCAGCGTACGCAAATGGTGGCGGCTACGGCGGCCACCATTTGCGTTCCCTATTTTTCGCCGTTCTACCCTACATAAATATTTACATAGGCTATTATGGCAAAAAAAAAAGAGGAATGCAAATAGCATAGTGGGTGCTATTTGCATTCCTTTTTTTTTTTTGCCGTAATAGCCTACGTAAATATTTACGTAGGCTAGAACGGTGAAAAATAGGGAACGCAAATGGCAGCCTCCATAGCCGCCATTTGCGTACGCTGATTTTTTTTGGGGGGGTGAGGGCCTCATTGGGGCCTCACTGGAATCTGTGGTGGAATTCTCTGCCATCCCTAATATTGAAGTTCTATGACAGAGGATACTGACACTACTGTACAGAGTTTCCCCCAACTGACATCATTGTTACAACTCTTACATTGTTCCACCTTTGCATGCATGCCTTGCTCCAAGGAAGGCTGCCAATGCTGATCTCCCCCATGGATCACTGCATGCCCTGGGTGGGGATTAAGTATTGGGCTTGCCACTGAGTTCAACTCATTCACATCCCTCCCCCCACTAGCCACTACACTGCCAATGTACATGCACACAATGAAAAACCACTGGAGAGGGGGAGAGCAATCTCAATGCAGTTGTAAGTATGACTACATCAAGATTATTTGGGGTTGATGTTTTACCAATGTGCAGGTACCCATGTGCTCAGTATTTTATTTTTATTTTTTTAAAAAACCTGCACAAAAAGCATCTAGATGCAATCATACATAAGCAGGGATGTACAGATGTTGTAAAATCAATTCTGTGTTCAACGGATTGAACCAAAGGCACCTGACAATCATCTACTCACTGGCGGAATTGGATTTCCCCCAAGTTTCCAAATTTGCACAAATTCACACTTGTGAAAATGTGCAAAATCTCCCCAAACTGTGCAAATCCACCCCCAAATGTGCATTTTCATGCTTTAGCCTACAGGGGAAATGAGTATTTTCAGCCAGTGTTTTTAATATTTTTCTAGGGCTAAATTTGTGTAAAATTCTGGAAAGTTAAAAAAACATACAACTGGTCTGCAAGTCTGCACAATCCGTGCAACTCCGGTAAAGCCCATCTGCTGCAGAATTCACAGGTCAGATTCATAGAAATCTGAACTCATTTGATTCCATTGAGGATTTCTCCAACATCCCTATACAAAAGATTGTATTGAGTAGGGATGTTGGAGAATTCCGCCACGGATTCCAGGGAGGCCGAATGCCAGCGCATTCGGCCTCCCAGAGTCCATGGCGGAACGAAGCCACCCACCCCACGAAATGGGCCTGGAATGGAGCCTACCTTTGTTGGCCATTCCAGTGCTTCTCGAATGGTGGCCGCGTCTGCAGCCACCATTCACGTCTTTTGAATGGCCGTGATAGGCTAAGTAAGTATTTACGAAGCCTATCACGGCTAACGCAGGGACGTCATTTGCGTCCCAGTGGAGGCCATGATAGGTTATGTAAATATATACATAGCCTATCATGGCAATAGGAAGGAATGCAAATGGCAGCCGCCATAGCTGCCGCCATTTGCGTCCGTATTTTTAGCTGTGATAGGCTACATAAATATGCACGTAGCCTATCACGGCAAAAGACAAGGGCACAAATGGCAGCAGCTACGGCAGCTGCCATTTGCGTCCCTGAACAGCCCACCGGCCGGATGTCCGGCTGCGGGTGGCCCTGGCCGGTGGCTCCACGGATTCACTGCAGAGCAGAGCTGGCCAGGGAGGATTCTGTGGGGAGGGACAGAGCACCTCCCCCCCACTGCAGATTGCCTGGCACGGAGCCAGGTAAGTGTTTCGTACATCGCTAATATTGAGATGTGGGGGGTGCAGCATTTTAGCAAGTAATGTAATATGTGTGGGTCTTGTGGAGAGAAGATGAGTACTCAGGGTGATTTAACTAGAGCTTTGCACAAATGGCCTCTCAAAATTCCCCAGCCTATTCATGGGCAGATAAATTTAGGGATGTATGAAAGTCACTTACCTTTCCGCGAATTATGTTGATGGTGGGGGGGAGGTGTTCTGTCCCTCCCCCCAGAATCCTCGATGGGGGGTGATCCGTTCCTCCCCCCGGAATCCTCTGCGGCTGGCTGTGCTCCGCGGCAGCTCCACGGAGCAGCCGGCCAGGCCCAACCCAGGCCAGAGCCATCCGCAGCCGGATTTCCGGCCGCAGAGGGCTCTGGGGAAAAAAACAAAACAAAACCGCGTACGCAAATGGCAGCGGCTACGGCCGCCGCCATTTGTGTTCCTTATTTTTTTTTGGCCATCTTAATCTACATAAATATTTACGTAGACTATGACGGCGAAAATAAAGGGGAATGCAAATAGTGTAGCGGGCGCTATTTCCATCCCTTTTTGATTCACTGTTTTAGCCTACGTAAATATTTATGTAGGCTAAAACAGCGAATCAAAAAGGGACGCAAATAGCGCCCGCTATGCTATTTGCATCCCCCTTTATTTTTGCCGTTATAGTCTACTTAAATATTTACGTAGACTAAGACAGCCAAAAATAAGGAACACAAATGGTGGCGGCCATAGCTGCCACCATTTGCGTACTTTTTTTTTTTTTAAACCCAGCCATGATAGGCTACATAAATCTTTACGTAGACTATCACGTCATTTTTTTGTTTGTTTTTGTTTTTTACAAGACTGCAAATGGCGGTGGTGGCAACTGGTCGGAAGACCAGCCGCCGCAGCTGCCGCAGCTGCTGCAGCTGCCGCAGCTGCTGCCACCACCCGGAAGATCCGCCCCAGGTAAGTCTCGTCCCGGGGGGGATCCACAGGGGGGCGGGGGGGCAGGCCGTTCCACCACGGAGTTCGGAGGGCCGTGTGCACTGGCATTCAGCCTCAGCGAGATCCGTGGCGGAATTCTCTGACATCCCTAGATAAATTGGGGGACAATTTCACCTAATTTATCCTAGAGGAGGAGAAAAATCCTCCAACAGTTTTTTACCAATAGGACTCTCTATTGGCAGGCATTGTAGCACAGGTTCTTTCTTTTGCCTTAAGGGTTTTTGGTTTATTGCACTGCTTCTGTAAGTGGCAACAGCATCAACTGTGTTGAGGCTTCCAGTCTTCTGAGGTAGAATTTTGAATTTCTTTTGGTGGTATTTTTGAGCTTCTCTAATCACTGTAAGATGGCCAAGGGTGCTGTGTGTATTTTCTCTCTCTATTACACTTCTTTCCATTTCTCTGCAGCCTCCCAGGCCACCTGAACTGAAAAAGCTCCATGGGAGGAATTGCCTCACAATGTCTTCCTCATGATGGCTTTAATTGAGGTGCAGAAAGCTGAGGAGGCTACAGGCTGCCACAGAGATTACTGTACAATGACAGACAGGACACTCATGCACACTCCTCAGCCACCTCATAAGTAAGGTAAGCACAAAAACCCTGAACCCAGCCCATGAGAATTTCTCCAAAATTTCTCCTCCTTTGATTTTCTTTTTGAAAGCAATTTATTTTCTATCAAATTGAATGAGAATGGTCAAAAAAAAAAGTGGGAGAAATTTTTGGCACAGCAATAGGTTTAACCCCTACCTCTCTCATGTCTATGGGCAGAAAGAGGAATGATTCAGGTAGGAAGGCAGATGATCCACTCACCACATCCTTAAATGAGGGTCACAAAAGGTTGGGACTTAATCCGTGCATGAGAGCTTTGTCTTCTTAATCTAGGGAAACACTGGACAGATATGAGCAGACCTAACTTTAACGTCCCTCTGCAGTAGCCTCTTTCTCTAGTTCCTTCACTGCATCTTCTTCATCTATGTTCAATATATTTCAATATATTTATCTTAGAAAGGGCCACATACTGTCATGTAAAAACTTGTTCCTGTATAGTCCCTTATCAAACAACAATCCCAGTACAGCCACTTTCCTGCAAAGAATGTAATTATATGCATATGCCATACTTCCCACATAGCGGAAATTTGTTCATCTATTACTTCCTCCCTGGTAATGCAGCGGCTGGAAGCATGCTCAGATGGCAGTTAAATTTGTGGCTATCATCCACTTTATCAAAGGACAATACCTATGGGGAGTCTATTGCCTTTTGTAGTAACTGTGTGTGAAGACCCTTTAATGTATTGGAGAGAGCTGTGCTGGAGAGTTTTCAAAAGGGTCTTTATGTATGCCTTGTCCACCACTTAAACACTGTTTAACACAGCAAAATGGGTGGTTTTATTTGCCAAGAGAAGTCCCCATATAATACCGGGGGGGGGGGGAAGAGACATGTTACACATCTGACATAAAAAGAAGAATGCATAATGACTTGCTGCATTTCTTGGGTTTTTAGGGGGCTGCAGAGAGGTGAAAGACAAAAGACACACTAAATATATATTGTAGAAATTTAGTACTCTTTTAGAAGTTATAGCAGGATGCTAGACTCCTGTTAGTCACCCTGGAGTCTAAACCAGGTCCAGCATCCTGGCACCCCAACACTTACACCTCCTCTGGACCACCCGTTATATTGGGCATTCCAGGGTATTGCGGGTAATTTAAAATGGTGGTGTCAGGGTTCCCCTTAAGCCTTGGACCCCCTGAGCAACTCCTTAAGAATCTTCTGCCTCCTTAAGAGTCCCACCTTCCTTCTTTTCCTTCCCCTTCCCAATAACGTGGGGTTTAGGCTGTAGACAGGGGGTGATTGGCACTTCAGACACAGAGTTTAAGGCATTAAGAGAAAATAAAAGTTGCAAAACTCAAGTTCCTTCCTTTACCCTAGCTGTGCTTAGACTTTTCCAGGCTGCTTCTTCCTGCTGTCTGTTCATGCTCTGGTCTCTCTGACTCTGCTCTTACTGTCTCTCTCGCTCTCGTTATATACCCTTCTCCCTCAACACAGAAAGTACTGCTTCAAACCTGAAAAAATGAAACTTAACCGGGGAAATGATCTACTCCTCTCAGGGATGCCCCCTCCCTGCTGCTGCTGCTGCTGCTGCTCCAGACCTCTAGGCCTGATCTTTTAACCTTCCCTTGCCTCTGTAGGCCTCAAACCTTCACAGGTGGTTTGTAGCTCCTTGCCATGGGTTCCAAGTCAGTCCATAGCTAGGAGAGGGGCACTGATGTAGGAGTAGGGATGTCAGAATTCCACCATGTTTCTCAGTAAGGCTGAATGCCAGTGCATTCGGCCCCCCAAAATCCGTGGCGGAATGAAGCCCCCCACCCCCCCACCCCACGAAAGGCGCGCAAAACAGAGCACTTACTGGTGCCGTTCGCGCTGCTTTGCTAATGGCGTCTGCGGCCACCATTCGCTTCCCCATTTTTGCCATGATAGGCTACGTAAATACTTATATAGCCTATCACAGCAAAAAAGGGAACGCAAATGGCGGCTGCTATGCCATTTGTGCCTCTGGTTTTTTGCCGTGATAGGCTACGTAAAAATTTACGTAGCCTATCACGGCAAAAAAACAGAAATGCAAATGGCGGCTGCCGTAGCCGCCACCATTTGTGTCCACAGACTCTGCATGCCTGCGAATGCACCCTGCTGGTGGCTCCATGGAGCCAGCCAGGTTAGGATTTCAGGGGGAGGTGCAGAGCGCCTCACGACCACCACGAATCACCCCCTTCGAAAAGGTAAGTGACTTTCGCACATCCCTATGTAAAAGACAGTCTAAGAAGGACACTTTGTTAGCCTGAAGCCAGACCTTACTATATGGCCACAGCTGTGGCCCAATGTTAAGGGTGAGTTGGATGAATTACATTCTTCCATTATAACCAGAATTAGGGTGGGGGAGTGGGTTCTATGACTTATACTTAGAAAATGGCTAAGGGGACTGATCAGAAACTTGGCAATGCAGGAAAGGTCAGTTTGAGGATGGCCCATGCCAGTTTTGAGGTAGGAAGAGTATGAAATGGCTTATTTATAATAGTTTAAATTTTGCAAGTGATCTCCAGTGGTATTGTTGATTTTTTTTCCCCTTAGACTTTGCTAGGGTTAAATTTATTGGGTGGTTTCTATATTTGTACTTCATCTTTTGGGAAATTGTTTGATGTGTCAGGTCAGGGGAAAGGTCTAGTATGTTTTGCCCTAGTAGTAGTGTAACATGTTTGTAGTTTAAAAACAAAAACAAAACCCCAAACCAATTGTTTTTACAGCTCATTTTATCCTATGAGATCTCGTAAGGTCTGTTTTTCCTTGTGCCCAGTTTGTGCTGGCCAGGAGAGAGGGGATACAGAATGGGAATAAGTGTGTCTGGTCACCACAGAGACAAGAGTAATGTGGAATGTATAGACTCCAATCCATGTATTCTACCTAAGGCAGAAAATTTCAGAAGAAATCTGAAACTGTCCCCACTCCACAGGAAAGGTGACATTTATTGACAATAAAGGCCAAATATAAACCCATTCCTGTTCTTCAGAAAAATCCAGAAGTATACTAGGGTGGCCACGTGGGTTGCAGTCATATCTCTACTGGAGGGATCCTCCTCCATGAGAATGCCATGGAACCACCACTGCTAGGAAACATGGGGGAGCCTGAGCTCTCAGGGGAAGAAGACCATGGGTCTGTTCCTGCAGGAAGAGAGGAGTTCTGCTTTAGAGACAGAGGCTGAGTGACCACACAGTCCTAGAGAGCATTGTCTCCTTAAGAGGCAGATCAGTAGGATGCCTTTAAGAAGTACCTATCTCCATAGAAGGACTCCTCAAGAGGAGGGAACTTTTGTAATGTATTGCAGCTGAGGCTTGGGTGGAGCTCAGGAGGCTCTGGTAATATAACGCTGCATTATCAGTCTAGCCTTTACTGAAAGCAAGACCTTCTCTTCTGCTACAGTATCTTGTACCCTGACTCATGTTTTGATCTCTGTGTTATTGATCTTTGGACTTCTGCCTAATGCTGACTTTTGGACTCTGATTCTACTTGACTGATATCCTGTGCATTTGACCTTGGCTACTCCTATGATTTCTCTCTGGAAAATCCATGTTTGCCTAGTAAAACTGTACTTGAGTTTTGCTTGCTATTGTAATCAGCTCTATATTTGCACAGCAAAGAACTGAAAGAGTTAGAGCAGGAGAGTTGCCAAAAGAGGACATGCATCACCCCAAAAAGAGGTATGATCATTTATATGCAAATATATATATATATGTATATATTTTAAACTACAGTACATATCACCAGAGTGTGTAAGACTGTACCCAGGTGACCTGTGTGCCTTGCTAGGTCTGCTGTCCAGGTGCTGTGGATGGGCAACTTCAAGGCCCAGCTCTTCCTTCTTACAGTTCTTTATTTTTATACCAGACTTAGATCAGACAGCCCTTCAAATAGTGGATGCCTTCAAAATAAAGGACAGTCCTCTGAAAGCCTTTCAAGTGGAAGACTGTCCTCTGTAAAAGAGGACACAAGGCTACCCTAAATGTCACTCCTCCTTCTCCTCCTCTTTTAAATGCAGAAGAACTCAGGTTTTCCTAGGGGTTGAACACCCACCACCCAGGAAATATTGTAAACATGTCTCCATGTCTGTAATTGAGGAACGCTGAATTATGGAACTCACTACTACTAGGAAACCCCTTCATGGATCACTGCCTTGTTGTGGCGAAGGGGCTTGCATAACTCAGTGAAGCCATAAGCTATGCCGTGCAGGGCCACCCAAGACGGACAGGTCATGGCAGAGAGTTCTGACAAAATGTGGTCCAGTGGAGAAGGAAATGGCAACCCACTCCAGTATTCTTGCCAAGAAAACCCCATGGAACGTATCACAAGGCTAAAAGAGATGACGCCGGAAGATGAGCCCCTCAGGTCGGAAGGTGTCCAATATGCTACTGGGGAAGAGCAGAGGGTATTTCCAAGTAGCGCCAGAAAGAGTGAAGCGGCTGGGCCAAACCCGAAAGGACACTCAGCTGTGGATGTGTCTGGTGGTGAAAAGAAAATCCGATGCTGTAAAGAACAATATTGTTTAGGAACCTGGAATGTCAGATCAATGAATCAAGGTAAGCTGGAGGTGGTCAAACATGAGATGGCAAGATTGAACATCGACATCTTGGGAATCAGCGAACTAAAATGGACAGGCATGGGCGAATTTAATTCAGGTGACCATCATATCTACTATTGTGGGCAAGAATCCCTTAGAAGAAATGGAGTAGCACTCATAGTCAACAAAAGGGTGGGAAAAGCAGTACTGGGGTACAATCTTAAAAATGATAGAATGATCTCAGTACGAATCCAAGGCAAACCATTCAACATCACAGTAATTCAAGTCTATGCCCCAACCACTGAGGCCGAAGAAGCTGAGGTTGATCGGTTCTATGAAGACCTACAACACCTTCTAGAACTAACACCCAAAAAAGATGTCCTCTTCATCATAGGGGATTGGAATGCTAAAGTAGGAAGTCAAGAAATCACTGGGATAACAGGCAGGCATGGCCTTGGTGTACAAAATGAAGCAGGACAAAAGCTAATAGAGTTTTGCCAAGAGAACACACTGATCATAGCAAACACTCTTTTCCAACAGCACAAGAGGCGACTCTACACATGGACGTCACCAGATGGTCAATATCAAAATCAGATTGATTATGTCCTTTGCAGCCAAAGATGGAGAAGCTCCATACAGTCAGTAAAAACAAGACCTGGAGCTGACTGTGGCTCAGATCATGAGCTGCTTCTTGCAAAATTTCGGCTTAAATTGAAGAACGTCGGGAAAACCACTAAACCGTTCAGGTATGACCTAAATCATATCCCTGATGAATATACAGTGGAGGTGAGGAATAGATTTCAGGGATTAGACCTGATAGACAGAGTGCCTGAGGAACTATGGACGGAGGTCCGTAACATTGTTCAGGAGGCAGCAACGAAATCCATCCCAAAGAAAAAGAAATGCAAGAAAGCCAAGTGGCTGTCTGATGAGGCTTTACAAGTAGCTCACGAAAGAAGGGAAGCGAAAAGCAAGGGAGAAAGGGGAAGATATACCCAACTGAATGCAGAGTTCCAGAGAATAGCAAGGAGAGACAAGAAGGCCTTCTTAAATGAACAATGCAAAGAAATCGAGGAAAACAACAGAATGGGAAAGACTAGAGATCTCTTCAAGAAAATTGGAGATCTCAAGGGAACGTTTTGTGCAAAGACGGGCATGATAAAGGACAAAGAAGGCAGGGACCTAACAGAAGCAGATGAGATTAAGAAGAGGTGGCAAGAATACACAGAAGAACTATACAGGAAAGATCTGAATGTCCCTGATAGCCATGATAGTGTGGTCACTGAACTTGAGCCGGACATCCTCGAGAGTGAAGTCAAGTGGGCCTTAGGAAGCATTAGTAACAACAAAGCTAGCGGAGATGACAGTATTCCAGCTGAGCTATTTAAAAATCCTAAAAGATGATGCTGTTAAAGTGCTGCATTCAATATGCCAACAAATCTGGAACACTCAACAGTGGCCACAAGACTGGAAAAGGTCAGTTTACATTCCAATTCCAAAGAAGGGCAACGCCAAAGAGTGTTCAAACTACCGCACAATTGCGCTCATTTCACATGCCAGCAAGGTGATGCTCAAAATCCTACAAGCTAGGCTTCAGCAGTATGCGAACCGAGAACTACCAGAAGTACAAGCTGGATTTAGAAGAGGCAGAGGAACTAGAGATGAAATCGCCAACATTCGCTGCATCATGGAGAAAGCAAGAGAATTCCAGAAAAACGTCTATTTCTGCTTCATTGACTACGCTAAAGCCTTTGATTGTGTGGATCACAACAAACTGTGGCAAATTCTGAAAGTGATGGGAGTACCAGACCACCTTACCTGTCTCCTGAGAAACCTGTACGAGGGTCAAGAAGCAACAGTAAGAACCAGACATGGAACAACCGATTGGTTCAAAATTGGGAAAGGAGTACGACAAGGCTGCATATTGTCACCCTGCTTATTTTACTTATATGCAGAGTACATCATGAGAAATGCTGGGTTGGATGAATCATAGGTCGGAATTAAGATTGCTGGGAGAATTATCAACAACCTCCGATATGCAGATGATACCACCCTAATGGCAGAAAGCGAAGAGGATCTCAAGAGCCTCTTGTTGAGGGTGAAAGAGGAGAGTGCAAAAGCTGGTTTGAAACTCAACATTAAAAAACTAAGATCATGGCATCTGGCCCCATCACTTCCTGGCATATAGAAGGGGAAGAAATGGAAGCAGTGACAGATTTTACTTTCTTGGGCTCCAAGATCACCGCAGATGGTGACTGTAGCCATGAAATTAAAAGACGCTTGCTCCTTGGGAGGAAAGCTATGGCCAACCTAGACAGCATAGTAAGAAGCAGAGACATCACCTTGCCGACAAAGGTCCGTCTAATCAAAGCGATGGTTTTCCCAGTAGTAATGTATGGCTGTGAGAGCTGGACTATAAGGAAGGCTGAGCGCAGAAGAATTGATGCTTTCGAACTGTGGTGCTGGAGAAGACTCTTACGAGTCCCCTGGACTGCAAGGAGGTCAAATCAGTCCATCCTAAAGGAAATCAACCCTGAGTGCTCATTGGAAGGACAGATAATGAAGCTGAAGCTCCAATATTTTGGCCACCTAATGCGAAGAGAAAACTCCCTGGAAAAGACCCTGATGCTGGGAAAGACTGAAGGCAAAAGGAGAAGGGGACGGCAGAGGATGAGATGGCTAGATAGCATCACAGATGCAATGAATATGAACTTGAGCACACTCCGGGAGAGAGCGCAGGACAGGAAGGCCTGGCGTGCTATGGTCCATGGGGTCACGAAGAGTCAGACACGACTGAACGACTGAACAACAACAACAACTACTAGGAAAAGCAGGAGCTGCAGTATTAATTATACTTTAATAAATATAACTTAGTTAAGCTTCAGGGATGGGGAACCAAACTGTGGACCTTTAAAAAATTATAACTGAAAAGTTAACAAATTCTGGAATCTGGCTTTCCTGGAGTTTTCCTTAATGCATCCACTCTCTAGGAGTGTATATGGAATGATAATTCTTTATTGAAAGGCTAGCACTCCACTTCATGTTTCAAGAGACAGAGAGTAGTGTGCCTTCTTTCAAAAAATGGTGTCTTAAGAACTATATACGTCAGAGTTCCTTACCGTGTTGGCATTTTCTGCTCACTTGCAAAGAGCTGTTTCTCATGCTAAATTTACAGGCCACAGAAGGCCTAAACAGCAGGCCCCAAAATGTACAGATCCCCAAAGGAGAAAAATATCATTTTTGGCCTAGAAGGTATGAGAATAAATAAGCTATGTTTACATTTATAAGCCTATCAGATGTCTACCGCAGGGATTTGGTGTTGTGCATGGACCTACTGCATACATTTTCTGCTGTGTCTTTCAGTTTCATAGCCAAATTTCCATCAAAAACACCAGTGCAATGAAAGATTTCATCTCAGCCTAGTATAAGTTCCACAGGCTGGAGTACACATGCTCCCTAAATTAACCTTTCAGATCCTGTCTTAACACAGGGCACTTTTTATCTCTGATTCATTCTAAGAAGACAATAATATTTTAATTGCCATAATGCTTAAATAACTGTTTGGGATTAACTTTTATATTACTTCAATCTACTGATAGAGTAAATGAGAATGCTGTGAACAAAAAGCAAAGCATCACCCAGAATTATGATGAGTTCACATGTTAAATTTACAGGATGATAGCTATGATAGTTAATTGCCTCCCAGTTTCACTCTCATTTTAGGTAATTGCTTGACATAGGAGGCAACGGTCCATGCTGACTGATCACATCATAACTAATCCAAATTTTTACAAACATACGCTCAGGTTTCCAAGTCATAATTGCAATTATCTGATGACTAAAACAATAATGTGGATACACCCATTTCTTCCAAGTCCAACAACAGTTTGGTTTTGACTAGCAGGAAAGCAAAGAGAAGAGATGAACCACAAGCAAGTGCCAAAAGAGAATTTATTAAGTAGGCCAACATGTTCTGATAAACTAGGGATAACTACATATTCTTCTCTATCAAAACTGTGTTTTTGAAGTGTTTCAGAAGACATAGCAGTCCTGGAAGCACATAGGACTCCTGGAAGCACATTTAAAACACTTGGGAAGCAACTTATTTTGGGGGAAAAACCCAATTTTCCCTGGCAAAGATGTTCATCAAAACATATTGGCTTACTTAATAAAAAAAAAAAAGGTACCTGATTGGGGCCTTAATTTATTTCTTTTGAATCATATACTGCTCTTCCTCCCCAAGAAGATCTGAGCAGGGTACACTAAAAACGAGTAAAACAATATAAAAGAGCAGAACAAAAGAATAAAACAATAGTAAACAGTAACGCACAACAGCTAAACAATCTGGGAAAGCTCAAAAGCCCAGCTGAAAAGTTTTACCTGCCCTTGTAAATGCAAGCAGTGAACTTTCTGAACTCAGAACAACTGAAGTTTCTGAACAGTCTTCAAAGGCAGCCTATATACAACTCACTACAATAATCAAGACAGGAGGTGACTAAGGCATGGATGACACTTGAGGGTTCCAGAAAGAGATGCAACTGGTGCATTTAATTGCTCAAAGGTGCTCCTGCCTGCAGCTGAAGCCTAAAAATCCATTCCTAAAACTGTGACTTTTCAGGGGGAGTGCAACTCCTTCCAACGCTGATTGAACATCCAAATCAAAACCTTTCCTGCTGATCAGAAGAATCTCTTTCTTGCCTGGATATAGTTTCGGTGTGTTAATCCAGCCCATTGCTGACATCAAACATCAGTCCAGGATACCTATAGCCTCCTGGGATAGTTAGAAAGAGAGAGAGAGTGTTGAGTCTCATCAGTATACTGATGACAATGTGCCCCAAAACTCTGGATGACCTTTTCCAGCATGACAGAATAGAACCTTGAGAACCCCACCAACCAAAGGCTATAGGTTTAAATAAAAGTCAACCAGTACCACTTTTTGTCAATTACTGTCTAGAAAGACTGGAACCCTCTGCAAAATGGTGCTCCAATGTCTAACCCAAAGAGATGATCCAGAAGGATACTACAGTTGCTGGTACTGCACATCACTGAGAAGTCTAGCAGAATCAATAAGTATGCACTCCTCCTGTCTAATTCTCAGTCAAGGTCATCTAGCAAGGTGACCAAGACTATTTTAGTCCAACAACTAGGCTAGAAGCCAGATTGAAATGGGTCTAGAAAATCAGTTTCATCTAGAAAAACCTGGAGCTCAGACTAGACAATAATTATCTAACACTGTTGGGTTCAGCATTTTGAGGTGGTCTTACGACCATCTCCTTGAGGTCCAGTAGTATTATGCCTTGCTGAAGAGAAGGCATTAGCCACAACTAGGGATGTTGGATAAATCCACAGTGGATTCAAATGAGTTCAGATTTCTGTGAATCCAACCTGTGGATTCTGCAGCAGATTGGCTTTTTCCGAGTTGTGCAGATTCCACAGACCTGCAGACCAGGGTGGTTTTTTTCGTTTGTTTTTTAACATTTGGGGGGATTTGCACAAATGCACACTTGTGCTAATGGAATGAAATTCTCATACATCCCTTTAAAAAAATCAAATTCCATTTATGAGCAGATAATGGAATGAAAGGCACTTGACAGTCCATGAAACACACATGGAATGAATTTAACGAAATCTGTACATCCCTAGCCACACTCTGGCAGCTCTTACCTTATTAGCCAAAATAGGCAGGGATCGAGAGCATAGGTGGCAGGCCTCGAATCTCTGAGAATCCATTCCACAACCTCAGGCAACTCAAGCTAAAAAATAATCCATCCAAACATGGCAAACAGGTGTCAACTTTCCAAGTCATTTCCCTATTCCAGAGATTGGCTAGGGCTTTAATAGAATTGCCTGCCATATTGCCAGGAAAATCCCCAAGAACCATCAGAAAATCAGATCCAAAAGATTCCTGGGATGGACCATTTTCCACTCCTGCAGATGGTCCAGGTCATGCTCACCAGGTAGTGATCTGATCATGTCAAAGGAACTAATGAAAGTTCCTCCTCTACCTTTAGAACTCCATCTGGTCCACAACATAAGCAAAAAACATAGCCCAAAGTATGCCGACTTGCATGTGTGGGGCCAGAATTATTTGGAACACACGCCCACGGTGGCCATGAAATCCTGAGCCACTCCCAACAAGGAGGCCCCAGCAGGAAAATGGAAGTCATCGCCCAAGACCATAAGCCTAGGGGACTTCAATGCCACACCATCCTAAGTAAACAACTAATTATTGGTCATCAGAACAAAACTTTCCAAAGGCAATCACCATAATTTTCATTTTCAGCAGCAGCAGCAGCTCAGGAAGGAAGACTCCTGGGCAGTGGGATAGATGGTACACTTCTTCCTATGTGTCCTGTCACTAACTTTGAGGTGGATACACTCAAAGGGAGAGGGTTGCTGGGTGGATCACGTACATAGGGAGATATTAATTCAGTAGGGCAATGCAACACACCCTCCTTCCCCATAGACCTAGCCTGCTGATGCACAGAAAAAAAAGCCAGACAGTCACATACTTCTGCCTTGCAAATTCCGCCCCTCTCATGCAAATTCCCATTCTTTCCCCTGGTTAATGTTGTCTTCCCCTGCTTCATCTAGGCAGGTCTTTCTAGTACAAGCCAGGTCAGCATGCTCATCCAGGAGAACTGTCTTCCCATTCAGCAACCTGGCATTAAATATTAGGACCTTCAGTATGCAGGGGGTGGGGAGCGGTCTAAATCTTCAGTGCCCTTTGAGCCTACAACCCTGCATTAATGCAACATAGTTTCCAATGTTAAGCAATTCTGAAATAGGAACTGGTGAACACCCCTAACTTTACAACTTCTTTGCTTCACCAAAATGGTACCTTAATCAAAGGAAAACACACAATAATCAAAAGCATTTCAGAATGTAAATCACAAATGGCCTTACCGGTTCCTAAATTGTCCATACGCTAGGTCCCAGATGGTTTGCTTCTGTACCACATGGCTCTCAGAAAATCATCTCAGTCTGTCAACAGATGCTGACAGTTCTGTCTGCCAGCAAGTCACAATTTTCCGCAGAACTGGAATCTGATGCCCATTCTTTGAGACCAGTTGCAATATATGTATGTATGTATGTGAGTATGTGTGTGTGTCTATATATATATATATATATATGTATGTATGTATACACACACACACAGAGTTAACATTTGATTTATTGGAATTTGGTCCTCTTACTTCTACATACAGTCATCAGTGGCTTTGGGACCTATATTAGAGAATGAATTAAAAAAAGAGACCTCATGGCTGCTGGAGTGGGGCATAAGTTTGTGCATTTTGGGTTAGAATATAAAATAAATGAATAAAATATGTATTGTACTTTATTATCTGCCTTTTTTGCTCAATATATTTATGAATTTTGTATTTATTAACTGCCTTGATGTGTAAGTTCTGAATTGAAAGTTTGTTTATAAAGTTATTGTAGTATTTTATTGTTAGATATTTTTGATATTGCTACCTTTTGATATTTTGTTTGCTACTATTGTATTCTGTATGATGGCGTTGTTGGCTGTTTGGGGCTTCCTTTTGAAGGGAGAAGTGAGATACAAATAAACTGATAATGAGGATTGGTGATGATGATCACGAAAATGCAAGTTACAGTGATTGCTTTTGGAAAGCTTTGTTCTGATGATCACACAGAGGAATAATTGTTTATTTAGGATAGCTGTTCAGAAAAGGTGTCTAAAAAGATTTTTTTTAGTTCTTCTTCCTTTAAGGCTTTGCATATAAGAGCCAAAAGCTATGGATTTGGTTTGATGTTATTAATCTACTGATGAAGGCTTTTGAAGTCAGTAAGGCAGGAGCAGTGGCAGATGTGATCTTTGCTTCCCCTTCCCCATCTTCGGTGCTTTTTGCTAGATGGGCTTTTTAGCCTGTCTAGCGAGGGCACTTTGGAGGGGGAGGGGAGGAGGCTCAGGATAAATCATATCATAGGCTCTTCAGTCTCCTCCCCTCCTCACCCACCAGAACACCCCCTTTCTTCCTCCCCTGAGGTTGCTTTTCCAACCTTGAAAGGCAGCCAGCACAGTTCCTTCCACGCCATCTATAAGGGGGTGGAGTAGGGGGCAGATTTCTGACTCCTCCTGACTTATGTGGTCAGAGCGCTATCTCCAACTATGGAAGGGGTTTTCCAAGCAGTTCTACAGTCCTTGAGACACTCTCCCAGGATCACTCTCTTCATTTTTTATAGATTTTAGAGAACCAGGCCTGTTAGGTTCCCTCCCCCTGATATCTATGGTTTTTATATGTTATTGTGATATTTTGTAATTAAAGATCCTGTACAGTGTAAAAAAAAAATCCTTAGCTTTGCTTTTGGAAGTATGATTTTTATTAAGGAACATGTTGTGCCTTTTTTGGATTTTTGTACATTCCTGTTTTGGTGATTAGAAGCACCTCAGGGCTCATGTACTTCTTTCATTCCCCCCTCCTCTTCCTTCCCTCTCAGGCCCACATGCTTCTTCCCCCCTCTTTCCTCTGGTTTTTATTCTCTGGTCAAGAGCTAACTATGATTAATGCTAATTATAGGGACACCATTTCATACACCATGGTAAACCATAGTTACCCTTAACTGGGGGAAGGAACAGTAACTCGCATGGGAGGGGAGGGATTTGCCAGGCAGGAACATCTAAGCCCAAGAGGTGCTCCCAGGTACAAGGCCATGCTTTAGCAATTGGGCGCCATGACATCTGAAACAGGTGTCTCTTGTGGAAGGTAAAGACAGTGAGGTTTGATCTTTCACATTGTCACACCCCTGCTCTCCACGAAGTGCACTTGTAGTTGATGTGACAACTTGTTCCCACATCTTCTTACAAAATTATAAGGCCCTCAGCTGATAAGCAGTTTTGCCAGAAAGCCATCTTGAGTGGAAACAGTGGACTGAAGCCCCTTCTCCCTGTGGTGTGCTACAGCCATTTGTCTTCTGTCCACTAAGTATCACATTTGGCTCAGGCAGAGAGAGCACGAGTGGTGATAATGGAGAGCCGCTTGCTCAAAGGTTCCCCCAAACCTGTGCCTGGCCTGTCTCATAAGCATGAAGGACAAAAGCCTCAGTGCAAGGGAGCAGACATGGCTTCTCATTGCCCCTTCAAAGCTTTTGCCTTAAGACCTTTGATTACCTCTGTCCTGACCAAGCTGCATCCACTCCATCAAGCAGCAGTGAAGGCTGTGAGGCTGACAAGCCATTTTGGCAATAGGGTTCAGCACCCTAGAGAGCTCCTTTAGAGTTCTGATGGGTTCTGACTGAAACCCAGAGTGGATTCACAGCCCCACTGACATCAGAGCCACCAGCCTCCACTGCCAAGTATAAGGGGAAAAAACTCCATCTTCCCTGGAACAAACCTTTCCTCTGGTGTTTCAGATTCCCATGGGGTTAACACTGACTCCTGATTGGGCAGTAAGGTGCTGATGGTACCATACTGGGTTAGTCATTCACCTAAACAGGAACCCAATTTCCCGCTACTCAAAGACGTGTAGGGTGTCACTCTTTTCCCACACATCGCTTCTTTGATTTATGTCCAGTTCAGATGGAACTTCTGTCTGCTGCTAGAATGGAAGAGAAGATGCCTGGTTCCCCCCCCCCCCCCGTGCAGAAATAAATTAGCCTTTGTTTTGCAGCCAATGTTTCAACCTTCCTTTTCTCCCATTGTAAAGTTCACAAGGGGGCTGTGTGTACACAGCTCCAAATTGGGAGGGATAGCTTCCAATTGAGCCCCATTTCTGCAGCACAGTTTATTCTGTTTATTAGGCAGGTAGTAGGATCGAGTGCAGGCGCTGCATTTCTGTTGTCGGACTGGTCTGTTGTCGTTTATTTGCCAAGAGAAGTTTTTGGAGGAAGAAATAATAAACCTTTTTTTTTGGGGGGGGAAGCTGCTGCTGAAGTCCAGTGCAACAGCCTGTCTCCTGAGCAAGCCAAGCCAAAGGGATTATATTATATACCAATACTACCCAACTTTTAATGGCTCTCCCCTGCCCCTGCCCCTTCTGGGCTCAGTTTGAAATGTTTGTATTGATCTACAAAATCCACCATGAGGCGAAGCTGTGCTGTCTCAAAGACTTTTTTCTACTTCTGGGAGCTACAGTAGCAGTTCCAGACATCTGGTACCCTGACATCTCCCACACCCTTTACACAGCATTATGGGACCCAGAGGAAAAGTCTCCTCAGGAAGACCTTGGAACACCTTCCCAAGCACTGCTCTCCTTTATTTCAGATTACATGATGCAACCCATGTCTTGTGCCTCAGCAAAAGAAAAAAAGCTTGGCAGAGTGTATAAAAAATCTATTATGAATACTTGGCATGTATACAGCATGTTTCAGTGTTCAGACTACTTCAAATGTATGAGCTCAATAAGCTAGGGGTCAGCAGCCAGTGGTCCTTGAGGCGCATGTGGAGTTCAGTGTAATTTCGTGCAGCCGAATTGCACAAGACCTATGCACGCAAACAGTTTAGACCTTTGGCAAGAATGGCTTGTCCCTTCCTTGGTTACCTACTGGGCAGGAAGGAAGAGGGAGGGAGACAGAAGGGGGTGACAGAAAGAGAATATGGGGTGACCGAAACAGAAAGAGAGAAGATGTGTGACCCACCCACTTTTGGATGTGGCCCCCAACAGGTTACCAATGAGGGAATGATAGTGCGGTCAGTGAACTTGAGCCGGACATCCTAGAGAGTGAAGTCAAGTGGGCCTTAGGAAGCATTAGTAACAACAAAGCTAGCAGAGATGACAGTATTCCAGCTGAGCTATTTAAAATCCTAAAAGATGATGCTGTTAAAGTGCTGCACTCAATATGCCAACAAATCTGGAACACTCAACAGTGGCCGCAAGACTGGAAAAGGTCAGTTTACATTCCAATTCCAAAGAAGGGCAATGCCAAAGAGTGCTCAAACTACCGCACAATTGCGCTCATTTCACATGGCAGCAAAGTGATGCTCAAAATCCTACAAGCTAGGCTTCAGCAGTATGCGAACCGAGAACTACCAGAAGTACAAGCTGGGTTTCGAAGAGGCAGAGGAACTACAGATCAAATCGCCAACATTTGCTGTTTTCAACAGAAAACAGGTTCCCACCCTGCAATAAGCCTTGCAGTTTAGCTCTGTAAGGTAAACTTCTATTATTATCCCCACGTTCCTTATGAGGAGTGGGGGTTAAGAACCAGTAGATTGCTTACACTTGCATTCCTGACCCAGGTTAAAACTGAGCGCTATGTAGAGTTGGAGAAAAACTAATTAAAAACTGCTGCATATGCTACATGCACATGAAAATGTATACCAGTCCCAAACAACACAATCAGTTGAGATTTTTAAATGAATGTACAGATATGTTACTGGGCAGAATGGAAACAATGTAATACCTTAGGACATTGAGGTTGTAATCCTCCACACACCTACCTATGAGTAAGTCTCATTAAACACAATGGGGCTCACTTCTGAGTGTACACATACAGGATTGCATTGTAAAGCTGCAACCCTATACCAACTTACCTAGGAGTAAGCCTCACTGAATTCAATAGGGCTTACATCAGAATAGACGTGCAGGATGTGTAGGGCCAGGGGAAGGGGGTGTGGTGTTCTGGGGAAGTCTGGAGAGCTGGACTGGAATCCCAAATGGTCTGGATTTGGCTCCTCAGCTGAAGTCTCACCACCACATAATCTATAGCTTGACTTCCACTATTTGCAGCTTGTCTGATTGGGTGTCTGCTGAGATGTACATACACACACACACACACACACACACCTTTTCTTCCCAAAGGTATGCATTGTCTTTGCACTAAAATGTGCATTTTGTATGGATTTTATCCCCAAATATATATTTTAATTCACTTTTGCCTAAAATAAATTTTTATATGCAAAAATTGCTTTTGCTTGTTTGTTTTAAGCCAAAAACTGTATTGCAAAATTCGGGGAAGTGTGAAATGGAAGGATATCTGCATTCTGATCCAAGGTTTAATCTGGGAGGTGTGGTCTGTTCCCTGAAACATGTGAACCAAACAAAATCCTTGAGCATCTCTACTTGGCAATTCTTGAGTCAAATCCTTCGAATCACCTTCAAATCATTGCCTTTTACACTTCACAGAGTGACTCAACTCTGGACAATTGGTTTTATACAAGCCACTGGCTTTCAGTCTCTCTCTCTCTCTCTCTCTCTCTCTCTCTCTCACACACACACACACACACACACCCCTACATACTTACTGATTATTGATTATTTATCTGGTATCTTATTTGCTAAAAAGGCATCAAGGTGCTCTACAACAATTAAAAACTATACACACTTGAAAACAATAAAAATAACAACCAAGAATAATAGAAACAGTAAAACATTACATAATTTGGAAGGCTAAAATAAAAGGCTAAACTCTTTAAATACAGGATGATATGAAGAAGGAAGGAGGAAACCTAAGGTGGCGGATGGGGGCATAAGGGAAGAGGGCAGGAGGGTGGAAAGGATTTACTTTTGTACTATATTGGAAAATGAAAAAAAATCTAATAAACTGTTAATTGCAACAACAACAAAGCAAGTGTCTTTTTGCACCCTTTCTAAAAGCCAAGAAATCAGAGGCCAGTCATAGTTCTTGGGGGAGTGCATTCCACATTGGGAGTGACACAGGAGAAAGTCCTTTCACACGTACCTGACAAACAGGCATCTGTCAGTAAAGGAGCCGTCAAGAGCGCCTCTCCTGCAGACCTTATACTGGTCTGTCTTATAAGAGTGGTTGTAAGGATTAGTGAAATAACAGGTGGGAAGTTTTCTGCGTGCTTTGGAAAAAGGCTGGAGTCATGATCTTGCCAAACCCTGACAGCACCACACCTGTTAAGCCGTAACAAAACAACACCAGAACAGAACCCTAAAAACTGAACTGGAGGGAAATCAACTGAATGAATGGCCTTGAATTTTCAAAGAAAATGCAACTCCTTTGTGTTGCCTTAGGACAATGCAGTCTGTTTGTGGAGACGCATATTTAGCAGGGAGCTACAAATCTCTCTCTTTGATGACGGAACAATTGTCATACATTCTGTTCTCTTTGTCTCCAGCGATAGTATCTGTGGTACTGTTCGGAGATAGGAAATGTGTGCCTGTCATTGTACCTGTCTGAAAAGTAACAATACCCTCTGGCTCCAAGAGACTCAGTTTGCAGAGTTTTATTAGTATAATGAATGAATGCCCAGCAGTGTGCCCAGAAAACAATTTGGAACTCTGGATTTTAAAAGCTATCATTATTAACAATGAAAAAGAACCAGCTGCCAGTTGCAGAAGTACTTCGTTAAAAGGCTTCACAGCTGTGCATGTGTGTGTGCATGTACACACACGTGTGTGTGCGTGCACACACACATGCATGCGCACACACATACACACACACATTGCGTTCACTGCTAATTTGTCAGCAGGCCATTTGAACGAATGGGGCATAATCCATCCAAATTCATGCATTTCAGCTCATTTATAAGCATATTATGGTTGTTGAGTGTTTGCAGTTGCTGCTGCAGCTGGAATTGCTAACTGCTGGAAAAATACTCCGCTTGCATGAACTCAGTTGGGTACAAACATCAGTGATGTGGAACTATCCCGTTGGCCACCGCATCTGCAAGGGAATGTATTTTGATTGGAACAGTTTGATCCCACAACAATGTAGTGCTGCAAGAGAGTAGCTCAAGCAAAGTCTTTTGGCGATGCATTGCACAGGAGTGGGGACACTGAGTAGGGGTGAAGATAAAGAACTTATTAAAATTTACACTTTTTTAAAATTGCTTACACCCTCACAGATTCTCTTGTGCCCCGTTAATTCCTGTCTGCAGACAATACCCACCACTTCAAAAACAAAGATTTAGTGCTTCCAGGGGCAGCCAGAAATGAACGTAAATGCTCATTTCTGGAACAAGTCAGGTCAACGAAGCTTGCGTAAGCTCTGCCAGCCTGTCTTGATCCAGAAACAAGTATTTCTGCTCTTTGGGGGGCTTCCTCTGGGAAGTGTTAATCTCCATTGCACAAACAGTGGGTCTCACTTGTGCAATGGAATCAGCAAGACCCACTGCTTGCACAACAGAATTCAGGGGGTGCAAGATAATCAGCAGGAGCATAAGTAGCCCACTGGATTCTGCCCAAGATTTATTTCCATGCTTAAAAGTTATACAGTATATTAAAATATTGAAAAGATCTGCCTTCTGGTTAACATCAGCGAATAAAACCACAATTCTGTCAGTCATTAAGAATGATGCTGCAGCTGCACTTTCCCTTGGAGCAAAATTTGCTGTCCAGTTCATCAGCACACAACAGCTGGCCCATGGTAGGTGGGCCAGTACACCTGTGGTAGATATGCACATCCATATCGGTCTTACGAATAGGTCAGCATATGTTCAGATCACAGGCCTACCCAGACGTGGCTTCATCTCCTGAACATGGGTTCATGCATTCATAAGGCCAGGACGCATGTGGATATTTGCCATGAGGTTGGTGAGTATGTGAGACACAATAAGGAACAGACACACAGGATATATCACACACACAAATACATATTCACCAAGTTACATGGGCCTTCACTTGTATATACCGGGTATGGGGTAAGTATGAATCGAACAGTGAATGTGCATGTTTAATGGATATAAGAGGATGTGAATTGCTCAGAGATGTTTCATACACTGACAACTTCCAAAGCATAACCTCCACATCAGTTTTTACCTCGTCTGGCCAATATGCATAGTCTCCAAGTGGAGATTATATACATTGTTTGGACAATGCACAAACTGCCTGATGGACATTGTCCATTTGTGCACATTTTCCATCAACACTTTGACCACTTTGCATGCTAGCTGAACATCGATGAAATCCCTTCTTCGCTCCATTCATTATATTTCTATACCACCCCATATCTGAAGCTCTCTGGGCGGTTCACAAAAATTTCATGCTACTGATTTGTGTACATTCTCCAGGCCTTCATGTCTGCTGTATATGAGTGTTGAACATTAACCACAAAGTCTAAACTGAACAGGAACTGAAATAACAGGAAGAGACATTATTAAGAGAAATAAAATAAAAGAGGAAGAAAATTAAATAGGAGAAATAAGTACTGAAGGACACAAAACTAGAGGACCTGAGGAGGTGGTGTGAATTTTACCCTTGGTTATTGTGTTTGATTACTGGGTATTTTCCCAGTCAGACCCATTCAGCTTGGAACAATGCAGCTGAAGCACTCTCTTTAGGCTTTCTAGAGCTCAGGTCACGTTTAATTTCAAGTTACTCTTTATATAAAACATTCATTTTCTTTCCATTCCCTGTTGTGTTCAAGAGCTAAAAACTTTGAAAAAATAATAAAGTCAAGTATTTGTAGACAGCTGGTAGCCTTAAGCAGTATTTTCATTGTACAAATTTAAACTCCTAGCAACCAAAAATGTACTTAACAGAATTTTTTACATTCAAACTGCTAAAAAACAAAGATGCAAGAAGAAGTCCTTATGGACTCTAATGCAACAATGCTATACACATTTACCTTGGAACAAGTCTGATTGAAACTCTGTAAGATGTATGGTAGAATAGGTATACTTGGGATTGCACTGTCAAATGATCTAGAATAGTTGTCCCAGCTCACTCTTTGTAATGAAGTTCTAAGCTACACCTACCGAAATGGGCTTTCCTTAACCCACATCTGACCAGAAGGGAGGTGGGATGTTACAACGTGAACAGGATGTACAGATTTTGTAAACTCCGTTCTGGCTGCCTTTTGTGGAATGCCAGGTGCATTTCATTCCATTGTCCCCTCATTGACAGAATCAGATTTTTTCCAGTTTCCTGAATTTACTCAAAGTGTAAATTCCCCCCCAAGTGTGCATTTTCATGCTTTAGCCTGTGGCACAAACAGACATTTTGGCCAGTGGTTTTTTTTAATTATTATTTTAAGTATTTTTCTATGATTAAATCTGCATAAAATCCTGGAAAGTTAAAAAAAAAAAAAAAAAGTCCTCAAATCCATAGGATCCATGTGACTCAGGAAAAAGCTGGTCTGCTGCGGAATCTCTGGGTTGGCTTCATAGAAATCCAAACTCATTTGATCCCATTGCAGATTTCTCTGACATTCCTAAATGTGAGGATGCATGCTACAACCATATGTGGGCAATTTTCTTTTCTTTCTTTTTTTCATTTCTTTCATTTCTATACCACCCAATAGCCAAAGTTCTTTGGGTACTTCACAGAAATTAATGGGGCGGGGCCAGCTATGCCACAACCCTGCCCCTGTTGACCCAGCACCCACCCTCCCACCCTGTACTGACAGTAAAGGCAGCACTATTCATTTTGAGGCTGGGTAGGAATTTTTTTTACCTGTTGGCTGTGGTCACCCGTTTTTTCACCTTCTCTGTTCTGCACCTGAAGGGTGTGGATTATTGGCTGGCGGCAGTGGTGCCACTAGGGTTGGACCATGGGAATATAGGAAGCTGCCTTATATTGAACCAGACCATGGGTCCATCTAGCCCAGTATTGACCGCACTAACTGGCAGCAGCTTTCCAGGGTTTCATGCAGGATTTCTTCCTAGCCCTACCTGGAGAAACTGGGGATTGAACCTGGGACCTTCGGCATGCAATGCAGGGGCTCTGCCTCTGAGCCACAGCCCCTCGCTATGCAGGTAAAGGGCCCTATGGTCCAGAAAGACACCCACCTCCGAATAACTCTCTGACTGACAATGGTTATGGACCCTCCTCTTGCTTCTGCTGGGCTGCCAATGGCAAGTGTTGTGTGGTGCTGGTGGCCAGCTGGTCGAAGCTGCAACCTGCCCCCCTTGATGTGCCATTTTAAATTGAAATATTTTTATTTCCTCATTTTGAGCAGCAGCTATCTGACCCAATCAGATGCAGACTTTAGGAGGGGCAGCCAGTGAGGGCACTGGAGCAGCAGTAGTGTAGGAAGGAAGTACAGGACCTGAGTCAATAGGGAGCACCCTGGGGCATCTCTGTGGTGAAGAAGGATAACCTAGACTGGTTCCTTAGCCTTTGGAGTTCTAGGGATGAGAAAGGGATTTCTTTGAGGCCTGACTGGATCACAAACCTAAAATTGTGGGGATTGGGATGTATAGCCCAAGGTGTGTTCTGCTGGCCTAGAGCCAGGTCATGCACAGGCTGCAGAATGGGGAAGGGTTAGGGTTATGTGGCAGAGGAGGAGGATGCCCTTGTGTGGCTTCCCACTTTGCTATATCCCACACAGCTAGTTGTTGCTGCAGATCTCTTAAGTAAACTAGGGATGTGTGTGGAATTCGTTTCAGTTCATTTTTGATCAGGATTTACCCAGTTTCCACCTTCCGGATCAAACATAGACTCGGACACTATCTGCAGTCAAAGTTTGAACATTTCTGAGCTTGCAGTGTCATTCATGGGCCCCAAAATAAAAAATGTATTCAATGACTTGTGTACATTGGAAACATGCACATGAAAAAAAAAAATGCACACCTTTGGAAAAATGTGCACAAATATGCCTTAATCACTGGGAGAAGGATGCATACATTTCAAAGCTGTACACAATTGATGTGTCCATTTGGAAAAAATACATACAAAAATATGTGCAGATTTTCATGTGAAAAAACAAACTTTACAATCTGATGGACTCAAATCAGAATGAGCTTTGAGTTTTGCTGATTTGCACATCTCTAATGTAAACTAATAAACACCGCCTTGGTTAACCCAACTCCTGAAACTCACTTCTTCAGTCCTGGTTCAGTCACAAAGCCACATGTTACAGCCTTCTTAGGACCTTACGAGTTCATGATGTTGTGGCGGAATCACGAGAGGAGCATGCACTCATGAGGAAAACACTACACATAGGACATCAGGGTAAAGTGTTCTAGCTTAGCCCTTTTCTTCTGTTATATATCAGCATTTACACATGTAACCTCATCTCTGTTGTGAATCTATGCTCTCCAAGGACAATACCTCATGGTATTTCAGCATATTGGAATACATTTCAAGAGACATTTGAATCTTTCCTGTGGCACAACAATAACATACAATGAAGAAGATATTTCTTTCATGTGCCCTTCCTGAAAAAAATATGCATTCAGTATTAACATATTATGACATACATATTTTCATTTCAAAAAATGCCACCCCAAAACAAAGTGAATAATGACATTCAAACATGTCAGGTATCATTCCCATGCAGATTTTGTAAATATCCAAATATATATATTTCCTTCTTGAGCGTACATTAATGAGTGCTGCCAATCACATTTCAGTGCCTGTCAACATTTGCAGGTGTATCCTTGAGTTTTTGAATATTCACAACATATTGGGAAGGTTAATTAGTATTCACATATGAACCATCACCAAATTTTGGACATACAGTGTGTAAACTCTCTCTCTCTCTCTCTCTCTCCCTCTCTCTCTCTCTCTCTCTCTCGGTATGATATATATACACACATGTATATGTATGTATATGTATATATACACAGAGAGAGAGAATCATAGAATAGTAGGGTTGGAAGGGGTCTATGAGACCATCAAGTCCAACCCCCTGCTCAATGCAGGAATCCAAGTCAGAGCATCCCTGACAGATGGCTGTCCAGCCTCATCTTGAATGCCTCCAGTGTGGGAGAGCCCACCACCTCCCTAGGTCATTGGCTCCATTGTCATATTTCTCTAACAGTCAGGAAGTTTTCCCTGATGTTCAGCCAGTATCTGGCTACCTTTCAGGTACTTGAAGACTGCCATCATGTCTCCAGTGTTTCATTTTCCTTAAAATGTGGTGCCCAGAACTGGACACAGTGCTCCAAATATGGCCTGACCAGCATAGAACAGAGCAAAGTTATTACTTTCCGTGATCTGCACGCTATGCTTCTGTTAATGTAGCCTAAGATCGCATTAGCTTTTTTAGCAGCCATGGCACACTGCTGGCTTATGCTCCGCTAAGACACCTAGACTCTTTTCACATCTGCTGCTGCCAAGCCAGATCTCCCTCATCCTATACTAGAGCTTTTGCAGGGGTTTATACCTAAATGTAAATGTTTTTATTTCATACATTTCTAATCTAATGTTCCCTGGGTGGATTACAAACAGTTAAAAACATTAATGTCACACAACAGTTTAAAATGTAAAGTACATTACAAATATTTAGAAGAATACAATTTAATAAACAACAATAAACAGCCCAGGAATTGATGAAACAA